>NC_073257.2:53163888-53470000 GCF_029289425.2 Pan paniscus | reverse complement strand
CACTTTGTGAGGTGAGCGTTCAACTCACAGAGTTTAACCTTTCTTTTCATACAGCAGTTTGGAAACACTCTGTTTCTTAAGTCTGCCAGGGAATATTTAGACGTCTTTGAGGCCTTCGTTGCAAACGGGATTTCTTCATATACAGCTAGACAGATGAATTCTCAATAACTTATTCGTGTTGTGTGTATTCAACTCACAGAGTTGAACATTTCTTTAGAGAGAGCAGATTTGAAACACTCTTTTTGTGGATTTTTCAAGTGGAGATTTCAAGCGATCTGAGGCCAATTGTAGTAAAGGAGATATCTTCGTTTAAAAACTGGACAGAATCATTCTCAGAAACTACTTTGTGATGTGTGCGTTCAACTCACAGAGTTTCACCTTTCTTTTCATAGAGCAGTTTGGAAACACTCTGTTAAGTTGGCAAGAGGATATTTCGACCACTTTGAGGCCTTCCTTGGAAACGGGATTTCTCAGTTAAATACTAGACAGATGAATTCCCAGTAACTTCTTTGTGTTGTGTGTATTCAACTCACAGATTTGAACGTTCCTTTCGAGAGAGCAGTTTTGAAACACTCTTTTTGTGGGATCTGCAAGCGGAGATTTCAAGCGATTTGAGGCCAAACTTAGAAATCGAAATGTCATTGCGTAAAAACTAGACAGAATCATTCTCAGAAACCACTTTGTGATGTGAGCGTTCAACTCACAGAGTTTAACCTTTCTTTTCATAGAGCAGTTTGGAAACACTCTGTTTCTTAAGTCTGCCAGGGCATATTTAGACCTCCTTGAGGCCTTCGTTGGAAACGGGATTTCTTCATATACAGCTAGACAGATGAATTCTCAATAACTTATTCGTGTTGTGTTTATTCAACTCACAGAGTTGAACATTTCTTTAGAGAGAGCAGATTTGAAACACTGTTTTTGTGGATTTTACAAGTGGAGATTTCAAGCGATTTGAGGACAATTGTAGTAAAGGAAATATCTTCGTTTAAAACTACACAGAATCATTCTCAGAAACTACTTCGTGATGTGTGCGTTCATCTCACAGAGTTTCACCTTTCTTTTCATAGAGCAGTTTGGAAACAGTCTGTTAAGTTGGCCAGAGTATATTTGGACCACTTTGAGGCCTTCGTTGGAAACCGGATTTCTCAGTTAAATGCTAGACAGATGAATTCCCAGTAACTTCTTTGTGTTGTGTGTATTCAACTCACAGTTTTGAACGTTCCTTTCGAGAGAGCAGTTTTGAAACACTCTTTTTGTGGTATCTGTAAGTGGAGATTTCAAGCGATTTGAGGCCTATCTTAGAAATCGAAATATCATTGCATAAAAACTAGACAGAATCATTCTCAGAAACCACTTTGTGAGGTGAGCGTTCAACTCACAGAGTTTAACCTTTCTTTTCATACAGCAGTTTGGAAACACTCTGTTTCTTAAGTCTGCCAGGGAATATTTAGACGTCTTTGAGGCCTTCGTTGCAAACGGGATTTCTTCATATACAGCTAGACAGATGAATTCTCAATAACTTATTCGTGTTGTGTGTATTCAACTCACAGAGTTGAACATTTCTTTAGAGAGAGCAGATTTGAAACACTCTTTTTGTGGATTTTACAAGTGGACATTTCAAGCGATTTGAGGACAATTGTAGTAAAGGAAATATCTTCGTTTAAAACTACACAGAATCATTCTCTGAAACTACTTCATGATGTGTGCGTTCAACTCACAGAGTTTCACCTTTCTTTTCATAGAGCAGTTTGGAAACACTCTGTTAATTTGGCAAGAGGATATTTGGACCACTTTGAGGCCTTCGTTGGAAACGGGATTTCTCAGTTAAATGCTAGACATATGAATTCCCAGTAACTTCTTTGTGTTGTGTGTATTCAAATCACAGATTTGAACGTTCCTTTCGAGAGAGCAGTTTTGAAACACTCTTTTTGTGAGATCTGCTGGGGGAGATTTCAAGCGATTTGAGGCCAATCTTAGAAATCGAAATATCATTGCATAAAAACTAGACAGAATCATTCTCAGAAACCACTTTGTGATGTGAGCGTTCAACTCACAGAGTTTAACCTTTCTTTTCATAGAGCAGTTTGGAAACACTCTGTTTCTTAAGTCTGCCAGGGGATATTTAGACCTCTTTGAGGCCTTCGTTGGAAACGGGATTTCTTCATACACAGCTAGACAGATGAATTCTCAATAACGTGTTGTGTTTATTCAACTCACAGAGTTGGACATTTCTTTATAGACGGCAGATTTGAAACACTCTTTTTGTGGATTTTACAAGTGGACATTTCAAGCGATTTGAGGACAATTGTAGTAAAGGAAATATCTTCATTTAAAACTACACAGAATCATTCTCAGAAACTACTTCGTGATGTGTGCGTTCAACTCACAGAGTTTCACCTTTCTTTTCATAGAGCAGTTTTGAAACACTCTGTTTGTTATGTTGCAAGAGGGTATTTGGCCCACTTTGACGCCTTCGTTGGAAACGGGATTTCTCATTTAAATGCTAGACACATGAATTCCCATTAACTTCTTTGTGTTGTGTGTATTCAACTCACAGAGTTGAACCTTCCTTTAGGCAGAGCAGTTTTGAAACACTCTTTTTTTGGAATTTGCAAATGGAGATTTCAAGCGATTTGGCGCTTATAGTAGAAGTAGAAATATCTTTGTATAAAAACTAGACTGAATCATTCTCAGAAACCACTTTGTGAGGTGTGCGTTCAACTCACAGAGTTTAACCTTTCTTTTCATAAAGCAGTTTGGAAAGACTCTGTTTGTTAAGTCTGCAAGGGAATATTCACACCTTTTGAGGCCTTCGTTGGAAACGGGATTTCTTCATATAAAGCTAGACAGACGAATTCTCAGTAACTTCTTTCGGATGTGTGTATTCAACTCACAGATTTGAACCTTCCTTTAGACAGAGCAGATTTGAAACACTCCTTTTGTGGATTTTACAAGTGGATATTTCAAGAGATTTGAGGATAATTCTAGTAAAGGAAATATCTTCGTTTAAAAACTAGACAGAATCATTCTCAGAAACTACTTTGTGATGTGTGCGTTCAACTCACAGAGTTTCATCTCTCTTTTCATAGAGCAGTTTGGAAACACTCTGTTAAGTTGGCAAGAGGATATTTGGACCACTTTGAGGCCTTCCTTGGAAACGGGATTTCTCAGTTAAATGCTAGACAGATGAATTCCCAGTAACTTCTTTGTGTTTTGTGTATTCAACTCACAGATTTGAACGTCCCTTTCGAGAGAGCAGTTTTGAAACCCTCTTTTTCTGGGATCTGCAAGTGGAGATTTCATTCGATTTGAGATCAATCTTAGAAATCGGAATATCATTGCATAAAAACTAGACAGAATCATTCTCAGAAACTACTTTGTGATGTGTGCGTTCAACTCACAGAGTTTCATCTCTCTTTTCATCGAGCAGTTTGGAAACACTCTGTTTCTTAAGTCTGCAAGGGGATATTTAGGCCTCTTTGTGGCCTTCGTTGGAATCGGGCTTTCTTCATATAAAGCTAGACACATGAATTCTCAGTAACTTCTTTGTGTTGTGTGTATTCAACTCACAGAGTTGAACCTTCCTTTAGGCAGCGCAGTTTTGAAACACTCTTTTTTTGGAATTTGCAAATGGAGATTTCAAGCGATTTGGAACTTATCGTAGAAATTGAAATATCTTTGTATAAAAACTAGACTGAATCTTTCTCACAAACCACTTTGTGAGGTGTGCGTTCAACTCACAGAGTTTAACCTTTCTTTTCATAGAGCAGTTTGGAAAGACTCTGTTTCTTAAGTCTGCCAGGGGATATTTAGACCTCTTTGAGGTCTTCGTTGGAAACGGGATTTCTTCATATACAGCTAGACAGATGAATTCTCAATAACTTATTCGTGTTGTGTTTATTCAACTCACAGAGTTGACCATTTCTTTAGAGAGAGTAGATTTGAAACACTCTTCTTGTGGATTTTACAAGTGGATATTTCTAGCGATTTGAGGACAATTGTAGTAAAGGAATTATCTTTGTTTAAAACTACACAGAATCATTCTCAGAAACTACTTCGTGATGTGTGCGTTCAACTCACAGAGTTTCATCTCTCTTTTCATCGAGCAGTTTGGTAACACTCTGTTTCTTAATTCTGCAAGGGGATATTTAGACCTCTTTGTGGCCTTCGTTGGAATCGGGCTTTCTTCATATAAAGCTAGACAGATGAATTCTCAGTAACTTCTTTGTGTTGTGTGTATTCAACTCACAGAGTTGAAGCTTCCTTTAGACAGAGCAGATTTGAAACACTCCTTTTGTGGATTTTACAAGTGGAGATTTCAAGAGATTTGAGGATAATTGTAGTAAAGGAAATATCTTCGTTTAAAAACTAGACAGAATCATTCTCAGAAACTACTTTGGGATGTGTGCGTTCAACTCACAGAGTTTCACCTTTCTTTTCATAGAGCAGTTTGGAAACACTCTGTTAAGTTGGCAAGAGGATATTTGGACCACTTTGAGGCCTTCCTTGGAAACGGGATTTCTCAGCTAAATGCTAGACAGATGAATTCCCAGTAACTTCTTTGTGTTGTGTTTATTCAACTCACAGATTTGAACGTTCCTTTCGAGAGATCAGTTTTGAAACACTCTTTTTGTGGGATCTGCAAGTGGAGATTTCAAGCGATTTGAGGCCAATTGTAGTAAAGGAAATATCTTCGTTTAAAAACTGGACAGAATCATTCTCAGAAACTACTTTGTGATGTGTGCGTTCAACTCACAGAGTTTCACCTTTCTTTTCATAGAGCAGTTTGGAAACACTCTGTTAAGTTGGCAAGGGGATATTTGGACCACTTTGAGGCCTTCGTTGGAAACAGGTTTTATCAGTTAAATGCTAGACAGATGAATTCCCAGTAACTTCTTTGTGTTGTGTGTATTCAACTCACAGATTTGAACGTTCCTTTCGAGAGAGCAGTTTTGAAACACTCTTTTTGTGGGATCTGCAAGTGGAGATTTCATGCGATTTGAGGCCAATCTTAGAAATCGAAACATCATTGCATAAAAACTAGACAGAATCATTCTCAGAAACCACTTTGTGATGTGAGCGTTCAACTCACAGAGTTTAACCTTTCTTTTCATAGAGCAGTTTGGAAACACTCTGTTTCTTAAGTCTGCCAGGGGATATGTAGACCTCTTTGAGGCCTTCTTTGGAAACGGGATTTCTTCATACACAGCTAGACGGATGAATTCTCAATAACTTATTCGTGTTGTGTTTATTCAACTCACAGAGTTGAACATTTCTTTAGAGAGAGCAGATTTGAAACACTCTTTTTCTGGTTTTACAAGTGGACATTTCAAGCGATTTGAGGACAATTGTAGTAAAGGAAATATCTTCGTTTAAAACTACACAGAATCATTCTCAGAAATTCCTTCGTGATGTGTGCGTTCAACTCACAGAGTTTCACCTTTCTTTTCATAGAGCAGTTTGGAAACACTCTGTTAAGTTGGCAAGAGGATATTTGGACCACTTTGAGGCCTTCCTTTGAAACGGGATTTCTCAGTTAAATGCTAGACAGATGAATTCCCAGTAACTTCTTTGTGTTGTGTGTATTCAACTCACAGATTTGAACGTTCCTTTCGAGAGAACAGTTTTGAAACGCTCTATTTGTGGGATCTGCAAGTGGAGATTTCAAGCGATTTGAGGCCAATCTTAGAAATCGAAATATCATTGCATAAAAGCTAGACAGAGTCATTCTCAGAAACCACTTTGTGATCTGAGCGTTCAACTCACAGAGTTTAACCTTTCTTTTCATAGAGCAGTTTGGAAACACTCTGTTTTTTAAGTCTGCCACGGGATATTTCGAACTCTTTGAGGCCTTCGTTGGAAACGGGATTTCTTCATATACAGCTAGACAGATGAATTCTCAATAACTTATTCGTGTTGTGATTATTCAACTCACAGAGTTGATCATTTCTTTTGAGAGAGCAGATTTGAAACACTCTTTTTGTGGATTTTACATGTGTACCTTTCAAGCGATTTGAGGACAATTGTAGTAAAGGAAATATCTTCGTTTAAAACTACACAGAATCATTCTCAGAAACTACTTCGTGATGTGTGCGTTCAACCCACAGAGTTTCACCTTTCTTTTCATAGAGCAGTTTGGAAACACTCTGTTTGTTATGTTGCAAGAGGATATTTGGACCACTTTGACGCCTTTGTTGGAAACGGGATTTCTCAGTTAAATGCTAGACAGATGAATTCCCAGTAACTTCTTTGTGTTGTGTGCATTCAACTCACAGAGTTGAACCTTCCTTTAGGCAGAGCAGTTTTGAAACACGCTTTTATTGGAATTTGCAAATGGAGATTTCAAGCCATTTGGCGCTTATCGTAGAAATAGAAATATCTTTGTATAAAAACTAGACTGAATCATTCTCAGAAACCACTTTGTGAGGTGTGCGTTCAACTCACAGAGTTTAAACTTTCTTTTCATAGAGCAGTTTGGAAAGACTCTGTTTGTTAAGTCTGCAAGGGAATATTTAGACCTCTTTGAGGCCTTCGTTGGAAACGGGATTTCTTCATAGAAAGCTAGACAGATGAATTCTCAGTAACTTCTTTGTGTTGTGTGTATTCAACTCACAGAGTTGAACCTTTCTTTAGACAGGGCAGATTTGAATCACTCCTTTTGTGGATTTTACAAGTGGAGATTTCAAGAGAATTGAGGATAATTGTAGTAAAGGAAATATCTTCGTTTAAAAACTAGACAGAATCATTCTCAGCAACTACTTTGTGATGTGTGTGTTCAACTCACAGAGTTTCATCTCTCTTTTCATCGAGCAGTTTGGAAACACTCTGTTTCTTAAGTCTGCTAGGGGATATTTAGACCTCTTTGTGGCCTTCGTTGGAATCGGGCTTTCTTCATATAAAGCTAGACAGATGAATTCTCAGTAACTTCTTTGTGTTGTGTGTATTCAACTCACAGAGTTGAAGCTTCCTTTAGACAGAGCAGTTTTGAAACACTCTTTTTGTGGAAATGGCAAGTGGAGATTTCAAGCGATTTGAGGCCAATCTTAGAAACCGAAATATCTTTGTATAAAAAGTAGACAGAATCATTCTCAGAAACCACTTTGTGATGTGTGCGTTCAACTCACAGAGTTTAACCTTTCTTTTCATAGAGCAGTTTGGAAACACTCTGTTTCTTAAGTCTGCAAGGGGATATTTAGACCTCTTTGAGGCCTTCGTTGGAAACGGGATTTCTTCATATAAAGCTAGACAGATGAATTCTCAGTAACTTCTTTGTGTTGTGTGAATTCAACTCACAGAGTTGAACCTTTCTTTAGACAGAGCAGATTTGAAACACTCTCTTTGTGGATTTTACAAGTGGAGATTTCAAGCGATTTGAGGCCAATTGTAGCAAAGGAAATATCTTCGTTTGAAAACTGGACAGAATCATTCTCAGAAACTACTTTGTGATGTGTGCGTTCAACTCACAGAGTTTCACCTTTCTTTTCATAGAGCAGTTTGGAAACACTCTGTTAAGTTGGCCAGAGTATATTTGGACCACTTTGAGGCCTTCCTTGGAAACGGGATTTCTCAGTTAAATGCTAGACAGATGAATTCCCAGTAACTTCTTTGTGTTGTGTGTATTCAACTCACAGATTTGAACGTTCCTTTCGAGAGAGCAGTTTTGAAACCCTCTTTTTGTGGGATCTGCAAGTGGAGATTTCATGCGATTTGTGGCCAATCTTAGAAATCGAAATATCATTGCATAAAATCTAGACAGAATCATTCTCAGAAACCACTTAGTGATGTGAGCGTTCAACTCACAGAGTTTAACCTTTCTTTTCATAGAGCAGTTTGGAAACACTCTGTTTCTTAAGTCTGCCAGGGGATATTTAGAACTCTTTGAGGCCTTCGTAGGAAACGGGATTTCTTCATAGAAAGCTAGACAGATGAATTCTCAGTAACTTCTTTGTGTTGTGTGTATTCAACTCACAGAGTTGAACCTTTCTTTAGACAGAGCAGATTTGAAACACTCCTTTTGTGGATTTTACAACTGGAGATTTCAAGAGATTTGAGGATAATTATAGTAAAGCAAATATCTTCGTTTAAAAACTAGACAGAATCATTCTCAGAAACTCCTTTGTGATGTGTGCGTTCAGCTCACAGAGTTTCATCTCTCTTTTCAGCGAGCAGTTTGGAAACACTCTGTTTCTTAAGTCTGCAAGGGGATATTTAGACCTCTTTGTGGCCTTCGTTGGAATCGGGCTTTCTTCATATAAAGCTAGACAGATGAATTCTCAGTAACTTCTTTGTGTTGTGTGTATTCAACTCACAGAGTTGAAGCTTCCTTTAGACAGAGCAGTTTTGAAACACTCTTTTTGTGGAAATGGCAAGTGGAGATTTCAAGCGATTTGAGGCCAATCTTAGAAACCGAAATATCTTTGTATAAAAAGTAGACAGAATCATTCTCAGAAACCACTTTGTGATGTGTGCGTTCAACTCACAGAGTTTAACCTTTCTTTTCATAGAGCAGTTTGGAAACACTCTGTTTCTTAAGTCTGCAAGGGGATATTTATACCTCTTTGAGGCCTTCGTTGGAAACGGGATTTCTTCATATAAAGCTGGACAGATGAATTCTCAGTAACTTCTTTGTGTTGTGTGTATTCACCTCACAGATTAGAAACTTTCTTTAGACAGAGCAGATTTGAAACACTCTTTTTGTGGATTTTACAAGTGGAGATTTCAAGCGATTTGAGGCCAGTTGTAGTAAAGGAAATATCTTCGTGTAAAAACTGGACAGAATCATTCTCAGAAACTACTTTGTGATGTGTGCGTTCCACTCACAGAGTTTCACCTTTCTTTTCATAGAGCAGTTTGGAAACACTCTGTTAAGTTGGCAAGAGTATATTTGGACGAATTTGAGGCCTTCGTTGGAAACGGGATTTCTCAGTTAAATGCTAGACATATGAATTCCCAGTAACTTCTTTGTGTTGTGTGTATTCAACTCACAGATTTGAACGTTCCTTTCGAGAGAGCAGTTTTGAAACACACTTTTTGTGGGATCTGCAGGGGGAGATTTCAAGCGATTTGAGGCCAATCTTAGAAATCGAAATATCATTGCATAAAAACTAGACAGAATCATTCTCAGAAACCACTTTGTGATGTGAGCGTTCAACTCACAGAGTTTAACCTTTCTTTTCATAGAGCAGTTTGGAAACACTCTGTTTCTTAAGTCTGCCAGGGGATATTTAGACCTCTTTGAGGTCTTCGTTGGAAACGGGATTTCTTCATACACAGCTAGACAGATGAATTCTCAATAACTTATTCGTGTTGTGTTTATTCAACTCACAGAGTTGGACATTTCTTTAGAGAGAGCAGATTTGAAACACTCTTTTTGTGGATTTTACAAATGGACATTTCAACCGATTTGAGGACAATTGTAGTAAAGGAAATATCTTCGTTTAAAACTACACAGAATCATTCTCAGAAACTACTTCGTGATGTGTGCGTTCAACTCACGGAGTTTAAACTTTCTTTTCATAGAGCAGTTTGGAAACACTCTGTTTCTTAAGTCTGCAAGGGGATATTTAGACCTCTTTAAGGCCTTCGTTGGAAACGGGATTTCTTCATATAAAGCTAGACAGATGAATTCTCAGTAACTTCTTTGTGTTGTGTGTATTCAACTCACAGAATTGAACCTTTCTTTAGATAGAGCAGATTTGAAACACTCTTTTTGTGGATTTTACAAGTGGAGATTTCAAGCGATTTGAGGCCAATTGTAGTAAAGGAAATATCTTCGTTTAAAATCTGGACAGAATCATTCTCAGAAACTACTTTGTGATATGTGCGTTCAACTCACAGAGTTTCACCTTTCTTTTCATAGAGCATTTTGGAAACAATCTGTTAAGTTGGCAAGAGGATATTTGGACCACTTTGAGGCCTTCGTTGGAAACGGGATTTCTCAGTTAAATGCTAGACAGATGAATTCGCAGTAACTTCTTTGTGTTGTGTGTATTCAACTCACAGATTTGAACGTTCCTTTCGAGAGAGCAGTTTTGAAACACTCTTATTGTGGGATCTGCAAGTGGAGATTTCAAGCGATTTGAGGCCAATTGTAGTAAAGGAAATATCTTCGTGTATAAACTGGACAGAATCATTCTCAGAAACTACTTTGTGATGTGTGCGTTCCACTCAGAGAGTTTCACCTTTCTTTTCATAGAGCAGTTTGGAAACACTCTGTTAAGTTGGCAAGAGGATATTTGGACCACTTTGAGGCCTTCGTTGGAAACGGGATTTCTCAGTTAAATGCTAGACATATGAATTCCCAGTAACTTCTTTGTGTTGTGTGTATTCAAATCACAGATTTGAATGTTCCTTTCGAGAGAGCAGTTTTGAAACACTCTTTTTGTGAGATCTGCTGGGGGAGATTTCAAGCGATTTGAGGCCAATCTTAGAAATCGAAATATCATTGCATAAAAGCTAGACAGAGTCATTCTCAGAAACCACTTTGTGATCTGAGCGTTCAACTCACAGAGTTTAACCTTTCTTTTCATAGAGCAGTTTGGAAACACTCTGTTTCTTAAGTCTGCCACGGGATATTTCGAACTCTTTGAGGCCTTTGTTGGAAACGGGATTTCTTCATATACAGCTAGACAGATGAATTCTCAATAACTTATTCGTGTTGTGTTTATTCAACTCACAGAGTTGATCATTTCTTTTGAGAGAGCAGATTTGAAACACTCTTTTTGTGGATTTTACATGTGGACCTTTCAAGCGATTTGAGGACAATTGTAGTAAAGGAAATATCTTCGTTTAAAACTACACAGAATCATTCTCAGAAACTACTTCGTGATGTGTGCGTTCAACCCACAGAGTTTCACCTTTCTTTTCATAGAGCAGTTTGGAAACACTCTGTTTGTTATGTTGCAAGAGGATATTTGGACCACTTTGACGCCTTTGTTGGAAACGGGATTTCTCAGTTAAATGCTAGACAGATGAATTCCCAGTAACTTCTTTGTGTTGTGTGCATTCAACTCACAGAGTTGAACCTTCCCTCAGGCAGAGCAGTTTTGAAACACGCTTTTATTGGAATTTGCAAATGGAGATTTCAAGCCATTTGGCGCTTATCGTAGAAATAGAAATATCTTTGTATAAAAACTAGACTGAATCATTCTCAGAAACCACTTTGTGAGGTGTGCGTTCAACTCACAGAGTTTAAACTTTCTTTTCATAGAGCAGTTTGGAAAGACTCTGTTTGTTAAGTCTGCAAGGGAATATTTAGACCTCTTTGAGGCCTTCGTTGGAAAAGGGATTTCTTCATAGAAAGCTAGACAGATGAATTCTCAGTAACTTCTTTGTGTTGTGTGTATTCAACTCACAGAGTTGAACCTTTCTTTAGACAGGGCAGATTTGAATCACTCCTTTTGTGGATTTTACAAGTGGAGATTTCAAGAGAATTGAGGATAATTGTAGTAAAGGAAATATCTTCGTTTAAAAACTAGACAGAATCATTCTCAGCAACTACTTTGTGATGTGTGTGTTCAACTCACAGAGTTTCATCTCTCTTTTCATCGAGCAGTTTGGAAACACTCTGTTTCTTAAGTCTGCAAGGGGATATTTAGACCTCTTTGTGGCCTTCGTTGGAATCGGGCTTTCTTCATATAAAGCTAGACAGATGAATTCTCAGTAACTTCTTTGTGTTGTGTGTATTCAACTCACAGAGTTGAAGCTTCCTTTAGACAGAGCAGTTTTGAAACACTCTTTTTGTGGAAATGGCAAGTGGAGATTTCAAGCGATTTGAGGCCAATCTTAGAAACCGAAATATCTTTGTATAAAAAGTAGACAGAATCATTCTCAGAAACCACTTTGTGATGTGTGCGTTCAACTCACAGAGTTTAACCTTTCTTTTCATAGAGCAGTTTGGAAACACTCTGTTTCTTAAGTCTGCAAGGGGATATTTAGACCTCTTTGAGGCCTTCGTTGGAAAAGGGATTTCTTCATATAAAGCTAGACAGATGAATTCTCAGTAACTTCTTTGTGTTGTGTGAATTCAACTCACAGAGTTGAACCTTTCTTTAGACAGAGCAGATTTGAAACACTCTCTTTGTGGATTTTACAAGTGGAGATTTCAAGCGATTTGAGGCCAATTGTAGCAAAGGAAATATCTTCGTTTGAAAACTGGACAGAATCATTCTCAGAAACTACTTTGTGATGTGTGCGTTCAACTCACAGAGTTTCACCTTTCTTTTCATAGAGCAGTTTGGAAACACTCTGTTAAGTTGGCCAGAGTATATTTGGACCACTTTGAGGCCTTCCTTGGAAACGGGATTTCTCAGTTAAATGCTAGACAGATGAATTCCCAGTAACTTCTTTGTGTTGTGTGTATTCAACTCACAGATTTGAACGTTCCTTTCGAGAGAGCAGTTTTGAAACCCTCTTTTTGTGGGATCTGCAAGTGGAGATTTCATGCGATTTGTGGCCAATCTTAGAAATCGAAATATCATTGCATAAAATCTAGACAGAATCATTCTCAGAAACCACTTAGTGATGTGAGCGTTCAACTCACGGAGTTTAACCTTTCTTTTCATAGAGCAGTTTGGAAACACTCTGTTTCTTAAGTCTGCCAGGGGATATTTAGAACTCTTTGAGGCCTTCGTTGGAAACGGGATTTCTTCATAGAAAGCTAGACAGATGAATTCTCAGTAACTTCTTTGTGTTGTGTGTATTCAACTCACAGAGTTGAACCTTTCTTTAGACAGAGCAGATTTGAAACACTCCTTTTGTGGATTTTACAAGTGGAGATTTCAAGAGATTTGAGGATAATTATAGTAAAGCAAATATCTTCGTTTAAAAACTAGACAGAATCATTCTCAGAAACTCCTTTGTGATGTGTGCGTTCAGCTCACAGAGTTTCATCTCTCTTTTCAGCGAGCAGTTTGGAAACACTCTGTTTCTTAAGTCTGCAAGGGGATATTTAGACCTCTTTGTGGCCTTCGTTGGAATCGGGATTTCTTCATACACAGCTAGACAGATGAATTCTGAATATCTTATTCGTGTTGTGTTTATTCAACTCACAGAGTTGAACATTTCTTTAGAGAGAGCAGATGTGAAACACTCCTTTTGTGGATTTTACAAGTGGACATTTCAAGCGCTTTGAGGACAATTGTAGTAAAGGAACTATCTTCGTTTAAAACTACACAGAATCATTCTCAGAAACTACTTCGTGATGTGTGCGTTCAACTCACAGAGTTTCACCTTTCTTTTCATAGAGCAGTTTGGAAACACTCTGTTTGTTATGTTGCAAGAGGATATTTGGACCACTTTGACGCCTTCGTTGGAAACGGAATTTCTCAGTTAAATGCTAGACAGATGAATTCCCAGTAACTTCTTTGCGTTGTGTGTATTCAACTCACAGAGTTGAACCTTCCTTTAGACAGAGCAGTTTTGAAACACTCTTTTTGTGGAAATGGCAAGTGGAGATTTCAAGCGATTTGAGGCCAATCTTAGAAACCGAAATATCTTTGTATAAAAAGTAGACAGAATCATTCTCAGAAACCACTTTGTGATGTGTGCGTTCAACTCACAGAGTTTAACCTTTCTTTTCATAGAGCAGTTTGGAAACACTCTGTTTCTTAAGTCTGCAAGGGGATATTTAGACCTCTTTGCGGCCTTCGTTGGAATCGGGCTTTCATCATATAAAGCTAGACAGATGAATTCTCAGTAACTTCTTGTGTTGTGTGTATTCAACTCAGAGAGTTGAAGCTTCCTTTAGACAGAGCAGTTTTGAAACACTCTTTTTGTGGAAATGGCAAGTGGAGATTTCATGCGATTTGAGGCCAATCTTAGAAACCGAAATATCTTTGTATAAAAAGTAGACAGAATCATTCTCAGAAACCACTTTGTGAGGTGTGCGTTCAACTCACAGAGTTTAACCTTTCTTTTCATACAGCAGTTTGGAAAGACTCTGTTTGTTAAGTCTGCAAGGGAATATTTAGTCTTCTTTGAGGCCTTCGTTGGAAACGGGAATTCTTCATATAAAGCTAGACAGATGAATTCTCAGTAACTTCTTTGTGTTGTGTGTATTCAACTCACAGAGTTGAACATTTCTTTAGAGAGAGCAGATTTGAAACACTCTTTTTGTGGATTTTACAAGTGGACATTTCAAGCAATTTGAGGACAATTGTCGTAAAGGAAATATCTTCGTTTAAAACTACACAGAATCATTCTCAGAAACTACCTCGTGATGTGTGCGTTCAACTCAGAGAGTTTCACCTTTCTTTTCATAGAGCAGTTTGGAAACACTCTGTTTGTTATGTTGCAAGAGGATATTTGGACCACTTTGACGCCTTCGTTGGAAACCGGATTTCTCAGTTAAATGCTAGACAGATGAATTCCCAGTAACTTCTTTGCGTTGTGTGTATTCAACTCACAGAGTTGAACATTCCTTTGGACAGAGCAGTTTTGAAACACTCTTTTTGTGGAAATGGCAAGTGGAGATTTCAAGCGATTTGAGGCCAATCTTAGAAACCGAAATATCTTTGTATAAAAAGTAGACAGAATCATTCTCAGAAACCACTTTGTGATGTGTGCGTTCAACTCACAGAGTTTCACCTTTCTTTTCATAGAGCAGTTTGGAAACACTCTGTTTCTTAAGTCTGCAAGGGGATATTTAGACCTCTTTGAGGCCTTCGTCGGAAACGGGATTTCTTCATATAAAGCTAGACAGATGAATTCTCAGTAACTTCTTTGTGTTGTGTGTATTCAACTCACAGAGTTGAACCTTTCTTTAGACAGAGCAGATTTGAAACACTCTTTTTGTGGATTTTACAAGTGGAGATTTCAAGCGATTTGAGGCCAATTGTAGTAAAGGAAATATCTTCGTTTAAAAACTGGACAGAATCATTCTCAGAAACTACTTTGTGATGTGTGCGTTCAACTCACAGAGTTTCATCTCTCTTTTCATCGAGCAGTTTGGAAACACTCTGTTTCTTAAGTCTGCAAGGGGATATTTAGACCTCTTTGTGGCCTTCGTTGGAATCGGGCTTTCTTCATATAAAGCTGGACAGATGAATTCTCAGTAACTTCTTTGTGTTGTGTGTATTCAACTCACAGAGTTGAAGCTTCCTTTAGGCAGAGCAGTTTTGAAACACTCTTTTTGTGGAAATGGCAAGTGGAGATTTCAAGCGATTTGAGGCCAATCTTGGAAACCGAAATATCTTTGCATAAAAAGTAGACACAATCATTCTCAGAAACCACTTTGTGATGTGTGCGTTCAACTCACAGAGTTTAACCTTTCTTTTCATAGAGCAGTTTGGAAACACTCTGTTTCTTAAGTCTGCAAGGGGATATTTAGACCTCTTTGAGGCCTTCGTTGGAAACGGGATTTCTTCATAGAAAGCTAGACAGATGAATTCTCAGTAAGTTCTTTGTGTTGTGTGTATTCAACTCACAGAATTGAACCTTTCTTTAGACAGAGTAGATTTTAAACACTCTTTTTGTGGATTTTACAAGTGGAGATTTCAAGCGATTTGAGGCCAATTGTAGTAAAGGAAATATCTTCGTTTAAATACTGGACAGAATCATTCTCAGAAACTACTTTGTGATGTGTGCGTTCAACTCACAGAGTTTCACCTTTCTTTTCATAGAGCAGTTTGGAAACACTCTGTTAAGTTAGCAAGAGGATATTTGGACCACTTTGAGGCCTTCCTTGGAAACGGGATTTCTCAGTTAAATGCTAGACAGATGAATTCGCAGTAACTTCTTTGTGTTGTGTGTATTCAACTCACAGATTTGAACGTTCCTTTCGAGAGAGCAGTTTTGAAACACTCTTTTTGTGGGATCTGCAAGTGGGGATTTCAAGCGATTTGAGGCCAATCTTAGAAATCGGAATATCATTGCATAAAAACTAGACAGAATCATTCTCAGAAACCACTTTGTGATGTGAGCCTTCAACTCACAGAGTTTAACCTTTCTATTCATAGAGCAGTTTGGAAACACTCTGTTTCTTAAGTCTGCCAGGGGATATTTAGACGTCTTTGAGGCCTTCGTTGGAAACGGGATTTCTTCATATACAGCTAGACAGATGAATTCTCAATAACTTATTCGTGTTGTGTTTATTCAACTCACAGAGTTGAACATTTCTTTAGAGAGAGCAGATTTGAAACACTCTGTTTGTGGATTTTACAAGTGGAGATTTCAAGCGATATGAGGCCAGTTGTAGTAAAGGAAATATCTTCGTTAAAAACTACACAGAATCATTCTCAGAAACTACTTCGTGATGTGTGCGTTCAACTCACAGAGTTTCACCTTTCTTTTCATAGAGCAGTTTGGAAACACTCTGTTTGTTATGTTCCAAGAGGATATTTGGACCACTTTGACGCCTTCGTTGGAAACGGGATTTCTCAGTTAAATGCTAGTCAGATGAATTCCAAGTAACTTCTTTGTGTTGTGTGTATTCAACTCACAGAGTTGAACCTTTCTTTAGACAGAGCAGATTTGAAACACTCCTTTTGTGGATTTTACAAGTGGAGATTTCAAGAGATTAGAGGATAATTGTGGTAAAGGATATATATTCGCTTAAAAACTAGACAGAATCATTCTCAGAAACTACTTTGTGATGTGTGCATTCAACTCACAGAGTTTCATCTCTCTTTTCATCGAGCAGTTTGGAAACACTCTGTTTCTTAAGTCTGCAAGGGGATATTTAGACCTCTTTGTGGCCTTCGTTGGAATCGGGCTTTCTTCATATAAAGCTAGACAGATGAATTCTCAGTAACTTCTTTGTGTTGTGTGTATTCAACTCACAGAGTTGAAGCTTCCTTTAGACAGAGCAGTTTTGAAACACTCTTTTTGTGGAAATGGCAAGTGGAGATTTCAAGCGATTTGAGGCCAATCTTAGAAACCGAAATATCTTTGTATAAAAAGTAGACAGAATCATTCTCAGAAACCACTTTGTGATGTGTGCGTTCAACTCACAGAGTTTAACCTTTCTTTTCATAGAGCAGTTTGGAAACACTCTGTTTCTTAAGTCTGCAAGGGGATATTTAGACCTCTTTGAGGCCTTCGTTGGAAAAGGGATTTCTTCATATAAAGCTAGACAGATGAATTCTCAGTAACTTCTTTGTGTTGTGTGAATTCAACTCACAGAGTTGAACCTTTCTTTAGACAGAGCAGATTTGAAACACTCTCTTTGTGGATTTTACAAGTGGAGATTTCAAGCGATTTGAGGCCAATTGTAGCAAAGGAAATATCTTCGTTTGAAAACTGGACAGAATCATTCTCAGAAACTACTTTGTGATGTGTGCGTTCAACTCACAGAGTTTCACCTTTCTTTTCATAGAGCAGTTTGGAAACACTCTGTTAAGTTGGCCAGAGTATATTTGGACCACTTTGAGGCCTTCCTTGGAAACGGGATTTCTCAGTTAAATGCTAGACAGATGAATTCCCAGTAACTTCTTTGTGTTGTGTGTATTCAACTCACAGATTTGAACGTTCCTTTCGAGAGAGCAGTTTTGAAACCCTCTTTTTGTGGGATCTGCAAGTGGAGATTTCATGCGATTTGAGGCCAATCTTAGAAATCGAAATATCATTGCATAAAATCTAGACAGAATCATTCTCAGAAACCACTTAGTGATGTGAGCGTTCAACTCACGGAGTTTAACCTTTCTTTTCATAGAGCAGTTTGGAAACACTCTGTTTCTTAAGTCTGCCAGGGGATATTTAGAACTCTTTGAGGCCTTCGTTGGAAACGGGATTTCTTCATAGAAAGCTAGACAGATGAATTCTCAGTAACTTCTTTGTGTTGTGTGTATTCAACTCACAGAGTTGAACCTTTCTTTAGACAGAGCAGATTTGAAACACTCCTTTTGTGGATTTTACAAGTGGAGATTTCAAGAGATTTGAGGATAATTATAGTAAAGCAAATATCTTCGTTTAAAAACTAGACAGAATCATTCTCAGAAACTCCTTTGTGATGTGTGCGTTCAGCTCACAGAGTTTCATCTCTCTTTTCAGCGAGCAGTTTGGAAACACTCTGTTTCTTAAGTCTGCAAGGGGATATTTAGACCTCTTTGTGGCCTTCGTTGGAATCGGGATTTCTTCATACACAGCTAGACAGATGAATTCTGAATATCTTATTCGTGTTGTGTTTATTCAACTCACAGAGTTGAACATTTCTTTAGAGAGAGCAGATGTGAAACACTCCTTTTGTGGATTTTACAAGTGGACATTTCAAGCGCTTTGAGGACAATTGTAGTAAAGGAAATATCTTCGTTTAAAACTACACAGAATCATTCTCAGAAACTACTTCGTGATGTGTGCGTTCAACTCACAGAGTTTCACCTTTCTTTTCATAGAGCAGTTTGGAAACACTCTGTTTGTTATGTTGCAAGAGGATATTTGGACCACTTTGACGCCTTCGTTGGAAACGGAATTTCTCAGTTAAATGCTAGACAGATGAATTCCCAGTAACTTCTTTGCGTTGTGTGTATTCAACTCACAGAGTTGAACCTTCCTTTAGACAGAGCAGTTTTGAAACACTCTTTTTGTGGAAATGGCAAGTGGAGATTTCAAGCGATTTGAGGCCAATCTTAGAAACCGAAATATCTTTGTATAAAAAGTAGACAGAATCATTCTCAGAAACCACTTTGTGATGTGTGCGTTCAACTCACAGAGTTTAACCTTTCTTTTCATAGAGCAGTTTGGAAACACTCTGTTTCTTAAGTCTGCAAGGGGATATTTAGACCTCTTTGCGGCCTTCGTTGGAATCGGGCTTTCATCATATAAAGCTAGACAGATGAATTCTCAGTAACTTCTTGTGTTGTGTGTATTCAACTCAGAGAGTTGAAGCTTCCTTTAGACAGAGCAGTTTTGAAACACTCTTTTTGTGGAAATGGCAAGTGGAGATTTCATGCGATTTGAGGCCAATCTTAGAAACCGAAATATCTTTGTATAAAAAGTAGACAGAATCATTCTCAGAAACCACTTTGTGAGGTGTGCGTTCAACTCACAGAGTTTAACCTTTCTTTTCATACAGCAGTTTGGAAAGACTCTGTTTGTTAAGTCTGCAAGGGAATATTTAGTCTTCTTTGAGGCCTTCGTTGGAAACGGGAATTCTTCATATAAAGCTAGACAGATGAATTCTCAGTAACTTCTTTGTGTTGTGTGTATTCAACTCACAGAGTTGAACATTTCTTTAGAGAGAGCAGATTTGAAACACTCTTTTTGTGGATTTTACAAGTGGACATTTCAAGCAATTTGAGGACAATTGTCGTAAAGGAAATATCTTCGTTTAAAACTACACAGAATCATTCTCAGAAACTACCTCGTGATGTGTGCGTTCAACTCAGAGAGTTTCACCTTTCTTTTCATAGAGCAGTTTGGAAACACTCTGTTTGTTATGTTGCAAGAGGATATTTGGACCACTTTGACGCCTTCGTTGGAAACCGGATTTCTCAGTTAAATGCTAGACAGATGAATTCCCAGTAACTTCTTTGCGTTGTGTGTATTCAACTCACAGAGTTGAACATTCCTTTGGACAGAGCAGTTTTGAAACACTCTTTTTGTGGAAATGGCAAGTGGAGATTTCAAGCGATTTGAGGCCAATCTTAGAAACCGAAATATCTTTGTATAAAAAGTAGACAGAATCATTCTCAGAAACCACTTTGTGATGTGTGCGTTCAACTCACAGAGTTTCACCTTTCTTTTCATAGAGCAGTTTGGAAACACTCTGTTTCTTAAGTCTGCAAGGGGATATTTAGACCTCTTTGAGGCCTTCGTCGGAAACGGGATTTCTTCATATAAAGCTAGACAGATGAATTCTCAGTAACTTCTTTGTGTTGTGTGTATTCAACTCACAGAGTTGAACCTTTCTTTAGACAGAGCAGATTTGAAACACTCTTTTTGTGGATTTTACAAGTGGAGATTTCAAGCGATTTGAGGCCAATTGTAGTAAAGGAAATATCTTCGTTTAAAAACTGGACAGAATCATTCTCAGAAACTACTTTGTGATGTGTGCGTTCAACTCACAGAGTTTCATCTCTCTTTTCATCGAGCAGTTTGGAAACACTCTGTTTCTTAAGTCTGCAAGGGGATATTTAGACCTCTTTGTGGCCTTCGTTGGAATCGGGCTTTCTTCATATAAAGCTGGACAGATGAATTCTCAGTAACTTCTTTGTGTTGTGTGTATTCAACTCACAGAGTTGAAGCTTCCTTTAGGCAGAGCAGTTTTGAAACACTCTTTTTGTGGAAATGGCAAGTGGAGATTTCAAGCGATTTGAGGCCAATCTTGGAAACCGAAATATCTTTGCATAAAAAGTAGACACAATCATTCTCAGAAACCACTTTGTGATGTGTGCGTTCAACTCACAGAGTTTAACCTTTCTTTTCATAGAGCAGTTTGGAAACACTCTGTTTCTTAAGTCTGCAAGGGGATATTTAGACCTCTTTGAGGCCTTCGTTGGAAACGGGATTTCTTCATAGAAAGCTAGACAGATGAATTCTCAGTAAGTTCTTTGTGTTGTGTGTATTCAACTCACAGAATTGAACCTTTCTTTAGACAGAGTAGATTTTAAACACTCTTTTTGTGGATTTTACAAGTGGAGATTTCAAGCGATTTGAGGCCAATTGTAGTAAAGGAAATATCTTCGTTTAAATACTGGACAGAATCATTCTCAGAAACTACTTTGTGATGTGTGCGTTCAACTCACAGAGTTTCACCTTTCTTTTCATAGAGCAGTTTGGAAACACTCTGTTAAGTTAGCAAGAGGATATTTGGACCACTTTGAGGCCTTCCTTGGAAACGGGATTTCTCAGTTAAATGCTAGACAGATGAATTCGCAGTAACTTCTTTGTGTTGTGTGTATTCAACTCACAGATTTGAACGTTCCTTTCGAGAGAGCAGTTTTGAAACACTCTTTTTGTGGGATCTGCAAGTGGGGATTTCAAGCGATTTGAGGCCAATCTTAGAAATCGAAATATCATTGCATAAAAACTAGACAGAATCATTCTCAGAAACCACTTTGTGATGTGAGCCTTCAACTCACAGAGTTTAACCTTTCTATTCATAGAGCAGTTTGGAAACACTCTGTTTCTTAAGTCTGCCAGGGGATATTTAGACGTCTTTGAGGCCTTCGTTGGAAACGGGATTTCTTCATATACAGCTAGACAGATGAATTCTCAATAACTTATTCGTGTTGTGTTTATTCAACTCACAGAGTTGAACATTTCTTTAGAGAGAGCAGATTTGAAACACTCTGTTTGTGGATTTTACAAGTGGAGATTTCAAGCGATATGAGGCCAGTTGTAGTAAAGGAAATATCTTCGTTAAAAACTACACAGAATCATTCTCAGAAACTACTTCGTGATGTTTGCGTTCAACTCACAGAGTTTCACCTTTCTTTTCATAGAGCAGTTTGGAAACACTCTGTTTGTTATGTTCCAAGAGGATATTTGGACCACTTTGACGCCTTCGTTGGAAACGGGATTTCTCAGTTAAATGCTAGTCAGATGAATTCCAAGTAACTTCTTTGTGTTGTGTGTATTCAACTCACAGATTTGAAGCTTCCTTTAGACAGAGCAGTTTTGAAACACTCTTTTTGTGGAAATGGCAAGTGGAGATTTCAAGCGATTTGAAGCCACTCTTAGAAACCGAAATATCCTTGTATAAAAAGTAGACAGCATCATTCTCAGAAACCACTTTGTGATGTGTGCGTTCAACTCACAGAGTTTAACCTTTCTTTTCATAGAGCAGTTTGGAAACACTCTGTTTCTTAAGTCTGCAAGGGGATATTTAGACCTCTTTGAGGCCTTCGTTGGAAACGGGATTTCTTCATATAAAGCTGGACAGATGAATTCTCAGTAACTTCTTTGTGTTGTGTGTATTCAACTCACAGAGTAGAAACTTTCTTTAGACAGAGCAGATTTGAAACACTCTTTTTGTGGATTTTACAAGTGGATATTTCAAGCGATTTGAGGCCAGTTGTAGTAAAGGAAATATCTTCGTGTAAAAACTGGACAGAATCATTCTCAGAAACTACTTTGTGATGTGTGCGTTCAACTCACAGAGTTTCACCTTTCTTTTCATAGAGCAGTTTGGAAACACTCTGTTAAGTTGGCAAGAGGATATTTGGACCACTTTGAGGCCTTCGTTGGAAACGGGATTTCTCAGTTAAATGCTAGACATATGAATTCCCAGAAACTTCTTTGTGTTGTGTGTATTCAACTCACAGATTTGAACGTTCCTTTCGAGAGAGCAGTTTTGAAACACTCTTTTTGTGGGATCTGCAGGGGGAGATTTCAAGCGATTTGAGGCCAATCTTAGAAATCGAAATATCATTGCATAAAAACTAGACAGAATCATTCTCAGAAACCACTTTGTGATGTGAGCGTTCAACTCACAGAGTTTAACCTTTCTTTTCATAGAGCAGTTTGGAAACACTCTGTTTCTTAAGTCTGCCAGGGGATATTTAGACCTCTTTGAGGCCTTCGTTGGAAACGGGATTTCTTCATACACAGCTAGACAGATGAATTCTCAATAACTTATTCGTGTTGTGTTTATTCAACTCACAGAGTTGGACATTTCTTTAGAGAGAGCAGATTTGAAACACTCTTTTTGTGTATTTTACAAATGGACATTTCAACCGATTTGAGGACAATTGTAGTAAAGGAAATATCTTCGTTTAAAACTACACAGAATCATTCTCAGAAACTACTTCGTGATGTGTGCGTTCAACTCACGGAGTTTAAACTTTCTTTTCATAGAGCAGTTTGGAAACACTCTGTTTCTTAAGTCTGCAAGGGGATATTTAGACCTCTTTGAGGCCTTCGTTGGAAACGGGATTTCTTCATATAAAGCTAGACAGATGAATTCTCAGTAACTTCTTTGTGTTGTGTGTATTCAACTCACAGAATTGAACCTTTCTTTAGATAGAGCAGATTTGAAACACTCTTTTTGTGGATTTTACAAGTGGAGATTTCAAGCGATTTGAGGCCAATTGTAGTAAAGGAAATATCTTCGTTTAAAATCTGGACAGAATCATTCTCAGAAACTACTTTGTGATGTGTGCGTTCAACTCACAGAGTTTCACCTTTCTTTTCATAGAGCATTTTGGAAACACTCTGTTAAGTTGGCAAGAGGATATTTGGACCACTTTGAGGCCTTCGTTGGAAACGGGATTTCTCAGTTAAATGCCAGACAGATGAATTCGCAGTAACTTCTTTGTGTTGTGTGTATTCAACTCACAGATTTGAACGTTCTTTTTGAGAGAGCAGTTTTGAAACACTCTTTTTGTGGAAATGGCAATTGGAGATTTCAAGCGATTTGAGGCCAATCTTAGAAACCGAAATATCTTTGTATAAAAGGTAGACAGAATCATTCTCAGAAACCACTTTGTGATGTGTGCGTTCAACTCACAGAGTTTAACCTTTCTTTTCATAGAGCAGTTTGGAAACACTCTGTTTCTTAAGTCTGCAAGGGGATATTTAGACCTCTTTGAGGCCTTCGTTGGAAACGGGATTTCTTCATATAAAGCTGGACAGATGAATTCTCAGTAACTTCTTTGTGTTGTGTGTATTCAATTCACAGAGTAGAAACTTTCTTTAGACAGAGCAGATTTGAAACACTCTTTTTGTGGATTTTACAAGTGGAGATTTCAATCGATTTGAGGCCAATTGTAGTAAAGGAAATATCTTCGTGTAAAAACTGGACAGAATCATTCTCAGAAACTACTTTGTGATGTGTGCGTTCCACTCACAGAGTTTCACCTTTCTTTTCATAGAGCAGTTTGGAAACACTCTGTTAAGTTGGCAAGAGTATATTTGGACCACTTTGAGGCCTTCGTTGGAAACGGGATTTCTCAGTTAAATGCTAGACATATGAATTCCCAGTAACTTCTTTGTGTTGTGTGTATTCAAATCACAGATTTGAACGTTCCTTTCGAGAGAGCAGTTTTGAAACACTCTTTTTGTGAGATCTGCTGGGGGAGATTTCAAGCGATTTGAGGCCAATCTTAGAAATCGAAATATCATTGCATAAAAACTAGACAGAATCATTCTCAGAAACCTGTTTGTGATGTGAGCGTTCGACTCACAGAGTTTAACCTTTCTTTTCATAGAGCAGTTTGGAAACACTCTGTTTCTTAAGTCTGCCAGGGGATATTTAGACCTCTTTGAGGCCTTCGTTGGAAACGGGATTTCTTCATACACACCTAGACAGATGAATTCTCAATAACGTGTTGTGTTTATTCAACTCACAGAGTTGGACATTTCTTTATAGGGAGCAGATTTGAAACACTCTTTTTGTGGATTTTACAAGTGGACATTTCAAGCGATTTGAGGACAATTGTAGTAAAGGAAATATCTTCGTTTAAAACTACACAGAATCATTCTCAGAAACTACTTCGTGATGTGTGCGTTCAACTCACAGAGTTTCACCTTTCTTTTCATAGAGCACTTTTGAAACACTCTGTTTGTTATGTTGCAAGAGGATATTTGGCCCACTTTGACGCCTTCGTTGGAAACGGGATTTCTCATTTAAATGCTAGACAGATGAATTCCCAGTAACTTCTTTGTGTTGTGTGTATTCAACTCACAGAGTTGAACCTTCCTTTAGGCAGAGCCGTTTTGAAACACTCTTTTTTTGGAATTTGCAAATGGAGATTTCAAGCGATTTGGCGCTTATCGTAAAAGTAGAAATATCTTTGTATAAAAACTAGACTGAATCATTCTCAGAAACCACTTTGTGAGGTGTGCGTTCAACTCACAGAGTTTAACCTTTCTTTTCATAAAGCAGTTTGGAAAGACTCTGTTTATTAAGTCTGCAAGGGAATATTTACACCTTTTGAGGCCTTCGTTGGAAACGGGATTTCTTCATATAAAGCTAGACAGACGAATTCTCAGTAACTTCTTTCTGATGTCTGTATTCAACTCACAGAGTTGAACCTTCCTTTAGACAGAGCAGATTTGAAACACTCCTTTTGTGGATTTTACAAGTGGAGATTTCAAGAGATTTGAGGATAATTCTAGTAAAGGAAATATCTTCGTTTAAAAACTAGACAGAATCATTCTCAGAAACTACTTTGTGATGTGTGCATTCAACTCTGTTTGCGTTTGGAAACACTCTGTTTCTTAAGTCTGCAAGGGGATATTTAGACCTCTTTGTGGCCTTCGTTGGAATCGGGCTTTCTTCATATAAAGCTAGACAGATGAATTCCCAGAAACTTCTTTGTGTTGTGTGTATTCAACTCACAGATTTGAAGCTTCCTTTAGACAGAGCAGTTTTGAAACACTCTTTTTGTGCAAATGGCAAGTGGAGATTTCAAGCGATTTGAGGACAATTGTAGTAAAGGAAATATCTTCGTTTAAAACTACACAGAATCATTCTCAGAAACTACTTTGTGATGTGTGCGTTCAACTCACAGAGTTTCACCTTTCTTTTCATAGAGCAGTTTGGAAACACTCTGTTAAGTTGGCAAGAGGATATTTGGACCACTTTGAGGCCGTCCTTGGAAACGGGATTTCTCAGTTAAATGCTAGACAGATGAATTCCCAGTAACTTCTTTGTGTTGTGTGTATTCAACTCACAGATTTGAACGTTCCTTTCGAGAGAGCAGTTTTGAAACACTCTTATTGTGGGATCTGCAAGTGGAGATTTCTAGCGATTTGAGGCCAATCTTAGAAATCGAAATATCATTGCATAAAAACTAGACAGAATCATTCTCAGAAACCACTTTGTGATGTGAGCGTTCAACTCACAGAGTTTAACTTTTCTTTTCATAGAGCAGTTTGGAAACACTCTGTTTGTTCTGTTGCAAGAGGATATTTGGACCACTTTGACGCCTTCGTTGGAAACGGGATTTCTCAGTTAAATGCTAGACAGATGATTTCCCAGTAACTTCTTTGTGTTGTGTGTATTCAACTCACAGAGTTGAACCTTCCTTTAGGCAGACCAGTTTTGAAACACTCTTTTTTTGGAATTTGCAAATGGAGATTTCAAGCGAAATGGCGCTTATCGTAGAAATAGAAATATCTTTGTGTAAAAACTAGACTGAATCATTCTCAGAAACCACTTGGTGAGGTGTGCGTTCAACTCACAGAGTTTAATCTTTCTTTTCATAGAGCAGTTTGGAAAGACTCTGTTTGTTAAGTCGGCAAGAGAATATTTAGACCTCTTTGAGGCCTTTGTAGGAAACGGGATTTCTTCATAGAAAGCTAGACAGATGAATTCTCAGTAACTTCTTTGTGTTGTGTGTATTCAACTCACAGAGTTGAACATTTCTTTAGACAGAGCAGATTTGAAACACTCCTTTTGTGGATTTTACAAGTGGAGATTTCAAGAGATTTGAGGATAATTGTAGTAAAGGAAATATCTTCGTTTAAAAACTAGACAGAATCATTCTCAGAAACTACTTTGTGATGTGTGCGTTCAACTTACAAGGTTTCATCTCTCTTTTCATCGAGCAGTTTGGAAACACTCTGTTTCTTAAGTCTGCAAGGGGATATTTAGACCTATTTGTGGCCTTCGTTGGAATCGGGCTTTCTTCATATAAATCTAGACAGATGAATTCTCAGTAACTTCTTTGTGTTGTGTGTATTCAACTCACAGAGTTGAACGTTCCTTTTGAAAGAGCAGTTTTGAAACACTCTTTTTGTGGGTTCTGCAAGTGGAGATTTCAAGCGATTTGAGGCCAATCTTAGAAATCGAAATATCATTGCATAAAAACTAGACAGAATCATTCTCAGAAACCACTTTGTGATGTGAGCGTTCAACTCACAGAGTTTAACCTTTCTTTTCATAGAGCAGTTTGGAAACACTCTGTTTCTTAATTCTGCCAGGGGATATTTAGACCTCTTTGAGGCCTTCGTTGGGAACGGGATTTCTTCATACACAGCTAGACAGATGAATTCTCAATACCTTATTCGTGTTGTGTTTATTCAACTCACAGAGTTGAACATTTCTTTAGAGAGAGCAGATTTGAAACACTCTTTTTGTGGATTTTACAAGTGGAGATTTCAAGCGATTTGAGGACAATTGTAGTAAAGGAAATATCTTCGTTTAAAACTACACAGAATCATTCTCAGAAACTACTTCGTGATGTGTGCGTTCAACTCACAGAGTTTCACCTTTCTTTGCATAGAGCAGTTTGGAAACACTCTGTTAAGTTGGCAAGAGGATATTTGGACCACTTTGAGGCCTTCCTTGGAAACGGGATTTCTCAGTTAAATGCTAGACAGATGAATTCCCAGTAACTTCTTTGTGTTGTGTGTATTCAACTCACAGATTTGAACGTTCCTTTTGAGAGAGCAGTTTTGAAACACTCTTTTTGTGGGATCTGCAAGTGGAGATTTCAAGCGATTTGAGGCCAATCTTAGAAATCGAAATATCATTGCATAAAAACTAGACAGAATCATTCTCAGAAACCACTTTGTGATGTGAGCGTTCAACTCACAGAGTTTAACCTTTCTTTTCATAGAGCAGTTTGGAAACACTCTGTTTCTTAAGTCTGCCAGGGAATATTTAGACCACTTTGAGGCCTTCGTTGGAAACGGGATTTCTTCATACACAGCTAGACAGATGAATTCTCAATACCTTATTCGTGTTGTGTTTATTCAACTCACACAGTTGAACATTTCTTTAGAGAGAGCAGATTTGAAACACTCTTTTTGTGGATTTTACAAGTGGACATTTCAAGCGATTTGAGGACAATTGTAGT
The DNA here is from genome assembly GCF_029289425.2 of Pan paniscus. Lineage (NCBI taxonomy): Eukaryota > Metazoa > Chordata > Mammalia > Primates > Hominidae > Pan > Pan paniscus. Next base: position 53,442,317 of record NC_073257.2, on the reverse strand, counting down.
AAAGGAAATATCTTCGTTTAAAACTGCACAGAATCATTCTCAGAAACTACTTCGTGATGTGTGCGTTCAACTCACAGAGTTTCACCTTTCTTTTCATAGAGCAGTTTGGAAACACTCTGTTTGTTATGTTGCAAGAGGGTAATTGGACCTCTTTGACGCCTTCGTTGGAAACGGGATTTCTCAGTTAAATGCTAGACAGATGAATTCCCAGTAACTTCTTTGTGTTGTGTGTATTCAACTCACAGAGTTGAACCTTCCTTTAGGCAGAGCAGTTTTGAAACACTCTTTTTTTGGAATTTGCAAATGGAGATTTCAAGCAATTTGGCGCTTATCGTAGAAATAGAAATATCTTTGTATAAAAACCAGACTGAATCATTCTCAGAAACCACTTTGTGAGGTGTGCGTTCAACTCACAGAGTTTAACCTTTCTTTTCATAGAGCAGTTTGGAAAGACTCTGTTTGTTAAGTCGGCAAGGGAATATTTAGACCTCTTTGAGGCCTTCGTTGGAAACGGGATTTCTTCATAGAAAGCTAGACAGATGAATTCTCAGTAACTTCTTTGTGTTGTGTGTATTCAACTCACAGAGTTGAAGCTTCCTTTAGACAGAGCAGTTTTGAAACACTCTTTTTGTGGAAATGGCAAGTGGAGATTTCAAGCGATTTGTGGCCAATCTTAGAAACCGAAATATCTTTGTATAAAAAGTAGACAGAATCATTCTCAGAAACTCCTTTGTGATGTGTGCGTTCAACTCACAGAGTTTCATCTCTCTTTTCATCGAGCAGTTTGGAAACACTCTGTTTCTTAAGTCTGCAAGGGGATATTTAGACCTCTTTGTGGCCTTCGTTGGAATCGGGCTTTCTTCATATAAAGCTAGACAGATGAATTCTCAGTAACTTCTTTGTGTTGTGTGTATTCAACTCACAGAGTTGAAGCTTCCTTTAGACAGAGCAGTTTTGAAACACTCTTTTTGTGGAAATGGCAATTGGAGATTTCAAGCGATTTGAGGCCAATCTTAGAAACCGAAATATCTTTGTATAAAAAGTAGACAGAATCATTCTCAGAAACCACTTTGTGATGTGTGCGTTCAACTCACGGAGTTTAACCTTTCTTTTCATAGAGCAGTTTGGAAACACTCTGTTTCTTAAGTCTGCATGGGGATATTTAGACCTGTTTGCGGCCTTCGTTGGAAACGGGATTTCTTCATATAAAGCTAGACAGATGAATTCTCAGTAACTTCTTTGTGTTGTGTGTATTCAACTCACAGAGTTGAAGCTTTCTTTAGACAGAGCAGATTTGAAACACTCTTTTTTGTGGATTTTACAAGTGGAGATTTCAAGCGATTTGAGGCCAATTGTAGTAAAGGAAATATCTTCGTTTAAAAACTGGACGGAATCATTCTCAGAAACTACTTTGTGATGTGTGCGTTCAACTCACAGAGTTTCACCTTTCTTTTCATACAGCAGTTTGGAAGCACTCTGTTAAGTTGGCAAGAGGATATTTGGACCACTTTGAGGCCTTCGTTGGAAGCGGGATTTCTCAGTTAAATGCTAGAGAGATGAATTCCCAGTAACTTCTTTGTGTTGTGTGTATTCAACTCACAGATTTGAACGTTCCATTCGAGAGAGCAGTTTTGAAACACTCTTTTTGTGGGATCTGCAAGTGGAGATTTCAAGCGATTTGAGGCCAATCTTAGAAATCGAAATATCATTGCATAAAAACTAGACAGAATCATTCTCAGAAACCACTTTGTGATGTGAGCGTTTAACTCACAGAGTTTAACCTTTCTTTTCATAGAGCAGTTTGGAAACACTCTGTTTGTTATGTTGCAAGAGGATATTTGGACCACTTTGTCGCCTTCGTTGGAAACGGGATCTCTCAGTTAAATGCTAGACAGATGAATTCCCAGTAACTTCTTTGTGTTGTGTGTATTCAACTCACAGAGTTGAACCTTCCTTTAGGCAGAGCAGTTTTGAAACACTCTTTTTTTGGAATTTCAAATGGAGATTTCAAGCGATTTGGCGCTTATCGTAGAAATAGAAATATCTTTGTTTAAAAACTAGACTGAATCATTCTCAGAAACCACTTTGTGAGGTGTGCGTTCAACTCACAGAGTTTAACCTTTCTTTTCATAGAGCAGTTTGGAAAGACTCTGTTTGTTAAGTCGGCAAGGGAATATTTAGACCTCTTTGAGGGCTTCGTTGGAAACGGGATTTCTTCATAGAAAGCTAGACAGATGAATTCTCAGTAACTTCTTTGTGTTGTGTGTATTCAACTCACAGAGTTGAACCTTTCTTTAGACAGAGCAGATTTGAAACACTCCTTTTGTGGATTTTACAAGTGGAGATTTCAAGAGATTTGAGGATAATTGTAGTAAAGCAAATATCTTCGTTTAAAAACTAGACAGAATGATTCTCAGAAACTCCTTTCTGATGGGTGCGTTCAACTCACAGAGTTTCATCTCTCTTTTCATCGAGCTGTTTCGAAACACTCTGTTTCTTAAGTCTGCAAGGGGATATTTAGACCTCTTTGTGGCCTTCGTTGGAATCGGGCTTTCTTCATATAAAGCTAGACAGATGAATTCTCAGTAACTTCTTTGTGTTGTGTGTATTCAACTCACAGAGTTGAAGCTTCCTTTAGACAGAGCAGTTTTGAAACACTCTTTTTGTGGAAATGGCAAGTGGAGATTTCAAGCGATTTGAGGCCAATCTTAGAAACCGAAATATCTTTGTACAAAAAGTAGGCAGAATCATTCTCAGAAACCACTTTGTGATGTGTGCGTTCAACTCACAGAGTTTCACCTTTCTTTTCATAGAGTAGTTTGGAAACACTCTGTTAAGTTGGCAAGAGGATATTTGGACCACTTTGAGGCCTTCCTTGGAAACGTGGTTTCTCTGTTAAATGCTAGACAGATGAATTCCCAGTAACTTCTTTTTGTTGTGTGTATTCAACTCACAGATTTGAACGTTCCTTTCGAGAGAGAAGTTTTGAAACACTCTTTTTGTGGGATCTGCAAGTGGAGATTTCAAGCGATTTGGGGCCAATCTTAGAAATCGAAATATCATTGCATAAAAACTAGACAGAATCATTCTCAGAAACCACTTTGTGATGTGAGCGTTCAACTCACAGAGTTTAACCTTTCTTTTCATAGGGCAGTTTGGAAACACTCTGTTTCTTAAGTCTGCAAGGGGATATTTAGACCTCTTTGAGGCCTTCGTTGGAAACAGGATTTCTTCATATAAAGCTACACAGATGAATTCTCAGTAACTTCTTTGTGTTGTGTGTATTCAACTCACAGAGTTGAACCTTTCTTTAGACAGAGCAGATTTGAAACACTCTTTTTGTGGATTTTACAAGTGGAGATTTCAAGCGATTTGAGGCCAATTGTAGTAAAGGAAATATCTTCGTTTAAAAACAAGACAGAATCATTCTCAGAAACTACTTTGTGATGTGTGCGTTCAACTCACAGAGTTTCATCTCTCTTTTCATCGAGCAGTTTGGGGACACTCTGTTTCTTAAGTCTGCAAGGGGATATTTAGACCTATTTGTGGCCTTCGTTGGAATCGGGCTTTCTTCATATAAATCTAGACAGATGAATTCTCAGTAACTTCTTTGTGTTGTGTGTATTCAACTCACAGATTTGAACGTTCCTTTTGAGAGAGCAGTTTTGAAACACTCTTTTTGTGGGATCTGCAAGTGGAGATTTCAAGCGATTTGAGGCCAATCTTAGAAATCGAAATATCATTGCATAAAAACTAGACAGAATCATTCTCAGAAACCACTTTGTGATGTGAGCGTTCAACTCACAGAGTTTAACCTTTCTTTTCATAGAGCAGTTTGGAAACACTCTGTTTCTTAAGTCTGCCAGGGAATATTTAGACCACTTTGAGGCCTTCGTTGGAAACGGGATTTCTTCATACACAGCTAGACAGATGAATTCTCAATACATTATTCGTGTTGTGTTTATTCAACTCACACAGTTGAACGTTTCTTTAGAGAGAGCAGATTTGAAACACTCTTTTTGTGGATTTTACAAGTGGACATTTCAAGCGATTTGAGGACAATTGTAGTAAAGGAAATATCTTCGTTTAAAACTGCACAGAATCATTCTCAGAAACTACTTCGTGATGTGTGCGTTCAACTCACAGAGTTTCACCTTTCTTTTCATAGAGCAGTTTGGAAACACTCTGTTTGTTATGTTGCAAGAGGGTAATTGGACCTCTTTGACTCCTTCGTTGGAAACGGGATTTCTCAGTTAAATGCTAGACAGATGAATTCCCAGTAACTTCTTTGTGTTGTGTGTATTCAACTCACAGAGTTGAACCTTCCTTTAGGCAGAGCAGTTTTGAAACACTCTTTTTTTGGAATTTGCAAATGGAGATTTCAAGCAATTTGGCGCTTATCGTAGAAATAGAAATATCTTTGTATAAAAACCAGACTGAATCATTCTCAGAAACCACTTTGTGAGGTGTGCGTTCAACTCACAGAGTTTAACCTTTCTTTTCATAGAGCAGTTTGGAAAGACTCTGTTTGTTAAGTCGGCAAGGGAATATTTAGACCTCTTTGAGGCCTTCGTTGGAAACGGGATTTCTTCATAGAAAGCTAGACAGATGAATTCTCAGTAACTTCTTTGTGTTGTGTGTATTCAACTCACAGAGTTGAAGCTTCCTTTAGACAGAGCAGTTTTGAAACACTCTTTTTGTGGAAATGGCAAGTGGAGATTTCAAGCGATTTGTGGCCAATCTTAGAAACCGAAATATCTTTGTATAAAAAGTAGACAGAATCATTCTCAGAAACTCCTTTGAGATGTGTGCGTTCAACTCACAGAGTTTCATCTCTCTTTTCATCGAGCAGTTTGGAAACACTCTGTTTCTTAAGTCTGCAAGGGGATATTTAGACCTCTTTGTGGCCTTCGTTGGAATCGGGCTTTCTTCATATAAATCTAGACAGATGAATTCTCAGTAACTTCTTTGTGTTGTGTGTATTCAACTCACAGATTTGAACGTTCCTTTTGAAAGAGCAGTTTTGAAACACCCTTTTTGTGCGTTCTGCAAGTGGAGATTTCAAGCGATTTGAGGCCAATCTTAGAAATCGAAATATCATTGCATAAAAACTAGACAGAATCATTCTCAGAAACCACTTTGTGATGTGAGCGTTCAACTCACAGAGTTTAACCTTTCTTTTCATAGAGCAGTTTGGAAACACTCTGTTTCTTAAGTCTGCCAGGGGATATTTAGACCTCTTTGAGGCCTTCGTTGGAAACGGGATTTCTTCATACACAGCTAGACAGATGAATTCTCAATACCTTATTCGTGTTGTGTTTATTCAACTCACAGAGTTGAACATTTCTTTAGAGAGAGCAGATTTGAAACACTCTTTTTGTGGATTTTACAAGTGGACATTTCAAGCGATTTGAGGACAATTGTTGTAAAGGAAATATCTTCGTTTAAAACTACACAGAATCACTCTCAGAAACTACTTCGTGATGTGTGCGTTCAACTCACAGAGTTTCACCTTTCTTTGCATAGAGCAGTTTGGAAACACTCTGTTAAGTTGGCAAGAGGATATTTGGACCACTTTGAGGCCTTCCTTGGAAACGGGATTTCTCAGTTAAATGCTAGACAGATGAACTCCCAGTAACTTCTTTGTGTTGTGTGTATTCAACTCACAGAGTTGAACCTTTCTTTAGACAGAGCAGATTTGAAACACTCTTTTTGTGGGATCTGCAAGTGGAGATTTCAAGCGATTTGAGGCCAATCTTAGAAATCGAAATACCTTTGTATAAAAATTAGACCGAATCATACTCAGAAACCAGTTTGTGATGTGTGCGTTCAACTCACAGAGTTTAACCTTTCTTTTCATAGAGCAGTTTGGAAGCACTCTGTTTGCTAAGTTTGCAAGAGAATATTTGGACCACTTTGAGGACTTCGTTGGAAACGGGATTTCTCAGTTGAATGCTAGACAGATGAATTCCCAGTAACTTCTTTGCATTGTGTGTATTCAACTCACAGAGTTGAACCTTCCTTTAGACAGAGCAGTTTTGAAACACTCTTTTTGTGGAATTTGCAAGTGGAGATTTCAAGCGATTTGAGGCCAATCTTAGAAATCGAAATATCTTTGTATAAAAACTAGACAGAATCATTCTCAGAAAAAACTTTGTGATGTGTGCGTTCAACTCACAGAGTTTAACCTTTCTTTTCACAGAGCAGTTTGGAAACACTCTGTTTGTTAAGTCTGCAAGGGGATATTTTGACCTCCTTGAGGCCTTCGTTGGAAACGGGATTTCTTCATAGAAAGCTAGACAGATGAATTCTCAGTAAGTTCTTTGTGTTGTGTGTATTCAACTCACAGAGTTGAACCTTTCTTTAGACAGAGCAGATTTGAAACACTCTTTTTGTGGATTTTACAATTGGAGATTTCAAACGATTTGAGGCCTATTGTATTAAAGGAACTATCTTCGTTTAAAACTAGACAGAACCATTCTCAGAAACTACTTTGTGATGTGTGCGTTCAACTCACAGAGTTTCACCTTTCTTTTCATACAGCAGTTTGGAAACACTCTGTTTGTTAAATTTGCAAGAGAATATTTGGACCACTTTGTGGCCTTCGTTGGAAACGGGATTTCTCAGTTAAATGCAAGACAGATGAATTCCCAGTAACTTCTTTGCGTTGTGTGTATTCAACTCACAGAGTTGAACCTTCCTTTAGACAGAGAAGTTTTGAAACACTTTTTCTGGAATTTGCAAGTGGAGATTTCAAGGGATTTGAGGCCAATCTTAGAAATCGAAATATCTTTGTATAAAAACTAGACAGAATCATTCTCAGAAAAAACTTTGTCATGTGTGCGTTCAACTCACAGAGTTTAACCTTTCTTTTCATAGAGCAGTTTGGAAACACTCTGTTTCTTAAGTCTGCAAGGGGATATTTAGACCTCCTTGAGGCCTTCGTTGGAATCGGGATTTCTTCATATAAAGCTAGACAGATGAATTCTCAGTAACTTCTTTGTGTTGTGTGTATTCAACTCACAGAGTGGAACCTTTCTTTAGACAGAGCAGATTTGAAACACTCTTTTTGTGGATTTTACAAGTGGAGATTTCAAGCGATTTGAGGCCAACTGTATTAAAGGAAATATCTTCGTTTTAAAACTAGACAGAACCATTCTCAGCAACTACTTTGTGATGTGTGCGTTCAACTCAGAGTTTCACCTTTCTTTTCATAGAGCAGTTTGGAAACACTCTGTTTGTTCAGTTTGCAGGAGGATATTTGGACCCCTTTGAGGCCTTCGTTGGAAACAGAATTTCTCAGTTAAATGCTAGACAGATGAATTCCCAGTAACTTCTTTGTGTTGTGTGTATTCAACTCACAGAGTTGAACCTTCCTTTAGACAGAGCAGTTTTGAAACACTCTTTTTGTGGAATTTGCAAATGGAGATTTCAAGCGATTTGGGGCCAATCTTAGAAATCGAAATATCTTTGTATAAAAATTAGACCGAATCTTTCTCAGAAACCAGTTTGTGATGTGTGCGCTCAACTCACAGAGTTTAACCTTTCTTTTCATAGAGCAGTTTGGAAGCACTCTGTTTGCTAAGTTTGCAAGAGAATATTTGGACCACTTTGAGGACTTCGTTGGAAACGGGATTTCTCAGTTGAATGCTAGACAGATGAATTCCCAGTAACTTCTTTGCATTGTGTGTATTCAACTCACAGAGTTGAACCTTCCTTTAGACAGAGCAGTTTTGAAACACTCTTTTTGTGGAATTTGCAAGTGGAGATTTCAAGCGATTTGAGGCCAATCTTAGAAATCGAAATATCTTTGTATAAAAACTAGACAGAATCATTCTCAGAAAAAACTTTGTGATGTGTGCGTTCAACTCACAGAGTTTAACCTTTCTTTTCACAGAGCAGTTTGGAAACACTCTGTTTGTTAAGTCTGCAAGGGGATATTTTGACCTCCTTGAGGCCTTCGTTGGAAACGGGATTTCTTCATATAAAGCTTGACAGATGAATTCTCAGTAACTTCTTTGTGTTCTGTGTATTCAACTCACAGAGTTGAACCTTTCTTTAGACAGAGCAGATTTGAAACACTCTTTTTGTGGATTTTACAATTGGAGATTTCAAACGATTTGAGGCCTATTGTATTAAAGGAACTATCTTCGTTTAAAACTAGACAGAACCATTCTCAGAAACTACTTTGTGATGTGTGCGTTCAACTCACAGAGTTTCACCTTTCTTTTCATACGGCAGTTTGGAAACACTCTGTTTGTTAAGTTTGCAAGAGGATATTTGGACCCCTTTGAGGCCTTCGTTTGAAACGGGATTTCTCATTTAAATGCTAGACAGATGAATTCCCAGTAACTTCTTTGTGTTGTGTGTATTCAACTCACAGAGTTGAACCTTCCTTTCGACAGAGCAGTTTTGAAACACTCTTTTTGTGGAATTTGCAAGTGGAGATTTCAAGCGATTTGAGGCCAATCTTAGAAATCGAAATATCTTTGTATAAAAACTAGACAGAATCATTCTCAGAAACCACTTTGTGATGTGTGCGTTCAACTCACAGAGTTTAACCTTTCTTTTCATAGAGCAGTTTGGAAACACTCTGTTTGTTAAATTTGCAAGAGAATATTTGGACCACTTTGAGGCCTTCGTTGGAAACGGGATTTCTCAGTTAAATGCAAGACAGATGAATTCCCAGTAACTTCTTTGCGTTGTGTGTATTCAACTCACAGAGTTGAACCTTCCTTTAGACAGAGCAGTTTTGAAACACTTTTTGTGGAATTTGCAAGTGGAGATTTCAAGGGATTTGAGGCCAATCTTAGAAATCGAAATATCTTTGTATAAAAACTAGACAGAATCATTCTCAGAAAAAACTTTGTCATGTGTGCGTTCAACTCACAGAGTTTAACCTTTCTTTTCATAGAGCAGTTTGGAAACACTCTGTTTCTTAAGTCTGCAAGGGGATATTTAGACCTCCTTGAGGCCTTCGTTGGAATCGGGATTTCTTCATATAAAGCTAGACAGATGAATTCTCAGTAACTTCTTTGTGTTGTGTGTATTCAACTCACAGAGTGGAACCTTTCTTTAGACAGAGCAGATTTGAAACACTCTTTTTGTGGATTTTACAAGTGGAGATTTCAAGCGATTTGAGGCCAACTGTATTAAAGGAAATAGCTTCGTTTTAAAACTAGACAGAACCATTCTCAGCAACTACTTTGTGATGTGTGCGTTCAACTCAGAGTTTCACCTTTCTTTTCATAGAGCAGTTTGGAAACACTCTGTTTGTTCAGTTTGCAGGAGGATATTTGGACCCCTTTGAGGCCTTCGTTGGAAACAGAATTTCTCAGTTAAATGCTAGACAGATGAATTCCCAGTAACTTCTTTGTGTTCTGTGTATTCAACTCACAGAGTTGAACCTTCCTTTAGACAGAGCAGTTTTGAAACACTCTTTTTGTGGAATTTGCAAGTGGAGATTTCAAGCGATTTGGGGCCAATCTTAGAAATCGAAATATCTTTGTATAAAAATTAGACCGAATCTTTCTCAGAAACCAGTTTGTGATGTGTGCGTTCAACTCACAGAGTTTAACCTTTCTTTTCATAGAGCAGTTTGGAAAAACTTTGTTTGTTAAGTTTGCAAGAAAATATTTGGACCACTTTGAGGCCTTCGTTGGAAACGGGATTTCTCAGTTGAATGCTAGACAGATGAATTCCCAGTAACTTCTTTGCGTTGTGTGTATTCAACTCACAGAGCTGAACCTTCCTTTAGACAGAGCAGTTTTGAAACACTCTTTTTGTGGAATTTGCAAGTGGAGATTTCAAGCGATTTGAGGCCAATCTTAGAAATCGAAATATCTTTGTATAAAAACTAGACAGAATCATTCTCAGAAAAAACTTTGTGATGTGTGCGTTCAACTCACAGAGTTTAACCTTTCTTTTCACAGAGCAGTTTGGAAACACTCCGTTTCTTAAGTCTGCAAGGGGATATTTAGACCTCCTTGAGGCCTTCGTTGGAAACGGGATTTCTTCATATAAAGCTAGACAGATGAATTCTCAGTAACTTCTTTGTGTTGTGTGTATTCAACTCACAGAGTTGAACCTTTCTTTAGATAGAGCAGATTTGAAACACTCTTTTTGTGGATTTTACAATTGCAGATTTCAAACGATTTGAGGCCTTTTGTATTAAAGGAAATATCTTCGTTTTAAAACTAGACAGAACCATTCTCAGAAACTACTTTGTGATGTGTGCGTTCAACTCACAGAGTTTCACCTTTCTTTTCATAGAGCAGTTTGGAAACACTCTGTTTGTTAAGTTTCAAGAGGATATTTGGACCCTATGGGGCCTTCGTTGGAAACGGGATTTCTCAGTTAAATGCTAGACAGATGAATTCCCAGTAACTTCTTTGTGTTGTGTGTATTCAACTCACAGAGTTGAACCTTCCTTTAGACAGAGCAGTTTTGAAACACTCTTTTTGTGGAATTTGCAAGTGGAGATTTCAAGCGATTTGAGGCCAATCTTAGAAATCGAAATATCTTTGTATAAAAACTAGACAGAATCATTCTCAGAAACCACTTTGTGATGTGTGCGTTCAACTCACAGAGTTTAACCTTTCTTTTCATAGAGCAGTTTGGAAACACTCTGTTTGTTAAGTTTGCAAGAGAATATTTGGTCTATTTTGAGGCCTTCGTTGGAAACGGGATTTCTCAGTTGAATGCTAGACAGATGAATTCCCAGTAACATCTTTGCGTTGTGTGCATTCAACTCACAGAGTTGAACCTTCCTTTAGACAGAGCAGTTTTGAAACACTCTTTTTGTGGAATTTGCAAGTGGAGATTTCAAGCGATTTGAGGCCAATCTTAGAAATCGAAATATCTTTGTATAAAACCTAGACAGAATCATTCTCAGAAAAAACTTTGTGATGTGTGCGTTCAACTCACAGAGTTTAACCTTTCCTTTCACAGAGCAGTTTGGAAACACTCTGTTTCTTAAGTCTGCAAGGGGATATTTAGACCTCCTTGAGGCCTTCGTTGGAAACGGGATTTCTTCATATAAAGCTGGACAGATGAATTCTCAGTAACTTCTTTGTGTTGTGTGTATTCAACTCACAGAGTTGAACCTTTCTTTAGACAGAGCAGATTTGAAACACTCTTTTTGTGGATTTTACAAGTGGAGATTTCAATCGATTTGAGGCCAATTGTAGTAAAGGAAATATCTTCGTGTAAAAACTGGACAGAATCATTCTCAGAAACTACTTTGTGATGTGTGCGTTCCGCTCACAGAGTTTCACCTTTCTTTTCATAGAGCAGTTTGGAAACACTCTGTTAAGTTGGCAAGAGTATATTTGGACCACTTTGAGGCCTTCGTTGGAAACGGGATTTCTCAGTTAAATGCTAGACATATGAATTCCCAGTAACTTCTTTGTGTTGTGTGTATTCAAATCACAGATTTGAACGTTCCTTTCGAGAGAGCAGTTTTGAAACACTCTTTTTGTGAGATCTGCTGGGGGAGATTTCAAGCGATTTGAGGCCAATCTTAAAAATCGAAATATCATTGCATAAAAACTAGACAGAATCATTCTCAGAAACCTGTTTGTGATGTGAGCGTTCGACTCACAGAGTTTAACCTTTCTTTTCATAGAGCAGTTTGGAAACACTCTGTTTCTTAAGTCTGCCAGGGGATATTTAGACCTCTTTGAGGCCTTCGTTGGAAACGGGATTTCTTCATACACACCTAGACAGATGAATTCTCAATAACGTGTTGTGTTTATTCAACTCACAGAGTTGGACATTTCTTTATAGGGAGCAGATTTGAAACACTCTTTTTGTGGATTTTACAAGTGGACATTTCAAGCGATTTGAGGACAATTGTAGTAAAGGAAATATCTTCGTTTAAAACTACACAGAATCATTCTCAGAAACTACTTCGTGATGTGTGCGTTCAACTCACAGAGTTTCACCTTTCTTTTCATAGAGCACTTTTGAAACACTCTGTTTGTTATGTTGCAAGAGGATATTTGGCCCACTTTGACGCCTTCGTTGGAAACGGGATTTCTCATTTAAATGCTAGACAGATGAATTCCCAGTAACTTCTTTGTGTTGTGTGTATTCAACTCACAGAGTTGAACCTTCCTTTAGGCAGAGCCGTTTTGAAACACTCTTTTTTTGGAATTTGCAAATGGAGATTTCAAGCGATTTGGCGCTTATCGTAAAAGTAGAAATATCTTTGTATAAAAACTAGACTGAATCATTCTCAGAAACCACTTTGTGAGGTGTGCGTTCAACTCACAGAGTTTAACCTTTCTTTTCATAAAGCAGTTTGGAAAGACTCTGTTTATTATGTCTGCAAGGGAATATTTACACCTTTTGAGGCCTTCGTTGGAAACGGGATTTCTTCATATAAAGCTAGACAGACGAATTCTCAGTAACTTCTTTCTAATGTCTGTATTCAACTCACAGAGTTGAACCTTCCTTTAGACAGAGCAGATTTGAAACACTCCTTTTGTGAATTTTACAAGTGGAGATTTCAAGAGATTTGAGGATAATTCTAGTAAAGGAAATATCTTCGTTTAAAAACTAGACAGAATCATTCTCAGAAACTACTTTGTGATGTGTGCATTCAACTCTGTTTGCGTTTGGAAACACTCTGTTTCTTAAGTCTGCAAGGGGATATTTAGACCTCTTTGTGGCCTTCGTTGGAATCGGGCTTTCTTCATATAAAGCTAGACAGATGAATTCCCAGAAACTTCTTTGTGTTGTGTGTATTCAACTCACAGATTTGAAGCTTCCTTTAGACAGAGCAGTTTTGAAACACTCTTTTTGTGCAAATGGCAAGTGGAGATTTCAAGCGATTTGAGGACAATTGTAGTAAAGGAAATATCTTCGTTTAAAACTACACAGAATCATTCTCAGAAACTACTTTGTGATGTGTGCGTTCAACTCACAGAGTTTCACCTTTCTTTTCATAGAGCAGTTTGGAAACACTCTGTTAAGTTGGCAAGAGGATATTTGGACCACTTTGAGGCCGTCCTTGGAAACGGGATTTCTCAGTTAAATGCTAGACAGATGAATTCCCAGTAACTTCTTTGTGTTGTGTGTATTCAACTCACAGATTTGAACGTTCCTTTCGAGAGAGCAGTTTTGAAACACTCTTATTGTGGGATCTGCAAGTGGAGATTTCTAGCGATTTGAGGCCAATCTTAGAAATCGAAATATCATTGCATAAAAACTAGACAGAATCATTCTCAGAAACCACTTTGTGATGTGAGCGTTCAACTCACAGAGTTTAACTTTTCTTTTCATAGAGCAGTTTGGAAACACTCTGTTTGTTCTGTTGCAAGAGGATATTTGGACCACTTTGACGCCTTCGTTGGAAACGGGATTTCTCAGTTAAATGCTAGACAGATGATTTCCCAGTAACTTCTTTGTGTTGTGTGTATTCAACTCACAGAGTTGAACCTTCCTTTAGGCAGACCAGTTTTGAAACACTCTTTTTTTGGAATTTGCAAATGGAGATTTCAAGCGAAATGGCGCTTATCGTAGAAATAGAAATATCTTTGTGTAAAAACTAGACTGAATCATTCTCAGAAACCACTTGGTGAGGTGTGCGTTCAACTCACAGAGTTTAATCTTTCTTTTCATAGAGCAGTTTGGAAAGACTCTGTTTGTTAAGTCGGCAAGAGAATATTTAGACCTCTTTGAGGCCTTTGTTGGAATCGGGCTTTCTCCATATAAAGCTAGACAGATGAATTCTCAGTAACTTCTTTGTGTTGTGTGTATTCAACTCACAGAGTTGAAACTTTCTTTAGACAGAGCAGATTTGAAACACTCCTTTTGTGGATTTTACAAGTGGAGATTTCAGGAGATTTGAGGACAATTATAGTAAAGGAAATATCTTCCATTAAAAACTAGACAGAATCATTCTCAGAAACTACTTTGTGATGTGTGCGTTCAACTCACAGAGTTTCATCTCTCTTTTCATCGAGCAGTTTGTAAACACTCTGTTTCTTAAGTCTGCAAGGGGATATTTAGACCTCTTTGTGGCCTTCGTTGGAATCGGGATTTCTTCATATAAAGCTAAACAGAGGAATTCTCAGTAACTTCTTTGTGTTGTGTGTATTCAACTCACAGAGTTGAAGCTTCCTTTAGACAGAGCAGTTTTGAAACACTCTTTTTGTGGAAATGGCAAGTGGAGATTTCAAGCGATTTGAGGCCAATCTTAGAAACCGAAATATCTTTGTATAAAAAGTAGACAGAATCATTCTCAGAAACCACTTTGTGATGTGTGCGTTCGACTCACAGAGTTTCACCTTTCTTTTCATAGAGCAGTTTGGAAACACACTGTTTCTTAAGTCTGCAAGGGGATATTTAGACCTCTTTGAGGCCTTCGTTGGAAACGGGATTTCTTCATATAAAGCTAGACAGATGAATTCTCAGTAACTTCTTTGTGTTGTGTGTATTCAACTCACAGAGTTGAACCTTTCTTTAGACAGAGTAGATTTGAAACACTCTTTTTGTGGATTTTACAAGTGGAGGTTTCATGCGATTTGAGGCCAATTTTAGTAAAGGAAATATTTTCGTTTAAAAACTGGACAGAATCATTCTCAGAAACTACTTTGTGATGTGTGTGTTCAACTCACAGAGTTTCACCTTTCTTTTCATAGAGCAGTTTGGAAACACTCTGTTAAGTTGGCAAGAGGATATTTGGACCACTTTGAGGCCTTTCTTGGAAACGGGAATTCTCAGTTAAATGCTAGACAGATGAATTCCCAGTAACTTCCTTGTGTTGTGTGTATTCAACTCACAGATTTGAACGTTCCTTTCGAGAGAGCAGTTTTGAAACACTCTTTTTGTGGGATCTGCAAGTGGAGATTTCAAGCGATTTGAGGCCAATCTTAGAAATCGAAATATCATTGCATAAAAACTAGACAGAATCATTCTCAGAAACCACTTTGTGATGTGAGCGTTCAACTCACAGAGTTTAACCTTTCTTTTCATAGAGCAGTTTGGAAACACTCTGTTTCTTAAGTCTGCCAGGGGATATTTAGACCACTTTGAGGCCTTCGTTGGAAACTGGATATCCTCATACACAGCTAGACAGATGAATTCTCAATAACTTATTCGTGTTGTGTTTATTCAACTCGCAGAGTTGAACATTTCTTTAGAGAGAGCAGATTTGAAACACTCTTTTTGTGGATTTTACAAGTGGACATTTCATGCGATTTGATGACAATTGTAGTAAAGGAAATATCTTCGTTTAAAACTACACAGAATCATTCTCAGAAACTACTTCGTGATGTGTGCGTTCAACTGACAGAGTTTCACCTTTCTTTTCATAGAGCAGTTTGGAAACACTCTGTTTGTTATGTTGCAAGAGGATATTTGGACCACTTTGACGCCTTCGTTGGAAACGGGATTTCTCAGTTAAATGCTAGACAGATGAATTCCCAGTAACTTCTTTGTGTTGTGTGTATTCAACTCACAGAGTTGAACCTTCCTTTAGGCTGAGCAGTTTTGAAACACTCTTTTTTTGGAATTTGCAAATGGAGATTTCAAGCAATTTGGCGCTTATCGTAGAAATAGAAATATCTTTGTATAAATACTAGACTGAATCATTTCTCAGATACCACTTTGTGAGGTGTGCGTTCAACTCACAGAGTTTAACCTTTCTTTTCATAGAGCAGTTTGGAAACACTCTGTTTCTTAAGTCTGCAAGGGGATATTTAGACCTCTTTGAGGCCTTCGTTGGAAACGGGATTTCTTCATATAAAGCTAGGCAGATGAATTCTCAGTAACTTCTTTCTGTTGTGTGTATTCAACTCACAGAGTTGAACCTTTCTTTAGACAGAGCAGATTTGAAACACTCTTTTTGTGGATTTTTCAAGTGGAGATTTCAAGCGATCTGAGGCCAATTGTAGTAAAGGAGATATCTTCGTTTAAAAACTGGACAGAATCATTCTCAGAAACTACTTTGTGATGTGTGCGTTCAACTCACAGAGTTTCACCTTTCTTTTCATAGAGCAGTTTGGAAACACTCTGTTAAGTTGGCAAGAGGATATTTCGACCACTTTGAGGCCTTCCTTGGAAACGGGATTTCTCAGTTAAATACTAGACAGATGAATTCCCAGTAACTTCTTTGTGTTGTGTGTATTCAACTCACAGATTTGAACGTTCCTTTCGAGAGAGCAGTTTTGAAACACTCTTTTTGTGGGATCTGCAAGCGGAGATTTCAAGCGATTTGAGGCCAAACTTAGAAATCGAAATGTCATTGCGTAAAAACTAGACAGAATCATTCTCAGAAACCACTTTGTGATGTGAGCGTTCAACTCACAGAGTTTAACCTTTCTTTTCATAGAGCAGTTTGGAAACACTCTGTTTCTTAAGTCTGCCAGGGCATATTTAGACCTCCTTGAGGCCTTCGTTGGAAACGGGATTTCTTCATATACAGCTAGACAGATGAATTCTCAATAACTTATTCGTGTTGTGTTTATTCAACTCACAGAGTTGAACATTTCTTTAGAGAGAGCAGATTTGAAACACTGTTTTTGTGGATTTTACAAGTGGAGATTTCAAGCGATTTGAGGACAATTGTAGTAAAGGAAATATCTTCGTTTAAAACTACACAGAATCATTCTCAGAAACTACTTCGTGATGTGTGCGTTCATCTCACAGAGTTTCACCTTTCTTTTCATAGAGCAGTTTGGAAACAGTCTGTTAAGTTGGCCAGAGTATATTTGGACCACTTTGAGGCCTTCGTTGGAAACCGGATTTCTCAGTTAAATGCTAGACAGATGAATTCCCAGTAACTTCTTTGTGTTGTGTGTATTCAACTCACAGTTTTGAACGTTCCTTTCGAGAGAGCAGTTTTGAAACACTCTTTTTGTGGTATCTGTAAGTGGAGATTTCAAGCGATTTGAGGCCTATCTTAGAAATCGAAATATCATTGCATAAAAACTAGACAGAATCATTCTCAGAAACCACTTTGTGAGGTGAGCGTTCAACTCACAGAGTTTAACCTTTCTTTTCATACAGCAGTTTGGAAACACTCTGTTTCTTAAGTCTGCCAGGGAATATTTAGACGTCTTTGAGGCCTTCGTTGCAAACGGGATTTCTTCATATACAGCTAGACAGATGAATTCTCAATAACTTATTCGTGTTGTGTGTATTCAACTCACAGAGTTGAACATTTCTTTAGAGAGAGCAGATTTGAAACACTCTTTTTGTGGATTTTTCAAGTGGAGATTTCAAGCGATCTGAGGCCAATTGTAGTAAAGGAGATATCTTCGTTTAAAAACTGGACAGAATCATTCTCAGAAACTACTTTGTGATGTGTGCGTTCAACTCACAGAGTTTCACCTTTCTTTTCATAGAGCAGTTTGGAAACACTCTGTTAAGTTGGCAAGAGGATATTTCGACCACTTTGAGGCCTTCCTTGGAAACGGGATTTCTCAGTTAAATACTAGACAGATGAATTCCCAGTAACTTCTTTGTGTTGTGTGTATTCAACTCACAGATTTGAACGTTCCTTTCGAGAGAGCAGTTTTGAAACACTCTTTTTGTGGGATCTGCAAGCGGAGATTTCAAGCGATTTGAGGCCAAACTTAGAAATCGAAATGTCATTGCGTAAAAACTAGACAGAATCATTCTCAGAAACCACTTTGTGATGTGAGCGTTCAACTCACAGAGTTTAACCTTTCTTTTCATAGAGCAGTTTGGAAACACTCTGTTTCTTAAGTCTGCCAGGGCATATTTAGACCTCCTTGAGGCCTTCGTTGGAAACGGGATTTCTTCATATACAGCTAGACAGATGAATTCTCAATAACTTATTCGTGTTGTGTTTATTCAACTCACAGAGTTGAACATTTCTTTAGAGAGAGCAGATTTGAAACACTGTTTTTGTGGATTTTACAAGTGGAGATTTCAAGCGATTTGAGGACAATTGTAGTAAAGGAAATATCTTCGTTTAAAACTACACAGAATCATTCTCAGAAACTACTTCGTGATGTGTGCGTTCATCTCACAGAGTTTCACCTTTCTTTTCATAGAGCAGTTTGGAAACAGTCTGTTAAGTTGGCCAGAGTATATTTGGACCACTTTGAGGCCTTCGTTGGAAACCGGATTTCTCAGTTAAATGCTAGACAGATGAATTCCCAGTAACTTCTTTGTGTTGTGTGTATTCAACTCACAGTTTTGAACGTTCCTTTCGAGAGAGCAGTTTTGAAACACTCTTTTTGTGGTATCTGTAAGTGGAGATTTCAAGCGATTTGAGGCCTATCTTAGAAATCGAAATATCATTGCATAAAAACTAGACAGAATCATTCTCAGAAACCACTTTGTGAGGTGAGCGTTCAACTCACAGAGTTTAACCTTTCTTTTCATACAGCAGTTTGGAAACACTCTGTTTCTTAAGTCTGCCAGGGAATATTTAGACGTCTTTGAGGCCTTCGTTGCAAACGGGATTTCTTCATATACAGCTAGACAGATGAATTCTCAATAACTTATTCGTGTTGTGTGTATTCAACTCACAGAGTTGAACATTTCTTTAGAGAGAGCAGATTTGAAACACTCTTTTTGTGGATTTTACAAGTGGACATTTCAAGCGATTTGAGGACAATTGTAGTAAAGGAAATATCTTCGTTTAAAACTACACAGAATCATTCTCTGAAACTACTTCATGATGTGTGCGTTCAACTCACAGAGTTTCACCTTTCTTTTCATAGAGCAGTTTGGAAACACTCTGTTAAGTTGGCAAGAGGATATTTGGACCACTTTGAGGCCTTCGTTGGAAACGGGATTTCTCAGTTAAATGCTAGACATATGAATTCCCAGTAACTTCTTTGTGTTTTGTGTATTCAAATCACAGATTTGAACGTTCCTTTCGAGAGAGCAGTTTTGAAACACTCTTTTTGTGAGATCTGCTGGGGGAGATTTCAAGCGATTTGAGGCCAATCTTAGAAATCGAAATATCATTGCATAAAAACTAGACAGAATCATTCTCAGAAACCACTTTGTGATGTGAGCGTTCAACTCACAGAGTTTAACCTTTCTTTTCATAGAGCAGTTTGGAAACACTCTGTTTCTTAAGTCTGCCAGGGGATATTTAGACCTCTTTGAGGCCTTCGTTGGAAACGGGATTTCTTCATACACAGCTAGACAGATGAATTCTCAATAACGTGTTGTGTTTATTCAACTCACAGAGTTGGACATTTCTTTATAGACGGCAGATTTGAAACACTCTTTTTGTGGATTTTACAAGTGGACATTTCAAGCGATTTGAGGACAATTGTAGTAAAGGAAATATCTTCATTTAAAACTACACAGAATCATTCTCAGAAACTACTTCGTGATGTGTGCGTTCAACTCACAGAGTTTCACCTTTCTTTTCATAGAGCAGTTTTGAAACACTCTGTTTGTTATGTTGCAAGAGGGTATTTGGCCCACTTTGACGCCTTCGTTGGAAACGGGATTTCTCATTTAAATGCTAGACACATGAATTCCCATTAACTTCTTTGTGTTGTGTGTATTCAACTCACAGAGTTGAACCTTCCTTTAGGCAGAGCAGTTTTGAAACACTCTTTTTTTGGAATTTGCAAATGGAGATTTCAAGCGATTTGGCGCTTATAGTAGAAGTAGAAATATCTTTGTATAAAAACTAGACTGAATCATTCTCAGAAACCACTTTGTGAGGTGTGCGTTCAACTCACAGAGTTTAACCTTTCTTTTCATAAAGCAGTTTGGAAAGACTCTGTTTGTTAAGTCTGCAAGGGAATATTCACACCTTTTGAGGCCTTCGTTGGAAACGGGATTTCTTCATATAAAGCTAGACAGACGAATTCTCAGTAACTTCTTTCGGATGTGTGTATTCAACTCACAGATTTGAACCTTCCTTTAGACAGAGCAGATTTGAAACACTCCTTTTGTGGATTTTACAAGTGGATATTTCAAGAGATTTGAGGATAATTCTAGTAAAGGAAATATCTTCGTTTAAAAACTAGACAGAATCATTCTCAGAAACTACTTTGTGATGTGTGCGTTCAACTCACAGAGTTTCATCTCTCTTTTCATAGAGCAGTTTGGAAACACTCTGTTAAGTTGGCAAGAGGATATTTGGACCACTTTGAGGCCTTCCTTGGAAACGGGATTTCTCAGTTAAATGCTAGACAGATGAATTCCCAGTAACTTCTTTGTGTTTTGTGTATTCAACTCACAGATTTGAACGTCCCTTTCGAGAGAGCAGTTTTGAAACCCTCTTTTTCTGGGATCTGCAAGTGGAGATTTCATTCGATTTGAGATCAATCTTAGAAATCGGAATATCATTGCATAAAAACTAGACAGAATCATTCTCAGAAACTACTTTGTGATGTGTGCGTTCAACTCACAGAGTTTCATCTCTCTTTTCATCGAGCAGTTTGGAAACACTCTGTTTCTTAAGTCTGCAAGGGGATATTTAGGCCTCTTTGTGGCCTTCGTTGGAATCGGGCTTTCTTCATATAAAGCTAGACACATGAATTCTCAGTAACTTCTTTGTGTTGTGTGTATTCAACTCACAGAGTTGAACCTTCCTTTAGGCAGCGCAGTTTTGAAACACTCTTTTTTTGGAATTTGCAAATGGAGATTTCAAGCGATTTGGAACTTATCGTAGAAATTGAAATATCTTTGTATAAAAACTAGACTGAATCTTTCTCACAAACCACTTTGTGAGGTGTGCGTTCAACTCACAGAGTTTAACCTTTCTTTTCATAGAGCAGTTTGGTAAGACTCTGTTTCTTAAGTCTGCCAGGGGATATTTAGACCTCTTTGAGGTCTTCGTTGGAAACGGGATTTCTTCATATACAGCTAGACAGATGAATTCTCAATAACTTATTCGTGTTGTGTTTATTCAACTCACAGAGTTGACCATTTCTTTAGAGAGAGTAGATTTGAAACACTCTTCTTGTGGATTTTACAAGTGGATATTTCTAGCGATTTGAGGACAATTGTAGTAAAGGAATTATCTTTGTTTAAAACTACACAGAATCATTCTCAGAAACTACATCGTGATGTGTGCGTTCAACTCACAGAGTTTCATCTCTCTTTTCATCGAGCAGTTTGGTAACACTCTGTTTCTTAATTCTGCAAGGGGATATTTAGACCTCTTTGTGGCCTTCGTTGGAATCGGGCTTTCTTCATATAAAGCTAGACAGATGAATTCTCAGTAACTTCTTTGTGTTGTGTGTATTCAACTCACAGAGTTGAAGCTTCCTTTAGACAGAGCAGATTTGAAACACTCCTTTTGTGGATTTTACAAGTGGAGATTTCAAGAGATTTGAGGATAATTGTAGTAAAGGAAATATCTTCGTTTAAAAACTAGACAGAATCATTCTCAGAAACTACTTTGGGATGTGTGCGTTCAACTCACAGAGTTTCACCTTTCTTTTCATAGAGCAGTTTGGAAACACTCTGTTAAGTTGGCAAGAGGATATTTGGACCACTTTGAGGCCTTCCTTGGAAACGGGATTTCTCAGCTAAATGCTAGACAGATGAATTCCCAGTAACTTCTTTGTGTTGTGTGTATTCAACTCACAGATTTGAACGTTCCTTTCGAGAGATCAGTTTTGAAACACTCTTTTTGTGGGATCTGCAAGTGGAGATTTCAAGCGATTTGAGGCCAATTGTAGTAAAGGAAATATCTTCGTTTAAAAACTGGACAGAATCATTCTCAGAAACTACTTTGTGATGTGTGCGTTCAACTCACAGAGTTTCACCTTTCTTTTCATAGAGCAGTTTGGAAACACTCTGTTAAGTTGGCAAGGGGATATTTGGACCACTTTGAGGCCTTCGTTGGAAACAGGTTTTATCAGTTAAATGCTAGACAGATGAATTCCCAGTAACTTCTTTGTGTTGTGTGTATTCAACTCACAGATTTGAACGTTCCTTTCGAGAGAGCAGTTTTGAAACACTCTTTTTGTGGGATCTGCAAGTGGAGATTTCATGCGATTTGAGGCCAATCTTAGAAATCGAAACATCATTGCATAAAAACTAGACAGAATCATTCTCAGAAACCACTTTGTGATGTGAGCGTTCAACTCACAGAGTTTAACCTTTCTTTTCATAGAGCAGTTTGGAAACACTCTGTTTCTTAAGTCTGCCAGGGGATATGTAGACCTCTTTGAGGCCTTCTTTGGAAACGGAATTTCTTCATACACAGCTAGACGGATGAATTCTCAATAACTTATTCGTGTTGTGTTTATTCAACTCACAGAGTTGAACATTTCTTTAGAGAGAGCAGATTTGAAACACTCTTTTTCTGGTTTTACAAGTGGACATTTCAAGCGATTTGAGGACAATTGTAGTAAAGGAAATATCTTCGTTTAAAACTACACAGAATCATTCTCAGAAATTCCTTCGTGATGTGTGCGTTCAACTCACAGAGTTTCACCTTTCTTTTCATAGAGCAGTTTGGAAACACTCTGTTAAGTTGGCAAGAGGATATTTGGACCACTTTGAGGCCTTCCTTTGAAACGGGATTTCTCAGTTAACTGCTAGACAGATGAATTCCCAGTAACTTCTTTGTGTTGTGTGTATTCAACTCACAGATTTGAACGTTCCTTTCGAAGGAACAGTTTTGAAACGCTCTATTTGTGGGATCTGCAAGTGGAGATTTCAAGCGATTTGAGGCCAATCTTAGAAATCGAAATATCATTGCATAAAAGCTAGACAGAGTCATTCTCAGAAACCACTTTGTGATCTGAGCGTTCAACTCACAGAGTTTAACCTTTCTTTTCATAGAGCAGTTTGGAAACACTCTGTTTCTTAAGTCTGCCACGGGATATTTCGAACTCTTTGAGGCCTTCGTTGGAAACGGGATTTCTTCATATACAGCTAGACAGATGAATTCTCAATAACTTATTCGTGTTGTGATTATTCAACTCACAGAGTTGATCATTTCTTTTGAGAGAGCAGATTTGAAACACTCTTTTTGTGGATTTTACATGTGGACCTTTCAAGCGATTTGAGGACAATTGTAGTAAAGGAAATATCTTCGTTTAAAACTACACAGAATCATTCTCAGAAACTACTTCGTGATGTGTGCGTTCAACCCACAGAGTTTCACCTTTCTTTTCATAGAGCAGTTTGGAAACACTCTGTTTGTTATGTTGCAAGAGGATATTTGGACCACTTTGACGCCTTTGTTGGAAACGGGATTTCTCAGTTAAATGCTAGACAGATGAATTCCCAGTAACTTCTTTGTGTTGTGTGCATTCAACTCACAGAGTTGAACCTTCCCTCAGGCAGAGCAGTTTTGAAACACGCTTTTATTGGAATTTGCAAATGGAGATTTCAAGCCATTTGGCGCTTATCGTAGAAATAGAAATATCTTTGTATAAAAACTAGACTGAATCATTCTCAGAAACCACTTTGTGAGGTGTGCGTTCAACTCACAGAGTTTAAACTTTCTTTTCATAGAGCAGTTTGGAAAGACTCTGTTTGTTAAGTCTGCAAGGGAATATTTAGACCTCTTTGAGGCCTTCGTTGGAAAAGGGATTTCTTCATAGAAAGCTAGACAGATGAATTCTCAGTAACTTCTTTGTGTTGTGTGTATTCAACTCACAGAGTTGAACCTTTCTTTAGACAGGGCAGATTTGAATCACTCCTTTTGTGGATTTTACAAGTGGAGATTTCAAGAGAATTGAGGATAATTGTAGTAAAGGAAATATCTTCGTTTAAAAACTAGACAGAATCATTCTCGGCAACTACTTTGTGATGTGTGTGTTCAACTCACAGAGTTTCATCTCTCTTTTCATCGAGCAGTTTGGAAACACTCTGTTTCTTAAGTCTGCAAGGGGATATTTAGACCTCTTTGTGGCCTTCGTTGGAATCGGGCTTTCTTCATATAAAGCTAGACAGATGAATTCTCAGTAACTTCTTTGTGTTGTGTGTATTCAACTCACAGAGTTGAAGCTTCCTTTAGACAGAGCAGTTTTGAAACACTCTTTTTGTGGAAATGGCAAGTGGAGATTTCAAGCGATTTGAGGCCAATCTTAGAAACCGAAATATCTTTGTATAAAAAGTAGACAGAATCATTCTCAGAAACCACTTTGTGATGTGTGCGTTCAACTCACAGAGTTTAACCTTTCTTTTCATAGAGCAGTTTGGAAACACTCTGTTTCTTAAGTCTGCAAGGGGATATTTAGACCTCTTTGAGGCCTTCGTTGGAAACGGGATTTCTTCATATAAAGCTAGACAGATGAATTCTCAGTAACTTCTTTGTGTTGTGTGAATTCAACTCACAGAGTTGAACCTTTCTTTAGACAGAGCAGATTTGAAACACTCTCTTTGTGGATTTTACAAGTGGAGATTTCAAGCGATTTGAGGCCAATTGTAGCAAAGGAAATATCTTCGTTTGAAAACTGGACAGAATCATTCTCAGAAACTACTTTGTGATGTGTGCGTTCAACTCACAGAGTTTCACCTTTCTTTTCATAGAGCAGTTTGGAAACACTCTGTTAAGTTGGCCAGAGTATATTTGGACCACTTTGAGGCCTTCCTTGGAAACGGGATTTCTCAGTTAAATGCTAGACAGATGAATTCCCAGTAACTTCTTTGTGTTGTGTGTATTCAACTCACAGATTTGAACGTTCCTTTCGAGAGAGCAGTTTTGAAACCCTCTTTTTGTGGGATCTGCAAGTGGAGATTTCATGCGATTTGAGGCCAATCTTAGAAATCGAAATATCATTGCATAAAATCTAGACAGAATCATTCTCAGAAACCACTTAGTGATGTGAGCGTTCAACTCACGGAGTTTAACCTTTCTTTTCATAGAGCAGTTTGGAAACACTCTGTTTCTTAAGTCTGCCAGGGGATATTTAGAACTCTTTGAGGCCTTCGTTGGAAACGGGATTTCTTCATAGAAAGCTAGACAGATGAATTCTCAGTAACTTCTTTGTGTTGTGTGTATTCAACTCACAGAGTTGAACCTTTCTTTAGACAGAGCAGATTTGAAACACTCCTTTTGTGGATTTTACAAGTGGAGATTTCAAGAGATTTGAGGATAATTATAGTAAAGCAAATATCTTCGTTTAAAAACTAGACAGAATCATTCTCAGAAACTCCTTTGTGATGTGTGCGTTCAGCTCACAGAGTTTCATCTCTCTTTTCAGCGAGCAGTTTGGAAACACTCTGTTTCTTAAGTCTGCAAGGGGATATTTAGACCTCTTTGTGGCCTTCGTTGGAATCGGGATTTCTTCATACACAGCTAGACAGATGAATTCTGAATATCTTATTCGTGTTGTGTTTATTCAACTCACAGAGTTGAACATTTCTTTAGAGAGAGCAGATGTGAAACACTCCTTTTGTGGATTTTACAAGTGGACATTTCAAGCGCTTTGAGGACAATTGTAGTAAAGGAAATATCTTCGTTTAAAACTACACAGAATCATTCTCAGAAACTACTTCGTGATGTGTGCGTTCAACTCACAGAGTTTCACCTTTCTTTTCATAGAGCAGTTTGGAAACACTCTGTTTGTTATGTTGCAAGAGGATATTTGGACCACTTTGACGCCTTCGTTGGAAACGGAATTTCTCAGTTAAATGCTAGACAGATGAATTCCCAGTAACTTCTTTGCGTTGTGTGTATTCAACTCACAGAGTTGAACCTTCCTTTAGACAGAGCAGTTTTGAAACACTCTTTTTGTGGAAATGGCAAGTGGAGATTTCAAGCGATTTGAGGCCAATCTTAGAAACCGAAATATCTTTGTATAAAAAGTAGACAGAATCATTCTCAGAAACCACTTTGTGATGTGTGCGTTCAACTCACAGAGTTTAACCTTTCTTTTCATAGAGCAGTTTGGAAACACTCTGTTTCTTAAGTCTGCAAGGGGATATTTAGACCTCTTTGCGGCCTTCGTTGGAATCGGGCTTTCATCATATAAAGCTAGACAGATGAATTCTCAGTAACTTCTTGTGTTGTGTGTATTCAACTCAGAGAGTTGAAGCTTCCTTTAGACAGAGCAGTTTTGAAACACTCTTTTTGTGGAAATGGCAAGTGGAGATTTCATGCGATTTGAGGCCAATCTTAGAAACCGAAATATCTTTGTATAAAAAGTAGACAGAATCATTCTCAGAAACCACTTTGTGAGGTGTGCGTTCAACTCACAGAGTTTAACCTTTCTTTTCATACAGCAGTTTGGAAAGACTCTGTTTGTTAAGTCTGCAAGGGAATATTTAGTCTTCTTTGAGGCCTTCGTTGGAAACGGGAATTCTTCATATAAAGCTAGACAGATGAATTCTCAGTAACTTCTTTGTGTTGTGTGTATTCAACTCACAGAGTTGAACATTTCTTTAGAGAGAGCAGATTTGAAACACTCTTTTTGTGGATTTTACAAGTGGACATTTCAAGCAATTTGAGGACAATTGTCGTAAAGGAAATATCTTCGTTTAAAACTACACAGAATCATTCTCAGAAACTACTTCGTGATGTGTGCGTTCAACTCAGAGAGTTTCACCTTTCTTTTCATAGAGCAGTTTGGAAACACTCTGTTTGTTATGTTGCAAGAGGATATTTGGACCACTTTGACGCCTTCGTTGGAAACCGGATTTCTCAGTTAAATGCTAGACAGATGAATTCCCAGTAACTTCTTTGCGTTGTGTGTATTCAACTCACAGAGTTGAACATTCCTTTGGACAGAGCAGTTTTGAAACACTCTTTTTGTGGAAATGGCAAGTGGAGATTTCAAGCGATTTGAGGCCAATCTTAGAAACCGAAATATCTTTGTATAAAAAGTAGACAGAATCATTCTCAGAAAAAACTTTGTCATGTGTGCGTTCAACTCACAGAGTTTAACCTTTCTTTTCATAGAGCAGTTTGGAAACACTCTGTTTCTTAAGTCTGCAAGGGGATATTTAGACCTCCTTGAGGCCTTCGTTGGAATCGGGATTTCTTCATATAAAGCTAGACAGATGAATTCTCAGTAACTTCTTTGTGTTGTGTGTATTCAACTCACAGAGTGGAACCTTTCTTTAGACAGAGCAGATTTGAAACACTCTTTTTGTGGATTTTACAAGTGGAGATTTCAAGCGATTTGAGGCCAACTGTATTAAAGGAAATATCTTCGTTTTAAAATTAGACAGAACCATTCTCAGCAACTACTTTGTGATGTGTGCGTTCAACTCAGAGTTTCACCTTTCTTTTCATAGAGCAGTTTGGAAACACTCTGTTTGTTCAGTTTGCAGGAGGATATTTGGACCCCTTTGAGGCCTTCGTTGGAAACAGAATTTCTCAGTTAAATGCTAGACAGATGAATTCCCAGTAACTTCTTTGTGTTGTGTGTATTCAACTCACAGAGTTGAACCTTCCTTTAGACAGAGCAGTTTTGAAACACTCTTTTTGTGGAATTTGCAAATGGAGATTTCAAGCGATTTGGGGCCAATCTTAGAAATCGAAATATCTTTGTATAAAAATTAGACCGAATCTTTCTCAGAAACCAGTTTGTGATGTGTGCGCTCAACTCACAGAGTTTAACCTTTCTTTTCATAGAGCAGTTTGGAAGCACTCTGTTTGCTAAGTTTGCAAGAGAATATTTGGACCACTTTGAGGACTTCGTTGGAAACGGGATTTCTCAGTTGAATGCTAGACAGATGAATTCCCAGTAACTTCTTTGCATTGTGTGTATTCAACTCACAGAGTTGAACCTTCCTTTAGACAGAGCAGTTTTGAAACACTCTTTTTGTGGAATTTGCAAGTGGAGATTTCAAGCGATTTGAGGCCAATCTTAGAAATCGAAATATCTTTGTATAAAAACTAGACAGAATCATTCTCAGAAAAAACTTTGTGATGTGTGCGTTCAACTCACAGAGTTTAACCTTTCTTTTCACAGAGCAGTTTGGAAACACTCTGTTTGTTAAGTCTGCAAGGGGATATTTTGACCTCCTTGAGGCCTTCGTTGGAAACGGGATTTCTTCATATAAAGCTTGACAGATGAATTCTCAGTAACTTCTTTGTGTTCTGTGTATTCAACTCACAGAGTTGAACCTTTCTTTAGACAGAGCAGATTTGAAACACTCTTTTTGTGGATTTTACAATTGGAGATTTCAAACGATTTGAGGCCTATTGTATTAAAGGAACTATCTTCGTTTAAAACTAGACAGAACCATTCTCAGAAACTACTTTGTGATGTGTGCGTTCAACTCACAGAGTTTCACCTTTCTTTTCATACGGCAGTTTGGAAACACTCTGTTTGTTAAGTTTGCAAGAGGATATTTGGACCCCTTTGAGGCCTTCGTTTGAAACGGGATTTCTCATTTAAATGCTAGACAGATGAATTCCCAGTAACTTCTTTGTGTTGTGTGTATTCAACTCACAGAGTTGAACCTTCCTTTCGACAGAGCAGTTTTGAAACACTCTTTTTGTGGAATTTGCAAGTGGAGATTTCAAGCGATTTGAGGCCAATCTTAGAAATCGAAATATCTTTGTATAAAAACTAGACAGAATCATTCTCAGAAAAAACTTTGTCATGTGTGCGTTCAACTCACAGAGTTTAACCTTTCTTTTCATAGAGCAGTTTGGAAACACTCTGTTTCTTAAGTCTGCAAGGGGATATTTAGACCTCCTTGAGGCCTTCGTTGGAATCGGGATTTCTTCATATAAAGCTAGACAGATGAATTCTCAGTAACTTCTTTGTGTTGTGTGTATTCAACTCACAGAGTGGAACCTTTCTTTAGACAGAGCAGATTTGAAACACTCTTTTTGTGGATTTTACAAGTGGAGATTTCAAGCGATTTGAGGCCAACTGTATTAAAGGAAATAGCTTCGTTTTAAAACTAGACAGAACCATTCTCAGCAACTACTTTGTGATGTGTGCGTTCAACTCAGAGTTTCACCTTTCTTTTCATAGAGCAGTTTGGAAACACTCTGTTTGTTCAGTTTGCAGGAGGATATTTGGACCCCTTTGAGGCCTTCGTTGGAAACAGAATTTCTCAGTTAAATGCTAGACAGATGAATTCCCAGTAACTTCTTTGTGTTCTGTGTATTCAACTCACAGAGTTGAACCTTCCTTTAGACAGAGCAGTTTTGAAACACTCTTTTTGTGGAATTTGCAAGTGGAGATTTCAAGCGATTTGGGGCCAATCTTAGAAATCGAAATATCTTTGTATAAAAATTAGACCGAATCTTTCTCAGAAACCAGTTTGTGATGTGTGCGTTCAACTCACAGAGTTTAACCTTTCTTTTCATAGAGCAGTTTGGAAAAACTCTGTTTGTTAAGTTTGCAAGAAAATATTTGGACCACTTTGAGGCCTTCGTTGGAAACGGGATTTCTCAGTTGAATGCTAGACAGATGAATTCCCAGTAACTTCTTTGCGTTGTGTGTATTCAACTCACAGAGCTGAACCTTCCTTTAGACAGAGCAGTTTTGAAACACTCTTTTTGTGGAATTTGCAAGTGGAGATTTCAAGCGATTTGAGGCCAATCTTAGAAATCGAAATATCTTTGTATAAAAACTAGACAGAATCATTCTCAGAAAAAACTTTGTGATGTGTGCGTTCAACTCACAGAGTTTAACCTTTCTTTTCACAGAGCAGTTTGGAAACACTCCGTTTCTTAAGTCTGCAAGGGGATATTTAGACCTCCTTGAGGCCTTCGTTGGAAACGGGATTTCTTCATATAAAGCTAGACAGATGAATTCTCAGTAACTTCTTTGTGTTGTGTGTATTCAACTCACAGAGTTGAACCTTTCTTTAGATAGAGCAGATTTGAAACACTCTTTTTGTGGATTTTACAATTGCAGATTTCAAACGATTTGAGGCCTTTTGTATTAAAGGAAATATCTTCGTTTTAAAACTAGACAGAACCATTCTCAGAAACTACTTTGTGATGTGTGCGTTCAACTCACAGAGTTTCACCTTTCTTTTCATAGAGCAGTTTGGAAACACTCTGTTTGTTAAGTTTCAAGAGGATATTTGGACCCTATGGGGCCTTCGTTGGAAACGGGATTTCTCAGTTAAATGCTAGACAGATGAATTCCCAGTAACTTCTTTGTGTTGTGTGTATTCAACTCACAGAGTTGAACCTTCCTTTAGACAGAGCAGTTTTGAAACACTCTTTTTGTGGAATTTGCAAGTGGAGATTTCAAGCGATTTGAGGCCAATCTTAGAAATCGAAATATCTTTGTATAAAAACTAGACAGAATCATTCTCAGAAACCACTTTGTGATGTGTGCGTTCAACTCACAGAGTTTAACCTTTCTTTTCATAGAGCAGTTTGGAAACACTCTGTTTGTTAAGTTTGCAAGAGAATATTTGGTCTATTTTGAGGCCTTCGTTGGAAACGGGATTTCTCAGTTGAATGCTAGACAGATGAATTCCCAGTAACATCTTTGCGTTGTGTGCATTCAACTCACAGAGTTGAACCTTCCTTTAGACAGAGCAGTTTTGAAACACTCTTTTTGTGGAATTTGCAAGTGGAGATTTCAAGCGATTTGAGGCCAATCTTAGAAATCGAAATATCTTTGTATAAAACCTAGACAGAATCATTCTCAGAAAAAACTTTGTGATGTGTGCGTTCAACTCACAGAGTTTAACCTTTCCTTTCACAGAGCAGTTTGGAAACACTCTGTTTCTTAAGTCTGCAAGGGGATATTTAGACCTCCTTGAGGCCTTCGTTGGAAACGGGATTTCTTCATATAAAGCTGGACAGATGAATTCTCAGTAACTTCTTTGTGTTGTGTGTATTCAACTCACAGAGTTGAACCTTTCTTTAGACAGAGCAGATTTGAAACACTCTTTTTGTGGATTTTACAAGTGGAGATTTCAATCGATTTGAGGCCAATTGTAGTAAAGGAAATATCTTCGTGTAAAAACTGGACAGAATCATTCTCAGAAACTACTTTGTGATGTGTGCGTTCCGCTCACAGAGTTTCACCTTTCTTTTCATAGAGCAGTTTGGAAACACTCTGTTAAGTTGGCAAGAGTATATTTGGACCACTTTGAGGCCTTCGTTGGAAACGGGATTTCTCAGTTAAATGCTAGACATATGAATTCCCAGTAACTTCTTTGTGTTGTGTGTATTCAAATCACAGATTTGAACGTTCCTTTCGAGAGAGCAGTTTTGAAACACTCTTTTTGTGAGATCTGCTGGGGGAGATTTCAAGCGATTTGAGGCCAATCTTAGAAATCGAAATATCATTGCATAAAAACTAGACAGAATCATTCTCAGAAACCTGTTTGTGATGTGAGCGTTCGACTCACAGAGTTTAACCTTTCTTTTCATAGAGCAGTTTGGAAACACTCTGTTTCTTAAGTCTGCCAGGGGATATTTAGACCTCTTTGAGGCCTTCGTTGGAAACGGGATTTCTTCATACACACCTAGACAGATGAATTCTCAATAACGTGTTGTGTTTATTCAACTCACAGAGTTGGACATTTCTTTATAGGGAGCAGATTTGAAACACTCTTTTTGTGGATTTTACAAGTGGACATTTCAAGCGATTTGAGGACAATTGTAGTAAAGGAAATATCTTCGTTTAAAACTACACAGAATCATTCTCAGAAACTACTTCGTGATGTGTGCGTTCAACTCACAGAGTTTCACCTTTCTTTTCATAGAGCACTTTTGAAACACTCTGTTTGTTATGTTGCAAGAGGATATTTGGCCCACTTTGACGCCTTCGTTGGAAACGGGATTTCTCATTTAAATGCTAGACAGATGAATTCCCAGTAACTTCTTTGTGTTGTGTGTATTCAACTCACAGAGTTGAACCTTCCTTTAGGCAGAGCCGTTTTGAAACACTCTTTTTTTGGAATTTGCAAATGGAGATTTCAAGCGATTTGGCGCTTATCGTAAAAGTAGAAATATCTTTGTATAAAAACTAGACTGAATCATTCTCAGAAACCACTTTGTGAGGTGTGCGTTCAACTCACAGAGTTTAACCTTCCTTTTCATAAAGCAGTTTGGAAAGACTCTGTTTATTATGTCTGCAAGGGAATATTTACACCTTTTGAGGCCTTCGTTGGAAACGGGATTTCTTCATATAAAGCTAGACAGACGAATTCTCAGTAACTTCTTTCTAATGTCTGTATTCAACTCACAGAGTTGAACCTTCCTTTAGACAGAGCAGATTTGAAACACTCCTTTTGTGAATTTTACAAGTGGAGATTTCAAGAGATTTGAGGATAATTCTAGTAAAGGAAATATCTTCGTTTAAAAACTAGACAGAATCATTCTCAGAAACTACTTTGTGATGTGTGCATTCAACTCTGTTTGCGTTTGGAAACACTCTGTTTCTTAAGTCTGCAAGGGGATATTTAGACCTCTTTGTGGCCTTCGTTGGAATCGGGCTTTCTTCATATAAAGCTAGACAGATGAATTCCCAGAAACTTCTTTGTGTTGTGTGTATTCAACTCACAGATTTGAAGCTTCCTTTAGACAGAGCAGTTTTGAAACACTCTTTTTGTGCAAATGGCAAGTGGAGATTTCAAGCGATTTGAGGACAATTGTAGTAAAGGAAATATCTTCGTTTAAAACTACACAGAATCATTCTCAGAAACTACTTTGTGATGTGTGCGTTCAACTCACAGAGTTTCACCTTTCTTTTCATAGAGCAGTTTGGAAACACTCTGTTAAGTTGGCAAGAGGATATTTGGACCACTTTGAGGCCGTCCTTGGAAACGGGATTTCTCAGTTAAATGCTAGACAGATGAATTCCCAGTAACTTCTTTGTGTTGTGTGTATTCAACTCACAGATTTGAACGTTCCTTTCGAGAGAGCAGTTTTGAAACACTCTTATTGTGGGATCTGCAAGTGGAGATTTCTAGCGATTTGAGGCCAATCTTAGAAATCGAAATATCATTGCATAAAAACTAGACAGAATCATTCTCAGAAACCACTTTGTGATGTGAGCGTTCAACTCACAGAGTTTAACTTTTCTTTTCATAGAGCAGTTTGGAAACACTCTGTTTGTTCTGTTGCAAGAGGATATTTGGACCACTTTGACGCCTTCGTTGGAAACGGGATTTCTCAGTTAAATGCTAGACAGATGATTTCCCAGTAACTTCTTTGTGTTGTGTGTATTCAACTCACAGAGTTGAACCTTCCTTTAGGCAGACCAGTTTTGAAACACTCTTTTTTTGGAATTTGCAAATGGAGATTTCAAGCGAAATGGCGCTTATCGTAGAAATAGAAATATCTTTGTGTAAAAACTAGACTGAATCATTCTCAGAAACCACTTGGTGAGGTGTGCGTTCAACTCACAGAGTTTAATCTTTCTTTTCATAGAGCAGTTTGGAAAGACTCTGTTTGTTAAGTCGGCAAGAGAATATTTAGACCTCTTTGAGGCCTTTGTTGGAATCGGGCTTTCTCCATATAAAGCTAGACAGATGAATTCTCAGTAACTTCTTTGTGTTGTGTGTATTCAACTCACAGAGTTGAAACTTTCTTTAGACAGAGCAGATTTGAAACACTCCTTTTGTGGATTTTACAAGTGGAGATTTCAGGAGATTTGAGGACAATTATAGTAAAGGAAATATCTTCCATTAAAAACTAGACAGAATCATTCTCAGAAACTACTTTGTGATGTGTGCGTTCAACTCACAGAGTTTCATCTCTCTTTTCATCGAGCAGTTTGTAAACACTCTGTTTCTTAAGTCTGCAAGGGGATATTTAGACCTCTTTGTGGCCTTCGTTGGAATCGGGATTTCTTCATATAAAGCTAAACAGAGGAATTCTCAGTAACTTCTTTGTGTTGTGTGTATTCAACTCACAGAGTTGAAGCTTCCTTTAGACAGAGCAGTTTTGAAACACTCTTTTTGTGGAAATGGCAAGTGGAGATTTCAAGCGATTTGAGGCCAATCTTAGAAACCGAAATATCTTTGTATAAAAAGTAGACAGAATCATTCTCAGAAACCACTTTGTGATGTGTGCGTTCGACTCACAGAGTTTCACCTTTCTTTTCATAGAGCAGTTTGGAAACACACTGTTTCTTAAGTCTGCAAGGGGATATTTAGACCTCTTTGAGGCCTTCGTTGGAAACGGGATTTCTTCATATAAAGCTAGACAGATGAATTCTCAGTAACTTCTTTGTGTTGTGTGTATTCAACTCACAGAGTTGAACCTTTCTTTAGACAGAGCAGATTTGAAACACTCTTTTTGTGGATTTTACAAGTGGAGGTTTCATGCGATTTGAGGCCAATTTTAGTAAAGGAAATATTTTCGTTTAAAAACTGGACAGAATCATTCTCAGAAACTACTTTGTGATGTGTGTGTTCAACTCACAGAGTTTCACCTTTCTTTTCATAGAGCAGTTTGGAAACACTCTGTTAAGTTGGCAAGAGGATATTTGGACCACTTTGAGGCCTTTCTTGGAAACGGGAATTCTCAGTTAAATGCTAGACAGATGAATTCCCAGTAACTTCCTTGTGTTGTGTGTATTCAACTCACAGATTTGAACGTTCCTTTCGAGAGAGCAGTTTTGAAACACTCTTTTTGTGGGATCTGCAAGTGGAGATTTCAAGCGATTTGAGGCCAATCTTAGAAATCGAAATATCATTGCATAAAAACTAGACAGAATCATTCTCAGAAACCACTTTGTGATGTGAGCGTTCAACTCACAGAGTTTAACCTTTCTTTTCATAGAGCAGTTTGGAAACACTCTGTTTCTTAAGTCTGCCAGGGGATATTTAGACCACTTTGAGGCCTTCGTTGGAAACTGGATATCCTCATACACAGCTAGACAGATGAATTCTCAATAACTTATTCGTGTTGTGTTTATTCAACTCGCAGAGTTGAACATTTCTTTAGAGAGAGCAGATTTGAAACACTCTTTTTGTGGATTTTACAAGTGGACATTTCATGCGATTTGATGACAATTGTAGTAAAGGAAATATCTTCGTTTAAAACTACACAGAATCATTCTCAGAAACTACTTCGTGATGTGTGCGTTCAACTGACAGAGTTTCACCTTTCTTTTCATAGAGCAGTTTGGAAACACTCTGTTTGTTATGTTGCAAGAGGATATTTGGACCACTTTGACGCCTTCGTTGGAAACGGGATTTCTCAGTTAAATGCTAGACAGATGAATTCCCAGTAACTTCTTTGTGTTGTGTGTATTCAACTCACAGAGTTGAACCTTCCTTTAGGCTGAGCAGTTTTGAAACACTCTTTTTTTGGAATTTGCAAATGGAGATTTCAAGCAATTTGGCGCTTATCGTAGAAATAGAAATATCTTTGTATAAATACTAGACTGAATCATTTCTCAGATACCACTTTGTGAGGTGTGCGTTCAACTCACAGAGTTTAACCTTTCTTTTCATAGAGCAGTTTGGAAACACTCTGTTTCTTAAGTCTGCAAGGGGATATTTAGACCTCTTTGAGGCCTTCGTTGGAAACGGGATTTCTTCATATAAAGCTAGGCAGATGAATTCTCAGTAACTTCTTTCTGTTGTGTGTATTCAACTCACAGAGTTGAACCTTTCTTTAGACAGAGCAGATTTGAAACACTCTTTTTGTGGATTTTTCAAGTGGAGATTTCAAGCGATCTGAGGCCAATTGTAATAAAGGAGATATCTTCGTTTAAAAACTGGACAGAATCATTCTCAGAAACTACTTTGTGATGTGTGCGTTCAACTCACAGAGTTTCACCTTTCTTTTCATAGAGCAGTTTGGAAACACTCTGTTAAGTTGGCAAGAGGATATTTCGACCACTTTGAGGCCTTCCTTGGAAACGGGATTTCTCAGTTAAATACTAGACAGATGAATTCCCAGTAACTTCTTTGTGTTGTGTGTATTCAACTCACAGATTTGAACGTTCCTTTCGAGAGAGCAGTTTTGAAACACTCTTTTTGTGGGATCTGCAAGCGGAGATTTCAAGCGATTTGAGGCCAAACTTAGAAATCGAAATGTCATTGCGTAAAAACTAGACAGAATCATTCTCAGAAACCACTTTGTGATGTGAGCGTTCAACTCACAGAGTTTAACCTTTCTTTTCATAGAGCAGTTTGGAAACACTCTGTTTCTTAAGTCTGCCAGGGCATATTTAGACCTCCTTGAGGCCTTCGTTGGAAACGGGATTTCTTCATATACAGCTAGACAGATGAATTCTCAATAACTTATTCGTGTTGTGTTTATTCAACTCACAGAGTTGAACATTTCTTTAGAGAGAGCAGATTTGAAACACTGTTTTTGTGGATTTTACAAGTGGAGATTTCAAGCGATTTGAGGACAATTGTAGTAAAGGAAATATCTTCGTTTAAAACTACACAGAATCATTCTCAGAAACTACTTCGTGATGTGTGCGTTCATCTCACAGAGTTTCACCTTTCTTTTCATAGAGCAGTTTGGAAACAGTCTGTTAAGTTGGCCAGAGTATATTTGGACCACTTTGAGGCCTTCGTTGGAAACCGGATTTCTCAGTTAAATGCTAGACAGATGAATTCCCAGTAACTTCTTTGTGTTGTGTGTATTCAACTCACAGTTTTGAACGTTCCTTTCGAGAGAGCAGTTTTGAAACACTCTTTTTGTGGTATCTGTAAGTGGAGATTTCAAGCGATTTGAGGCCTATCTTAGAAATCGAAATATCATTGCATAAAAACTAGACAGAATCATTCTCAGAAACCACTTTGTGAGGTGAGCGTTCAACTCACAGAGTTTAACCTTTCTTTTCATACAGCAGTTTGGAAACACTCTGTTTCTTAAGTCTGCCAGGGAATATTTAGACGTCTTTGAGGCCTTCGTTGCAAACGGGATTTCTTCATATACAGCTAGACAGATGAATTCTCAATAACTTATTCGTGTTGTGTGTATTCAACTCACAGAGTTGAACATTTCTTTAGAGAGAGCAGATTTGAAACACTCTTTTTGTGGATTTTTCAAGTGGAGATTTCAAGCGATCTGAGGACAATTGTAGTAAAGGAGATATCTTCGTTTAAAAACTGGACAGAATCATTCTCAGAAACTACTTTGTGATGTGTGCGTTCAACTCACAGAGTTTCACCTTTCTTTTCATAGAGCAGTTTGGAAACACTCTGTTAAGTTGGCAAGAGGATATTTCGACCACTTTGAGGCCTTCCTTGGAAACGGGATTTCTCAGTTAAATACTAGACAGATGAATTCCCAGTAACTTCTTTGTGTTGTGTGTATTCAACTCACAGATTTGAACGTTCCTTTCGAGAGAGCAGTTTTGAAACACTCTTTTTGTGGGATCTGCAAGCGGAGATTTCAAGCGATTTGAGGCCAAACTTAGAAATCGAAATGTCATTGCGTAAAAACTAGACAGAATCATTCTCAGAAACCACTTTGTGATGTGAGCGTTCAACTCACAGAGTTTAACCTTTCTTTTCATAGAGCAGTTTGGAAACACTCTGTTTCTTAAGTCTGCCAGGGCATATTTAGACCTCCTTGAGGCCTTCGTTGGAAACGGGATTTCTTCATATACAGCTAGACAGATGAATTCTCAATAACTTATTCGTGTTGTGTTTATTCAACTCACAGAGTTGAACATTTCTTTAGAGAGAGCAGATTTGAAACACTGTTTTTGTGGATTTTACAAGTGGAGATTTCAAGCGATTTGAGGACAATTGTAGTAAAGGAAATATCTTCGTTTAAAACTACACAGAATCATTCTCAGAAACTACTTCGTGATGTGTGCGTTCATCTCACAGAGTTTCACCTTTCTTTTCATAGAGCAGTTTGGAAACAGTCTGTTAAGTTGGCCAGAGTATATTTGGACCACTTTGAGGCCTTCGTTGGAAACCGGATTTCTCAGTTAAATGCTAGACAGATGAATTCCCAGTAACTTCTTTGTGTTGTGTGTATTCAACTCACAGTTTTGAACGTTCCTTTCGAGAGAGCAGTTTTGAAACACTCTTTTTGTGGTATCTGTAAGTGGAGATTTCAAGCGATTTGAGGCCTATCTTAGAAATCGAAATATCATTGCATAAAAACTAGACAGAATCATTCTCAGAAACCACTTTGTGAGGTGAGCGTTCAACTCACAGAGTTTAACCTTTCTTTTCATACAGCAGTTTGGAAACACTCTGTTTCTTAAGTCTGCCAGGGAATATTTAGACGTCTTTGAGGCCTTCGTTGCAAACGGGATTTCTTCATATACAGCTAGACAGATGAATTCTCAATAACTTATTCGTGTTGTGTGTATTCAACTCACAGAGTTGAACATTTCTTTAGAGAGAGCAGATTTGAAACACTCTTTTTGTGGATTTTACAAGTGGACATTTCAAGCGATTTGAGGACAATTGTAGTAAAGGAAATATCTTCGTTTAAAACTACACAGAATCATTCTCTGAAACTACTTCATGATGTGTGCGTTCAACTCACAGAGTTTCACCTTTCTTTTCATAGAGCAGTTTGGAAACACTCTGTTAAGTTGGCAAGAGGATATTTGGACCACTTTGAGGCCTTCGTTGGAAACGGGATTTCTCAGTTAAATGCTAGACATATGAATTCCCAGTAACTTCTTTGTGTTTTGTGTATTCAAATCACAGATTTGAACGTTCCTTTCGAGAGAGCAGTTTTGAAACACTCTTTTTGTGAGATCTGCTGGGGGAGATTTCAAGCGATTTGAGGCCAATCTTAGAAATCGAAATATCATTGCATAAAAACTAGACAGAATCATTCTCAGAAACCACTTTGTGATGTGAGCGTTCAACTCACAGAGTTTAACCTTTCTTTTCATAGAGCAGTTTGGAAACACTCTGTTTCTTAAGTCTGCCAGGGGATATTTAGACCTCTTTGAGGCCTTCGTTGGAAACGGGATTTCTTCATACACAGCTAGACAGATGAATTCTCAATAACGTGTTGTGTTTATTCAACTCACAGAGTTGGACATTTCTTTATAGACGGCAGATTTGAAACACTCTTTTTGTGGATTTTACAAGTGGACATTTCAAGCGATTTGAGGACAATTGTAGTAAAGGAAATATCTTCATTTAAAACTACACAGAATCATTCTCAGAAACTACTTCGTGATGTGTGCGTTCAACTCACAGAGTTTCACCTTTCTTTTCATAGAGCAGTTTTGAAACACTCTGTTTGTTATGTTGCAAGAGGGTATTTGGCCCACTTTGACGCCTTCGTTGGAAACGGGATTTCTCATTTAAATGCTAGACACATGAATTCCCATTAACTTCTTTGTGTTGCGTGTATTCAACTCACAGAGTTGAACCTTCCTTTAGGCAGAGCAGTTTTGAAACACTCTTTTTTTGGAATTTGCAAATGGAGATTTCAAGCGATTTGGCGCTTATAGTAGAAGTAGAAATATCTTTGTATAAAAACTAGACTGAATCATTCTCAGAAACCACTTTGTGAGGTGTGCGTTCAACTCACAGAGTTTAACCTTTCTTTTCATAAAGCAGTTTGGAAAGACTCTGTTTGTTAAGTCTGCAAGGGAATATTCACACCTTTTGAGGCCTTCGTTGGAAACGGGATTTCTTCATATAAAGCTAGACAGACGAATTCTCAGTAACTTCTTTCGGATGTGTGTATTCAACTCACAGATTTGAACCTTCCTTTAGACAGAGCAGATTTGAAACACTCCTTTTGTGGATTTTACAAGTGGATATTTCAAGAGATTTGAGGATAATTCTAGTAAAGGAAATATCTTCGTTTAAAAACTAGACAGAATCATTCTCAGAAACTACTTTGTGATGTGTGCGTTCAACTCACAGAGTTTCATCTCTCTTTTCATAGAGCAGTTTGGAAACACTCTGTTAAGTTGGCAAGAGGATATTTGGACCACTTTGAGGCCTTCCTTGGAAACGGGATTTCTCAGTTAAATGCTAGACAGATGAATTCCCAGTAACTTCTTTGTGTTTTGTGTATTCAACTCACAGATTTGAACGTCCCTTTCGAGAGAGCAGTTTTGAAACCCTCTTTTTCTGGGATCTGCAAGTGGAGATTTCATTCGATTTGAGATCAATCTTAGAAATCGGAATATCATTGCATAAAAACTAGACAGAATCATTCTCAGAAACTACTTTGTGATGTGTGCGTTCAACTCACAGAGTTTCATCTCTCTTTTCATCGAGCAGTTTGGAAACACTCTGTTTCTTAAGTCTGCAAGGGGATATTTAGGCCTCTTTGTGGCCTTCGTTGGAATCGGGCTTTCTTCATATAAAGCTAGACACATGAATTCTCAGTAACTTCTTTGTGTTGTGTGTATTCAACTCACAGAGTTGAACCTTCCTTTAGGCAGCGCAGTTTTGAAACACTCTTTTTTTGGAATTTGCAAATGGAGATTTCAAGCGATTTGGAACTTATCGTAGAAATTGAAATATCTTTGTATAAAAACTAGACTGAATCTTTCTCACAAACCACTTTGTGAGGTGTGCGTTCAACTCACAGAGTTTAACCTTTCTTTTCATAGAGCAGTTTGGTAAGACTCTGTTTCTTAAGTCTGCCAGGGGATATTTAGACCTCTTTGAGGTCTTCGTTGGAAACGGGATTTCTTCATATACAGCTAGACAGATGAATTCTCAATAACTTATTCGTGTTGTGTTTATTCAACTCACAGAGTTGACCATTTCTTTAGAGAGAGTAGATTTGAAACACTCTTCTTGTGGATTTTACAAGTGGATATTTCTAGCGATTTGAGGACAATTGTAGTAAAGGAATTATCTTTGTTTAAAACTACACAGAATCATTCTCAGAAACTACATCGTGATGTGTGCGTTCAACTCACAGAGTTTCATCTCTCTTTTCATCGAGCAGTTTGGTAACACTCTGTTTCTTAATTCTGCAAGGGGATATTTAGACCTCTTTGTGGCCTTCGTTGGAATCGGGCTTTCTTCATATAAAGCTAGACAGATGAATTCTCAGTAACTTCTTTGTGTTGTGTGTATTCAACTCACAGAGTTGAAGCTTCCTTTAGACAGAGCAGATTTGAAACACTCCTTTTGTGGATTTTACAAGTGGAGATTTCAAGAGATTTGAGGATAATTGTAGTAAAGGAAATATCTTCGTTTAAAAACTAGACAGAATCATTCTCAGAAACTACTTTGGGATGTGTGCGTTCAACTCACAGAGTTTCACCTTTCTTTTCATAGAGCAGTTTGGAAACACTCTGTTAAGTTGGCAAGAGGATATTTGGACCACTTTGAGGCCTTCCTTGGAAACGGGATTTCTCAGCTAAATGCTAGACAGATGAATTCCCAGTAACTTCTTTGTGTTGTGTGTATTCAACTCACAGATTTGAACGTTCCTTTCGAGAGATCAGTTTTGAAACACTCTTTTTGTGGGATCTGCAAGTGGAGATTTCAAGCGATTTGAGGCCAATTGTAGTAAAGGAAATATCTTCGTTTAAAAACTGGACAGAATCATTCTCAGAAACTACTTTGTGATGTGTGCGTTCAACTCACAGAGTTTCACCTTTCTTTTCATAGAGCAGTTTGGAAACACTCTGTTAAGTTGGCAAGGGGATATTTGGACCACTTTGAGGCCTTCGTTGGAAACAGGTTTTATCAGTTAAATGCTAGACAGATGAATTCCCAGTAACTTCTTTGTGTTGTGTGTATTCAACTCACAGATTTGAACGTTCCTTTCGAGAGAGCAGTTTTGAAACACTCTTTTTGTGGGATCTGCAAGTGGAGATTTCATGCGATTTGAGGCCAATCTTAGAAATCGAAACATCATTGCATAAAAACTAGACAGAATCATTCTCAGAAACCACTTTGTGATGTGAGCGTTCAACTCACAGAGTTTAACCTTTCTTTTCATAGAGGAGTTTGGAAACACTCTGTTTCTTAAGTCTGCCAGGGGATATGTAGACCTCTTTGAGGCCTTCTTTGGAAACGGAATTTCTTCATACACAGCTAGACGGATGAATTCTCAATAACTTATTCGTGTTGTGTTTATTCAACTCACAGAGTTGAACATTTCTTTAGAGAGAGCAGATTTGAAACACTCTTTTTCTGGTTTTACAAGTGGACATTTCAAGCGATTTGAGGACAATTGTAGTAAAGGAAATATCTTCGTTTAAAACTACACAGAATCATTCTCAGAAATTCCTTCGTGATGTGTGCGTTCAACTCACAGAGTTTCACCTTTCTTTTCATAGAGCAGTTTGGAAACACTCTGTTAAGTTGGCAAGAGGATATTTGGACCACTTTGAGGCCTTCCTTTGAAACGGGATTTCTCAGTTAACTGCTAGACAGATGAATTCCCAGTAACTTCTTTGTGTTGTGTGTATTCAACTCACAGATTTGAACGTTCCTTTCGAAGGAACAGTTTTGAAACGCTCTATTTGTGGGATCTGCAAGTGGAGATTTCAAGCGATTTGAGGCCAATCTTAGAAATCGAAATATCATTGCATAAAAGCTAGACAGAGTCATTCTCAGAAACCACTTTGTGATCTGAGCGTTCAACTCACAGAGTTTAACCTTTCTTTTCATAGAGCAGTTTGGAAACACTCTGTTTCTTAAGTCTGCCACGGGATATTTCGAACTCTTTGAGGCCTTCGTTGGAAACGGGATTTCTTCATATACAGCTAGACAGATGAATTCTCAATAACTTATTCGTGTTGTGATTATTCAACTCACAGAGTTGATCATTTCTTTTGAGAGAGCAGATTTGAAACACTCTTTTTGTGGATTTTACATGTGGACCTTTCAAGCGATTTGAGGACAATTGTAGTAAAGGAAATATCTTCGTTTAAAACTACACAGAATCATTCTCAGAAACTAC
Organism: Pan paniscus; assembly: GCF_029289425.2. Taxonomy (NCBI): domain Eukaryota; kingdom Metazoa; phylum Chordata; class Mammalia; order Primates; family Hominidae; genus Pan; species Pan paniscus. The sequence goes on along the minus strand of NC_073257.2, from coordinate 53,399,671 downwards.
TTCGTGATGTGTGCGTTCAACCCACAGAGTTTCACCTTTCTTTTCATAGAGCAGTTTGGAAACACTCTGTTTGTTATGTTGCAAGAGGATATTTGGACCACTTTGACGCCTTTGTTGGAAACGGGATTTCTCAGTTAAATGCTAGACAGATGAATTCCCAGTAACTTCTTTGTGTTGTGTGCATTCAACTCACAGAGTTGAACCTTCCTTTAGGCAGAGCAGTTTTGAAACACGCTTTTATTGGAATTTGCAAATGGAGATTTCAAGCCATTTGGCGCTTATCGTAGAAATAGAAATATCTTTGTATAAAAACTAGACTGAATCATTCTCAGAAACCACTTTGTGAGGTGTGCGTTCAACTCACAGAGTTTAAACTTTCTTTTCATAGAGCAGTTTGGAAAGACTCTGTTTGTTAAGTCTGCAAGGGAATATTTAGACCTCTTTGAGGCCTTCGTTGGAAACGGGATTTCTTCATAGAAAGCTAGACAGATGAATTCTCAGTAACTTCTTTGTGTTGTGTGTATTCAACTCACAGAGTTGAACCTTTCTTTAGACAGGGCAGATTTGAATCACTCCTTTTGTGGATTTTACAAGTGGAGATTTCAAGAGAATTGAGGATAATTGTAGTAAAGGAAATATCTTCGTTTAAAAACTAGACAGAATCATTCTCGGCAACTACTTTGTGATGTGTGTGTTCAACTCACAGAGTTTCATCTCTCTTTTCATCGAGCAGTTTGGAAACACTCTGTTTCTTAAGTCTGCTAGGGGATATTTAGACCTCTTTGTGGCCTTCGTTGGAATCGGGCTTTCTTCATATAAAGCTAGACAGATGAATTCTCAGTAACTTCTTTGTGTTGTGTGTATTCAACTCACAGAGTTGAAGCTTCCTTTAGACAGAGCAGTTTTGAAACACTCTTTTTGTGGAAATGGCAAGTGGAGATTTCAAGCGATTTGAGGCCAATCTTAGAAACCGAAATATCTTTGTATAAAAAGTAGACAGAATCATTCTCAGAAACCACTTTGTGATGTGTGCGTTCAACTCACAGAGTTTAACCTTTCTTTTCATAGAGCAGTTTGGAAACACTCTGTTTCTTAAGTCTGCAAGGGGATATTTAGACCTCTTTGAGGCCTTCGTTGGAAACGGGATTTCTTCATATAAAGCTAGACAGATGAATTCTCAGTAACTTCTTTGTGTTGTGTGAATTCAACTCACAGAGTTGAACCTTTCTTTAGACAGAGCAGATTTGAAACACTCTCTTTGTGGATTTTACAAGTGGAGATTTCAAGCGATTTGAGGCCAATTGTAGCAAAGGAAATATCTTCGTTTGAAAACTGGACAGAATCATTCTCAGAAACTACTTTGTGATGTGTGCGTTCAACTCACAGAGTTTCACCTTTCTTTTCATAGAGCAGTTTGGAAACACTCTGTTAAGTTGGCCAGAGTATATTTGGACCACTTTGAGGCCTTCCTTGGAAACGGGATTTCTCAGTTAAATGCTAGACAGATGAATTCCCAGTAACTTCTTTGTGTTGTGTGTATTCAACTCACAGATTTGAACGTTCCTTTCGAGAGAGCAGTTTTGAAACACTCTTTTTGTGGGATCTGCAAGTGGAGATTTCATGCGATTTGTGGCCAATCTTAGAAATCGAAATATCATTGCATAAAATCTAGACAGAATCATTCTCAGAAACCACTTAGTGATGTGAGCGTTCAACTCACAGAGTTTAACCTTTCTTTTCATAGAGCAGTTTGGAAACACTCTGTTTCTTAAGTCTGCCAGGGGATATTTAGAACTCTTTGAGGCCTTCGTTGGAAACGGGATTTCTTCATAGAAAGCTAGACAGATGAATTCTCAGTAACTTCTTTGTGTTGTGTGTATTCAACTCACAGAGTTGAACCTTTCTTTAGACAGAGCAGATTTGAAACACTCCTTTTGTGGATTTTACAACTGGAGATTTCAAGAGATTTGAGGATAATTATAGTAAAGCAAATATCTTCGTTTAAAAACTAGACAGAATCATTCTCAGAAACTCCTTTGTGATGTGTGCGTTCAGCTCACAGAGTTTCATCTCTCTTTTCAGCGAGCAGTTTGGAAACACTCTGTTTCTTAAGTCTGCAAGGGGATATTTAGACCTCTTTGTGGCCTTCGTTGGAATCGGGCTTTCTTCATATAAAGCTAGACAGATGAATTCTCAGTAACTTCTTTGTGTTGTGTGTATTCAACTCACAGAGTTGAAGCTTCCTTTAGACAGAGCAGTTTTGAAACACTCTTTTTGTGGAAATGGCAAGTGGAGATTTCAAGCGATTTGAGGCCAATCTTAGAAACCGAAATATCTTTGTATAAAAAGTAGACAGAATCATTCTCAGAAACCACTTTGTGATGTGTGCGTTCAACTCACAGAGTTTAACCTTTCTTTTCATAGAGCAGTTTGGAAACACTCTGTTTCTTAAGTCTGCAAGGGGATATTTATACCTCTTTGAGGCCTTCGTTGGAAACGGGATTTCTTCATATAAAGCTGGACAGATGAATTCTCAGTAACTTCTTTGTGTTGTGTGTATTCAACTCACAGATTAGAAACTTTCTTTAGACAGAGCAGATTTGAAACACTCTTTTTGTGGATTTTACAAGTGGAGATTTCAAGCGATTTGAGGCCAGTTGTAGTAAAGGAAATATCTTCGTGTAAAAACTGGACAGAATCATTCTCAGAAACTACTTTGTGATGTGTGCGTTCCACTCACAGAGTTTCACCTTTCTTTTCATAGAGCAGTTTGGAAACACTCTGTTAAGTTGGCAAGAGTATATTTGGACGAATTTGAGGCCTTCTTTGGAAAGGGATTTCTCAGTTAAATGCTAGACATATGAATTCCCAGTAACTTCTTTGTGTTGTGTGTATTCAACTCACAGATTTGAACGTTCCTTTCGAGAGAGCAGTTTTGAAACACACTTTTTGTGGGATCTGCAGGGGGAGATTTCAAGCGATTTGAGGCCAATCTTAGAAATCGAAATATCATTGCATAAAAACTAGACAGAATCATTCTCAGAAACCACTTTGTGATGTGAGCGTTCAACTCACAGAGTTTAACCTTTCTTTTCATAGAGCAGTTTGGAAACACTCTGTTTCTTAAGTCTGCCAGGGGATATTTAGACCTCTTTGAGGTCTTCGTTGGAAACGGGATTTCTTCATACACAGCTAGACAGATGAATTCTCAATAACTTATTCGTGTTGTGTTTATTCAACTCACAGAGTTGGACATTTCTTTAGAGAGAGCAGATTTGAAACACTCTTTTTGTGGATTTTACAAATGGACATTTCAACCGATTTGAGGACAATTGTAGTAAAGGAAATATCTTCGTTTAAAACTACACAGAATCATTCTCAGAAACTACTTCGTGATGTGTGCGTTCAACTCACGGAGTTTAAACTTTCTTTTCATAGAGCAGTTTGGAAACACTCTGTTTCTTAAGTCTGCAAGTGGATATTTAGACCTCTTTAAGGCCTTCGTTGGAAACGGGATTTCTTCATATAAAGCTAGACAGATGAATTCTCAGTAACTTCTTTGTGTTGTGTGTATTCAACTCACAGAATTGAACCTTTCTTTAGATAGAGCAGATTTGAAACACTCTTTTTGTGGATTTTACAAGTGGAGATTTCAAGCGATTTGAGGCCAATTGTAGTAAAGGAGATATCTTCGTTTAAAATCTGGACAGAATCATTCTCAGAAACTACTTTGTGATATGTGCGTTCAACTCACAGAGTTTCACCTTTCTTTTCATAGAGCATTTTGGAAACAATCTGTTAAGTTGGCAAGAGGATATTTGGACCACTTTGAGGCCTTCGTTGGAAACGGGATTTCTCAGTTAAATGCTAGACAGATGAATTCGCAGTAACTTCTTTGTGTTGTGTGTATTCAACTCACAGATTTGAACGTTCCTTTCAAGAGAGCAGTTTTGAAACACTCTTATTGTGGGATCTGCAAGTGGAGATTTCAAGCGATTTGAGGCCAATCTTAGAAATCGAAATATCATTGCATAAAAATTAGACAGAATCAGTCTCAGAAACCACTTTGTGATGTGAGCGTTCAACTCACAGAGTTTAACCTTTCTTTTCATAGAGCAGTTTGGAAACACTCTGTTTGTTCTGTTGCAAGAGGATATTTGGACCACTTTGACGCCTTCGTTGGAAACGGGATTTCTCAGTTAAATGCTAGACAGATGAATTCCCAGTAACTTCTTTGTGTTGTGTGTATTCAACTCACAGAGTTGAACCTTCCTTTAGGCAGACCAGTTTTGAAACACTCTTTTTTTGGAATTTGCAAATGGAGATTTCAAGCGATTTGGCGCTTATCGTAGAAATAGAAATATCTTTGTGTAAAAACTAGACTGAATCATTCTCAGAAACCACTTTGTGAGGTGTGCGTTCAACTCACAGAGTTTCACCTTTCTTTTCATAGAGCAGTTTGGAAAGACTCTGTTTGTTAAGTCGGCAAGGGAATATTTAGACCTCTTTGAGGCCTTCGTTGGAAACGCGATTTCTTCATTGAAAGCTAGACAGATGAATTCTCAGTAACTTCTTTGTGTTGTGTGTATTCAACTCACAGAGTTGAACATTTCTTTAGACAGAACAGATATGAAACACTCCTTTTGTGGATTTTACCAGGGGAGATTTCAAGGGATTTGAGGATAATTGTAGTAAAGGAAATATCTTCGTTTAAAAACTAGACAGAATCATTCTCAGAAACTACTTTGTGATGTGTGCGTTCAACTCACAGAGTTTCATCTCTCTTTTCATCGAGCAGTTTGGAAACACTCTGTTTCTTAAGTCTGAAAGGGGATATTTAGACCTCTTTGTGGCCTTCGTTGGAATCGGGCTTTCTTCATATAAAGCTAGACAGATGAATTCTCAGTAACTTCTTTGTGTTGCGTGCATTCAACTCACAGAGTTGAAGCTTCCTTTAGACAGAGCAGTTTTGAAACACTCTTTTTGTGGAAATGGCAAGTGGAGATTTCAAGCGATTTGAGGCCAATCTTAGAAACCGAAATATCTTTGTATAAAAGGTAGACAGAATCATTCTCAGAAACCACTTTGTGATGTGTGCGTTCAACTCACAGAGTTTAACCTTTCTTTTCATAGAGCAGTTTGGAAACACTCTGTTTCTTAAGTCTGCAAGGGGATATTTAGACCTCCTTGAGGCCTTCGTTGGAAACGGGATTTCTTCATATAAAGCTGGACAGATGAATTCTCAGTAACTTCTTTGTGTTGTGTGTATTCAACTCACAGATTAGAAACTTTCTTTAGACAGAGCAGATTTGAAACACTCTTTTTGTGGATTTTACAAGTGGAGATTTCAATCGATTTGAGGCCAATTGTAGTAAAGGAAATATCTTCGTGTATAAACTGGACAGAATCATTCTCAGAAACTACTTTGTGATGTGTGCGTTCCACTCACAGAGTTTCACCTTTCTTTTCATAGAGCAGTTTGGAAACACTCTGTTAAGTTGGCAAGAGGATATTTGGACCACTTTGAGGCCTTCGTTGGAAACGGGATTTCTCAGTTAAATGCTAGACATATGAATTCCCAGTAACTTCTTTGTGTTGTGTGTATTCAAATCACAGATTTGAATGTTCCTTTCGAGAGAGCAGTTTTGAAACACTCTTTTTGTGAGATCTGCTGGGGGAGATTTCAAGCGATTTGAGGCCAATCTTAGAAATCGAAATATCATTGCATAAAAACTAGACAGAATCATTCTCAGAAACCACTTTGTGATGTGAGCGTTCAACTCACAGAGTTTAACCTTTCTTTTCATAGAGCAGTTTGGAAACACTCTGTTTCTTAAGTCTGCCTGGGGATATTTAGACCTCTTTGAGGCCTTCGTTGGAAACGGGATTTCTTCATACACAGCTAGACAGATGAATTCTCAATAACGTGTTGTGTTTATTCAACTCACAGAGTTGGACATTCCTTTATAGAGAGCAGATTTGAAACACTCTTTTTGTGGATTTTACAAGTGGACATTTCAAGCGATTTGAGGACAATTGTAGTAAAGGAAATATCTTCATTTAAAACTACACAGAATCATTCTCAGAAACTACTTCGTGATGTGTGCGTTCAACTCACAGAGTTTCACCTTTCTTTTCATAGAGCAGTTTTGAAACACTCTGTTTGTTATGTTGCAAGAGGATATTTGGCCCACTTTGACGCCTTCCTTGGAAACGGGATTTCTCAGCTAAATGCTAGACAGATGAATTCCCAGTAACTTCTTTGTGTTGTGTGTATTCAACTCACAGATTTGAACGTTCCTTTCGAGAGAGCAGTTTTGAAACACTCTTTTTGTGGGATCTGCAAGTGGAGATTTCAAGCGATTTGAGGCCAATTGTAGTAAAGGAAATATCTTCGTTTAAAAACTGGACAGAATCATTCTCAGAAACTACTTTGTGATGTGTGCGTTCAACTCACAGAGTTTCACCTTTCTTTTCATAGAGCAGTTTGGAAACACTCTGTTAAGTTGGCAAGGGGATATTTGGACCAATTTGAGGCCTTCGTTGGAAACAGGTTTTATCAGTTAAATGATAGACAGATGAATTCCCAGTAACTTCTTTGTGTTGTGTGTATTCAACTCACAGATTTGAACGTTCCTTTCGAGAGAGCAGTTTTGAAACACTCTTTTTGTGGGATCTGCAAGTGGAGATTTCATGCGATTTGAGGCCAATCTTAGAAATCGAAACATCATTGCATAAAAACTAGACAGAATCATTCTCAGAAACCACTTTGTGATGTGAGCGTTCAACTCACAGAGTTTAACCTTTCTTTTCATAGAGCAGTTTGGAAACACTCTGTTTCTTAAGTCTGCCAGGGGATATGTAGACCTATTTGAGGCCTTCTTTGGAAACGGGATTTCTTCATACACAGCTAGACGGATGAATTCTCAATAACTTATTCGTGTTGTGTTTATTCAACTCACAGAGTTGAACATTTCTTTAGAGAGAGCAGATTTGAAACACTCTTTTTCTGGTTTTACAAGTGGACATTTCAAGCGATTTGAGGACAATTGTAGTAAAGGAAATATCTTCGTTTAAAACTACACAGAATCATTCTCAGAAATTCCTTCGTGATGTGTGCGTTCAACTCACAGAGTTTCACCTTTCTTTTCATAGAGCAGTTTGGAAACACTCTGTTAAGTTGGCAAGAGGATATTTGGACCACTTTGAGGCCTTCCTTTGAAACGGGATTTCTCAGTTAAATGCTAGACAGATGAATTCCCAGTAACTTCTTTGTGTTGTGTGTATTCAACTCACAGATTTGAACGTTCCTTTCGAGAGAGCAGTTTTGAAACGCTCTATTTGTGGGATCTGCAAGTGGAGATTTCAAGCGATTTGAGGGCAATCTTAGAAATCGAAATATCATTGCATAAAAGCTAGACAGAGTCATTCTCAGAAACCACTTTGTGATCTGAGCGTTCAACTCACAGAGTTTAACCTTTCTTTTCATAGAGCAGTTTGGAAACACTCTGTTTCTTAAGTCTGCCACGGGATATTTCGAACTCTTTGAGGCCTTCGTTGGAAACGGGATTTCTTCATATACAGCTAGACAGATGAATTCTCAATAACTTATTCGTGTTGTGTTTATTCAACTCACAGAGTTGATCATTTCTTTTGAGAGAGCAGATTTGAAACACTCTTTTTGTGGATTTTACATGTGGACCTTTCAAGCGATTTGAGGACAATTGTAGTAAAGGAAATATCTTCGTTTAAAACTACACAGAATCATTCTCAGAAACTACTTCGTGATGTGTGCGTTCAACCCACAGAGTTTCACCTTTCTTTTCATAGAGCAGTTTGGAAACACTCTGTTTGTTATGTTGCAAGAGGATATTTGGACCACTTTGACGCCTTTGTTGGAAACGGGATTTCTCAGTTAAATGCTAGACAGATGAATTCCCAGTAACTTCTTTGTGTTGTGTGCATTCAACTCACAGAGTTGAACCTTCCCTCAGGCAGAGCAGTTTTGAAACACGCTTTTATTGGAATTTGCAAATGGAGATTTCAAGTCATTTGGCGCTTATCGTAGAAATAGAAATATCTTTGTATAAAAACTAGACTGAATCATTCTCAGAAACCACTTTGTGAGGTGTGCGTTCAACTCACAGAGTTTAAACTTTCTTTTCATAGAGCAGTTTGGAAAGACTCTGTTTGTTAAGTCTGCAAGGGAATATTTAGACCTCTTTGAGGCCTTCGTTGGAAAAGGGATTTCTTCATAGAAAGCTAGACAGATGAATTCTCAGTAACTTCTTTGTGTTGTGTGTATTCAACTCACAGAGTTGAACCTTTCTTTAGACAGGGCAGATTTGAATCACTCCTTTTGTGGATTTTACAAGTGGAGATTTCAAGAGAATTGAGGATAATTGTAGTAAAGGAAATATCTTCGTTTAAAAACTAGACAGAATCATTCTCAGCAACTACTTTGTGATGTGTGTGTTCAACTCACAGAGTTTCATCTCTCTTTTCATCGAGCAGTTTGGAAACACTCTGTTTCTTAAGTCTGCAAGGGGATATTTAGACCTCTTTGTGGCCTTCGTTGGAATCGGGCTTTCTTCATATAAAGCTAGACAGATGAATTCTCAGTAACTTCTTTGTGTTGTGTGTATTCAACTCACAGAGTTGAAGCTTCCTTTAGACAGAGCAGTTTTGAAACACTCTTTTTGTGGAAATGGCAAGTGGAGATTTCAAGCGATTTGAGGCCAATCTTAGAAACCGAAATATCTTTGTATAAAAAGTAGACAGAATCATTCTCAGAAACCACTTTGTGATGTGTGCGTTCAACTCACAGAGTTTAACCTTTCTTTTCATAGAGCAGTTTGGAAACACTCTGTTTCTTAAGTCTGCAAGGGGATATTTAGACCTCTTTGAGGCCTTCGTTGGAAACGGGATTTCTTCATATAAAGCTAGACAGATGAATTCTCAGTAACTTCTTTGTGTTGTGTGAATTCAACTCACAGAGTTGAACCTTTCTTTAGACAGAGCAGATTTGAAACACTCTCTTTGTGGATTTTACAAGTGGAGATTTCAAGCGATTTGAGGCCAATTGTAGCAAAGGAAATATCTTCGTTTGAAAACTGGACAGAATCATTCTCAGAAACTACTTTGTGATGTGTGCGTTCAACTCACAGAGTTTCACCTTTCTTTTCATAGAGCAGTTTGGAAACACTCTGTTAAGTTGGCCAGAGTATATTTGGACCACTTTGAGGCCTTCCTTGGAAACGGGATTTCTCAGTTAAATGCTAGACAGATGAATTCCCAGTAACTTCTTTGTGTTGTGTGTATTCAACTCACAGATTTGAACGTTCCTTTCGAGAGAGCAGTTTTGAAACCCTCTTTTTGTGGGATCTGCAGGGGGAGATTTCATGCGATTTGAGGCCAATCTTAGAAATCGAAATATCATTGCATAAAATCTAGACAGAATCATTCTCAGAAACCACTTAGTGATGTGAGCGTTCAACTCACGGAGTTTAACCTTTCTTTTCATAGAGCAGTTTGGAAACACTCTGTTTCTTAAGTCTGCCAGGGGATATTTAGAACTCTTTGAGGCCTTCGTTGGAAACGGGATTTCTTCATAGAAAGCTAGACAGATGAATTCTCAGTAACTTCTTTGTGTTGTGTGTATTCAACTCACAGAGTTGAACCTTTCTTTAGACAGAGCAGATTTGAAACACTCCTTTTGTGGATTTTACAAGTGGAGATTTCAAGAGATTTGAGGATAATTATAGTAAAGCAAATATCTTCGTTTAAAAACTAGACAGAATCATTCTCAGAAACTCCTTTGTGATGTGTGCGTTCAGCTCACAGAGTTTCATCTCTCTTTTCAGCGAGCAGTTTGGAAACACTCTGTTTCTTAAGTCTGCAAGGGGATATTTAGACCTCTTTGTGGCCTTCGTTGGAATCGGGATTTCTTCATACACAGCTAGACAGATGAATTCTGAATATCTTATTCGTGTTGTGTTTATTCAACTCACAGAGTTGAACATTTCTTTAGAGAGAGCAGATGTGAAACACTCCTTTTGTGGATTTTACAAGTGGACATTTCAAGCGCTTTGAGGACAATTGTAGTAAAGGAAATATCTTCGTTTAAAACTACACAGAATCATTCTCAGAAACTACTTCGTGATGTGTGCGTTCAACTCACAGAGTTTCACCTTTCTTTTCATAGAGCAGTTTGGAAACACTCTGTTTGTTATGTTGCAAGAGGATATTTGGACCACTTTGACGCCTTCGTTGGAAACGGAATTTCTCAGTTAAATGCTAGACAGATGAATTCCCAGTAACTTCTTTGCGTTGTGTGTATTCAACTCACAGAGTTGAACCTTCCTTTAGACAGAGCAGTTTTGAAACACTCTTTTTGTGGAAATGGCAAGTGGAGATTTCAAGCGATTTGAGGCCAATCTTAGAAACCGAAATATCTTTGTATAAAAAGTAGACAGAATCATTCTCAGAAACCACTTTGTGATGTGTGCGTTCAACTCACAGAGTTTAACCTTTCTTTTCATAGAGCAGTTTGGAAACACTCTGTTTCTTAAGTCTGCAAGGGGATATTTAGACCTCTTTGCGGCCTTCGTTGGAATCGGGCTTTCATCATATAAAGCTAGACAGATGAATTCTCAGTAACTTCTTGTGTTGTGTGTATTCAACTCAGAGAGTTGAAGCTTCCTTTAGACAGAGCAGTTTTGAAACACTCTTTTTGTGGAAATGGCAAGTGGAGATTTCATGCGATTTGAGGCCAATCTTAGAAACCGAAATATCTTTGTATAAAAAGTAGACAGAATCATTCTCAGAAACCACTTTGTGAGGTGTGCGTTCAACTCACAGAGTTTAACCTTTCTTTTCATACAGCAGTTTGGAAAGACTCTGTTTGTTAAGTCTGCAAGGGAATATTTAGTCTTCTTTGAGGCCTTCGTTGGAAACGGGAATTCTTCATATAAAGCTAGACAGATGAATTCTCAGTAACTTCTTTGTGTTGTGTGTATTCAACTCACAGAGTTGAACATTTCTTTAGAGAGAGCAGATTTGAAACACTCTTTTTGTGGATTTTACAAGTGGGCATTTCAAGCAATTTGAGGGCAATTGTCGTAAAGGAAATATCTTCGTTTAAAACTACACAGAATCATTCTCAGAAACTACTTCGTGATGTGTGCGTTCAACTCAGAGAGTTTCACCTTTCTTTTCATAGAGCAGTTTGGAAACACTCTGTTTGTTATGTTGCAAGAGGATATTTGGACCACTTTGACGCCTTCGTTGGAAACCGGATTTCTCAGTTAAATGCTAGACAGATGAATTCCCAGTAACTTCTTTGCGTTGTGTGTATTCAACTCACAGAGTTGAACATTCCTTTGGACAGAGCAGTTTTGAAACACTCTTTTTGTGGAAATGGCAAGTGGAGATTTCAAGCGATTTGAGGCCAATCTTAGAAACCGAAATATCTTTGTATAAAAAGTAGACAGAATCATTCTCAGAAACCACTTTGTGATGTGTGCGTTCAACTCACAGAGTTTCACCTTTCTTTTCATAGAGCAGTTTGGAAACACTCTGTTTCTTAAGTCTGCAAGGGGATATTTAGACCTCTTTGAGGCCTTCGTCGGAAACGGGATTTCTTCATATAAAGCTAGACAGATGAATTCTCAGTAACTTCTTTGTGTTGTGTGTATTCAACTCACAGAGTTGAACCTTTCTTTAGACAGAGCAGATTTGAAACACTCTTTTTGTGGATTTTACAAGTGGAGATTTCAAGCGATTTGAGGCCAATTGTAGTAAAGGAAATATCTTCGTTTAAAAACTGGACAGAATCATTCTCAGAAACTACTTTGTGATGTGTGCGTTCAACTCACAGAGTTTCATCTCTCTTTTCATCGAGCAGTTTGGAAACACTCTGTTTCTTAAGTCTGCAAGGGGATATTTAGACCTCTTTGTGGCCTTCGTTGGAATCGGGCTTTCTTCATATAAAGCTGGACAGATGAATTCTCAGTAACTTCTTTGTGTTGTGTGTATTCAACTCACAGAGTTGAAGCTTCCTTTAGGCAGAGCAGTTTTGAAACACTCTTTTTGTGGAAATGGCAAGTGGAGATTTCAAGCGATTTGAGGCCAATCTTGGAAACCGAAATATCTTTGCATAAAAAGTAGACACAATCATTCTCAGAAACCACTTTGTGATGTGTGCGTTCAACTCACAGAGTTTAACCTTTCTTTTCATAGAGCAGTTTGGAAACACTCTGTTTCTTAAGTCTGCAAGGGGATATTTAGACCTCTTTGAGGCCTTCGTTGGAAACGGGATTTCTTCATAGAAAGCTAGACAGATGAATTCTCAGTAAGTTCTTTGTGTTGTGTGTATTCAACTCACAGAATTGAACCTTTCTTTAGACAGAGTAGATTTTAAACACTCTTTTTGTGGATTTTACAAGTGGAGATTTCAAGCGATTTGAGGCCAATTGTAGTAAAGGAAATATCTTCGTTTAAATACTGGACAGAATCATTCTCAGAAACTACTTTGTGATGTGTGCGTTCAACTCACAGAGTTTCACCTTTCTTTTCATAGAGCAGTTTGGAAACACTCTGTTAAGTTAGCAAGAGGATATTTGGACCACTTTGAGGCCTTCCTTGGAAACGGGATTTCTCAGTTAAATGCTAGACAGATGAATTCGCAGTAACTTCTTTGTGTTGTGTGTATTCAACTCACAGATTTGAACGTTCCTTTCGAGAGAGCAGTTTTGAAACACTCTTTTTGTGGGATCTGCAAGTGGGGATTTCAAGCGATTTGAGGCCAATCTTAGAAATCGAAATATCATTGCATAAAAACTAGACAGAATCATTCTCAGAAACCACTTTGTGATGTGAGCCTTCAACTCACAGAGTTTAACCTTTCTATTCATAGAGCAGTTTGGAAACACTCTGTTTCTTAAGTCTGCCAGGGGATATTTAGACGTCTTTGAGGCCTTCGTTGGAAACGGGATTTCTTCATATACAGCTAGACAGATGAATTCTCAATAACTTATTCGTGTTGTGTTTATTCAACTCACAGAGTTGAACATTTCTTTAGAGAGAGCAGATTTGAAACACTCTGTTTGTGGATTTTACAAGTGGAGATTTCAAGCGATATGAGGCCAGTTGTAGTAAAGGAAATATCTTCGTTAAAAACTACACAGAATCATTCTCAGAAACTACTTCGTGATGTGTGCATTCAACTCACAGAGTTTCACCTTTCTTTTCATAGAGCAGTTTGGAAACACTCTGTTTGTTATGTTCCAAGAGGATATTTGGACCACTTTGACGCCTTCGTTGGAAACGGGATTTCTCAGTTAAATGCTAGTCAGATGAATTCCAAGTAACTTCTTTGTGTTGTGTGTATTCAACTCACAGAGTTGAACCTTTCTTTAGACAGAGCAGATTTGAAACACTCCTTTTGTGGATTTTACAAGTGGAGATTTCAAGAGATTAGAGGATAATTGTGGTAAAGGATATATATTCGCTTAAAAACTAGACAGAATCATTCTCAGAAACTACTTTGTGATGTGTGCATTCAACTCACAGAGTTTCATCTCTCTTTTCATCGAGCAGTTTGGAAACACTCTGTTTCTTAAGTCTGCAAGGGGATATTTAGACCTATTTGTGGCCTTCGTTGGAATCGGGCTTTCTTCATATAAAGCTAGACAGATGAATTCTCAGTAACTTCTTTGTGTTGTGTGTATTCAACTCACAGAGTTGAAGCTTCCTTTAGACAGAGCAGTTTTGAAACACTCTTTTTGTGGAAATGGCAAGTGGAGATTTCAAGCGATTTGAGGCCAATCTTAGAAACCGAAATATCTTTGTATAAAAAGTAGACAGAATCATTCTCAGAAACCACTTTGTGATGTGTGCGTTCAACTCACAGAGTTTAACCTTTCTTTTCATAGAGCAGTTTGGAAACACTCTGTTTCTTAAGTCTGCAAGGGGATATTTAGACCTCTTTGAGGCCTTCGTTGGAAAAGGGATTTCTTCATATAAAGCTAGACAGATGAATTCTCAGTAACTTCTTTGTGTTGTGTGAATTCAACTCACAGAGTTGAACCTTTCTTTAGACAGAGCAGATTTGAAACACTCTCTTTGTGGATTTTACAAGTGGAGATTTCAAGCGATTTGAGGCCAATTGTAGCAAAGGAAATATCTTCGTTTGAAAACTGGACAGAATCATTCTCAGAAACTACTTTGTGATGTGTGCGTTCAACTCACAGAGTTTCACCTTTCTTTTCATAGAGCAGTTTGGAAACACTCTGTTAAGTTGGCCAGAGTATATTTGGACCACTTTGAGGCCTTCCTTGGAAACGGGATTTCTCAGTTAAATGCTAGACAGATGAATTCCCAGTAACTTCTTTGTGTTGTGTGTATTCAACTCACAGATTTGAACGTTCCTTTCGAGAGAGCAGTTTTGAAACCCTCTTTTTGTGGGATCTGCAAGTGGAGATTTCATGCGATTTGAGGCCAATCTTAGAAATCGAAATATCATTGCATAAAATCTAGACAGAATCATTCTCAGAAACCACTTAGTGATGTGAGCGTTCAACTCACGGAGTTTAACCTTTCTTTTCATAGAGCAGTTTGGAAACACTCTGTTTCTTAAGTCTGCCAGGGGATATTTAGAACTCTTTGAGGCCTTCGTTGGAAACGGGATTTCTTCATAGAAAGCTAGACAGATGAATTCTCAGTAACTTCTTTGTGTTGTGTGTATTCAACTCACAGAGTTGAACCTTTCTTTAGACAGAGCAGATTTGAAACACTCCTTTTGTGGATTTTACAAGTGGAGATTTCAAGAGATTTGAGGATAATTATAGTAAAGCAAATATCTTCGTTTAAAAACTAGACAGAATCATTCTCAGAAACTCCTTTGTGATGTGTGCGTTCAGCTCACAGAGTTTCATCTCTCTTTTCAGCGAGCAGTTTGGAAACACTCTGTTTCTTAAGTCTGCAAGGGGATATTTAGACCTCTTTGTGGCCTTCGTTGGAATCGGGATTTCTTCATACACAGCTAGACAGATGAATTCTGAATATCTTATTCGTGTTGTGTTTATTCAACTCACAGAGTTGAACATTTTTTAGAGAGAGCAGATGTGAAACACTCCTTTTGTGGATTTTACAAGTGGACATTTCAAGCGCTTTGAGGACAATTGTAGTAAAGGAAATATCTTCGTTTAAAACTACACAGAATCATTCTCAGAAACTACTTCGTGATGTGTGCGTTCAACTCACAGAGTTTCACCTTTCTTTTCATAGAGCAGTTTGGAAACACTCTGTTTGTTATGTTGCAAGAGGATATTTGGACCACTTTGACGCCTTCGTTGGAAACGGAATTTCTCAGTTAAATGCTAGACAGATGAATTCCCAGTAACTTCTTTGCGTTGTGTGTATTCAACTCACAGAGTTGAACCTTCCTTTAGACAGAGCAGTTTTGAAACACTCTTTTTGTGGAAATGGCAAGTGGAGATTTCAAGCGATTTGAGGCCAATCTTAGAAACCGAAATATCTTTGTATAAAAAGTAGACAGAATCATTCTCAGAAACCACTTTGTGATGTGTGCGTTCAACTCACAGAGTTTAACCTTTCTTTTCATAGAGCAGTTTGGAAACACTCTGTTTCTTAAGTCTGCAACGGGATATTTAGACCTCTTTGCGGCCTTCGTTGGAATCGGGCTTTCATCATATAAAGCTAGACAGATGAATTCTCAGTAACTTCTTGTGTTGTGTGTATTCAACTCAGAGAGTTGAAGCTTCCTTTAGACAGAGCAGTTTTGAAACACTCTTTTTGTGGAAATGGCAAGTGGAGATTTCATGCGATTTGAGGCCAATCTTAGAAACCGAAATATCTTTGTATAAAAAGTAGACAGAATCATTCTCAGAAACCACTTTGTGAGGTGTGCGTTCAACTCACAGAGTTTAACCTTTCTTTTCATACAGCAGTTTGGAAAGACTCTGTTTGTTAAGTCTGCAAGGGAATATTTAGTCTTCTTTGAGGCCTTCGTTGGAAACGGGAATTCTTCATATAAAGCTAGACAGATGAATTCTCAGTAACTTCTTTGTGTTGTGTGTATTCAACTCACAGAGTTGAACATTTCTTTAGAGAGAGCAGATTTGAAACACTCTTTTTGTGGATTTTACAAGTGGACATTTCAAGCAATTTGAGGACAATTGTCGTAAAGGAAATATCTTCGTTTAAAACTACACAGAATCATTCTCAGAAACTACCTCGTGATGTGTGCGTTCAACTCAGAGAGTTTCACCTTTCTTTTCATAGAGCAGTTTGGAAACACTCTGTTTGTTATGTTGCAAGAGGATATTTGGACCACTTTGACGCCTTCGTTGGAAACCGGATTTCTCAGTTAAATGCTAGACAGATGAATTCCCAGTAACTTCTTTGCGTTGTGTGTATTCAACTCACAGAGTTGAACATTCCTTTGGACAGAGCAGTTTTGAAACACTCTTTTTGTGGAAATGGCAAGTGGAGATTTCAAGCGATTTGAGGCCAATCTTAGAAACCGAAATATCTTTGTATAAAAAGTAGACAGAATCATTCTCAGAAACCACTTTGTGATGTGTGCGTTCAACTCACAGAGTTTCACCTTTCTTTTCATAGAGCAGTTTGGAAACACTCTGTTTCTTAAGTCTGCAAGGGGATATTTAGACCTCTTTGAGGCCTTCGTCGGAAACGGGATTTCTTCATATAAAGCTAGACAGATGAATTCTCAGTAACTTCTTTGTGTTGTGTGTATTCAACTCACAGAGTTGAACCTTTCTTTAGACAGAGCAGATTTGAAACACTCTTTTTGTGGATTTTACAAGTGGAGATTTCAAGCGATTTGAGGCCAATTGTAGTAAAGGAAATATCTTCGTTTAAAAACTGGACAGAATCATTCTCAGAAACTACTTTGTGATGTGTGCGTTCAACTCACAGAGTTTCATCTCTCTTTTCATCGAGCAGTTTGGAAACACTCTGTTTCTTAAGTCTGCAAGGGGATATTTAGACCTCTTTGTGGCCTTCGTTGGAATCGGGCTTTCTTCATATAAAGCTGGACAGATGAATTCTCAGTAACTTCTTTGTGTTGTGTGTATTCAACTCACAGAGTTGAAGCTTCCTTTAGGCAGAGCAGTTTTGAAACACTCTTTTTGTGGAAATGGCAAGTGGAGATTTCAAGCGATTTGAGGCCAATCTTGGAAACCGAAATATCTTTGCATAAAAAGTAGACACAATCATTCTCAGAAACCACTTTGTGATGTGTGCGTTCAACTCACAGAGTTTAACCTTTCTTTTCATAGAGCAGTTTGGAAACACTCTGTTTCTTAAGTCTGCAAGGGGATATTTAGACCTCTTTGAGGCCTTCGTTGGAAACGGGATTTCTTCATAGAAAGCTAGACAGATGAATTCTCAGTAAGTTCTTTGTGTTGTGTGTATTCAACTCACAGAATTGAACCTTTCTTTAGACAGAGTAGATTTTAAACACTCTTTTTGTGGATTTTACAAGTGGAGATTTCAAGCGATTTGAGGCCAATTGTAGTAAAGGAAATATCTTCGTTTAAATACTGGACAGAATCATTCTCAGAAACTACTTTGTGATGTGTGCGTTCAACTCACAGAGTTTCACCTTTCTTTTCATAGAGCAGTTTGGAAACACTCTGTTAAGTTAGCAAGAGGATATTTGGACCACTTTGAGGCCTTCCTTGGAAACGGGATTTCTCAGTTAAATGCTAGACAGATGAATTCGCAGTAACTTCTTTGTGTTGTGTGTATTCAACTCACAGATTTGAACGTTCCTTTCGAGAGAGCAGTTTTGAAACACTCTTTTTGTGGGATCTGCAAGTGGGGATTTCAAGCGATTTGAGGCCAATCTTAGAAATCGAAATATCATTGCATAAAAACTAGACAGAATCATTCTCAGAAACCACTTTGTGATGTGAGCCTTCAACTCACAGAGTTTAACCTTTCTATTCATAGAGCAGTTTGGAAACACTCTGTTTCTTAAGTCTGCCAGGGGATATTTAGACGTCTTTGAGGCCTTCGTAGGAAACGGGATTTCTTCATATACAGCTAGACAGATGAATTCTCAATAACTTATTCGTGTTGTGTTTATTCAACTCACAGAGTTGAACATTTCTTTAGAGAGAGCAGATTTGAAACACTCTGTTTGTGGATTTTACAAGTGGAGATTTCAAGCGATATGAGGCCAGTTGTAGTAAAGGAAATATCTTCGTTAAAAACTACACAGAATCATTCTCAGAAACTACTTCGTGATGTTTGCGTTCAACTCACAGAGTTTCACCTTTCTTTTCATAGAGCAGTTTGGAAACACTCTGTTTGTTATGTTCCAAGAGGATATTTGGACCACTTTGACGCCTTCGTTGGAAACGGGATTTCTCAGTTAAATGCTAGTCAGATGAATTCCAAGTAACTTCTTTGTGTTGTGTGTATTCAACTCACAGATTTGAAGCTTCCTTTAGACAGAGCAGTTTTGAAACACTCTTTTTGTGGAAATGGCAAGTGGAGATTTCAAGCGATTTGAAGCCACTCTTAGAAACCGAAATATCCTTGTATAAAAAGTAGACAGCATCATTCTCAGAAACCACTTTGTGATGCGTGCGTTCAACTCACAGAGTTTAACCTTTCTTTTCATAGAGCAGTTTGGAAACACTCTGTTTCTTAAGTCTGCAAGGGGATATTTAGACCTCTTTGAGGCCTTCGTTGGAAACGGGATTTCTTCATATAAAGCTGGACAGATGAATTCTCTGTAACTTCTTTGTGTTGTGTGTATTCAACTCACAGAGTAGAAACTTTCTTTAGACAGAGCAGATTTGAAACACTCTTTTTGTGGATTTTACAAGTGGAGATTTCAAGCGATTTGAGGCCAGTTGTAGTAAAGGAAATATCTTCGTGTAAAAACTGGACAGAATCATTCTCAGAAACTACTTTGTGATGTGTGCGTTCAACTCACAGAGTTTCACCTTTCTTTTCATAGAGCAGTTTGGAAACACTCTGTTAAGTTGGCAAGAGTATATTTGGACCACTTTGAGGCCTTCGTTGGAAACGGGATTTCTCAGTTAAATGCTAGACATATGAATTCCCAGTAACTTCTTTGTGTTGTGTGTATTCAACTCACAGATTTGAACGTTCCTTTCGAGAGAGCAGTTTTGAAACACTCTTTTTGTGGGATCTGCAGGGGGAGATTTCAAGCGATTTGAGGCCAATCTTAGAAATCGAAATATCATTGCATAAAAACTAGACAGAATCATTCTCAGAAACCACTTTGTGATGTGAGCGTTCAACTCACAGAGTTTAACCTTTCTTTTCATAGAGCAGTTTGGAAACACTCTGTTTCTTAAGTCTGCCAGGGGATATTTAGACCTCTTTGAGGCCTTCGTTGGAAACGGGATTTCTTCATACACAGCTAGACAGATGAATTCTCAATAACTTATTCGTGTTGTGTTTATTCAACTCACAGAGTTGGACATTTCTTTAGAGAGAGCAGATTTGAAACACTCTTTTTGTGTATTTTACAAATGGACATTTCAACCGATTTGAGGACAATTGTAGTAAAGGAAATATCTTCGTTTAAAACTACACAGAATCATTCTCAGAAACTACTTCGTGATGTGTGCGTTCAACTCACGGAGTTTAAACTTTCTTTTCATAGAGCAGTTTGGAAACACTCTGTTTCTTAAGTCTGCAAGGGGATATTTAGACCTCTTTGAGGCCTTCGTTGGAAACGGGATTTCTTCATATAAAGCTAGACAGATGAATTCTCAGTAACTTCTTTGTGTTGTGTGTATTTAACTCACAGAATTGAACCTTTCTTTAGATAGAGCAGATTTGAAACACTCTTTTTGTGGATTTTACAAGTGGAGATTTCAAGCGATTTGAGGCCAATTGTAGTAAAGGAAATATCTTCGTTTAAAATCTGGACAGAATCATTCTCAGAAACTACTTTGTGATGTGTGCGTTCAACTCACAGAGTTTCACCTTTCTTTTCATAGAGCATTTTGGAAACACTCTGTTAAGTTGGCAAGAGGATATTAGGACCACTTTGAGGCCTTCGTTGGAAACGGGATTTCTCAGTTAAATGCTAGACAGATGAATTCGCAGTAACTTCTTTGTGTTGTGTGTATTCAACTCACAGATTTGAACGTTCTTTTTGAGAGAGCAGTTTTGAAACACTCTTTTTGTGGAAATGGCAATTGGAGATTTCAAGCGATTTGAGGCCAATCTTAGAAACCGAAATATCTTTGTATAAAAGGTAGACAGAATCATTCTCAGAAACCACTTTGTGATGTGTGCGTTCAACTCACAGAGTTTAACCTTTCTTTTCATAGAGCAGTTTGGAAACACTCTGTTTCTTAAGTCTGCAAGGGGATATTTAGACCTCTTTGAGGCCTTCGTTGGAAACGGGATTTCTTCATATAAAGCTGGACAGATGAATTCTCAGTAACTTCTTTGTGTTGTGTGTATTCAATTCACAGAGTAGAAACTTTCTTTAGACAGAGCAGATTTGAAACACTCTTTTTGTGGATTTTACAAGTGGAGATTTCAATCGATTTGAGGCCAATTGTAGTAAAGGAAATATCTTCGTGTAAAAACTGGACAGAATCATTCTCAGAAACTACTTTGTGATGTGTGCGTTCCACTCACAGAGTTTCACCTTTCTTTTCATAGAGCAGTTTGGAAACACTCTGTTAAGTTGGCAAGAGTATATTTGGACCACTTTGAGGCCTTCGTTGGAAACGGGATTTCTCAGTTAAATGCTAGACATATGAATTCCCAGTAACTTCTTTGTGTTGTGTGTATTCAAATCACAGATTTGAACGTTCCTTTCGAGAGAGCAGTTTTGAAACACTCTTTTTGTGAGATCTGCTGGGGGAGATTTCAAGCGATTTGAGGCCAATCTTAGAAATCGAAATATCATTGCATAAAAACTAGACAGAATCATTCTCAGAAACCTGTTTGTGATGTGAGCGTTCGACTCACAGAGTTTAACCTTTCTTTTCATAGAGCAGTTTGGAAACACTCTGTTTCTTAAGTCTGCCAGGGGATATTTAGACCTCTTTGAGGCCTTCGTTGGAAACGGGATTTCTTCATACACACCTAGACAGATGAATTCTCAATAACGTGTTGTGTTTATTCAACTCACAGAGTTGGACATTTCTTTATAGGGAACACATTTGAAACACTCTTTTTGTGGATTTTACAAGTGGACATTTCAAGCGATTTGAGGACAATTGTAGTAAAGGAAATATCTTCGTTTAAAACTACACAGAATCATTCTCAGAAACTACTTCGTGATGTGTGCGTTCAACTCACAGAGTTTCACCTTTCTTTTCATAGAGCACTTTTGAAACACTCTGTTTGTTATGTTGCAAGAGGATATTTGGCCCACTTTGACGCCTTCGTTGGAAACGGGATTTCTCATTTAAATGCTAGACAGATGAATTCCCAGTAACTTCTTTGTGTTGTGTGTATTCAACTCACAGAGTTGAACCTTCCTTTAGGCAGAGCCGTTTTGAAACACTCTTTTTTTGGAATTTGCAAATGGAGATTTCAAGCGATTTGGCGCTTATCGTAAAAGTAGAAATATCTTTGTATAAAAACTAGACTGAATCATTCTCAGAAACCACTTTGTGAGGTGTGCGTTCAACTCACAGAGTTTAACCTTTCTTTTCATAAAGCAGTTTGGAAAGACTCTGTTTATTAAGTCTGCAAGGGAATATTTACACCTTTTGAGGCCTTCGTTGGAAACGGGATTTCTTCATATAAAGCTAGACAGACGAATTCTCAGTAACTTCTTTCTGATGTCTGTATTCAACTCACAGAGTTGAACCTTCCTTTAGACAGAGCAGATTTGAAACACTCCTTTTGTGGATTTTACAAGTGGAGATTTCAAGAGATTTGAGGATAATTCTAGTAAAGGAAATATCTTCGTTTAAAAACTAGACAGAATCATTCTCAGAAACTACTTTGTGATGTGTGCATTCAACTCTGTTTGCGTTTGGAAACACTCTGTTTCTTAAGTCTGCAAGGGGATATTTAGACCTCTTTGTGGCCTTCGTTGTAATCGGGCTTTCTTCATATAAAGCTAGACAGATGAATTCCCAGAAACTTCTTTGTGTTGTGTGTATTCAACTCACAGATTTGAAGCTTCCTTTAGACAGAGCAGTTTTGAAACACTCTTTTTGTGCAAATGGCAAGTGGAGATTTCAAGCGATTTGAGGACAATTGTAGTAAAGGAAATATCTTCGTTTAAAACTACACAGAATCATTCTCAGAAACTACTTTGTGATGTGTGCGTTCAACTCACAGAGTTTCACCTTTCTTTTCATAGAGCAGTTTGGAAACACTCTGTTAAGTTGGCAAGAGGATATTTGGACCACTTTGAGGCCGTCCTTGGAAACGGGATTTCTCAGTTAAATGCTAGACAGATGAATTCCCAGTAACTTCTTTGTGTTGTGTGTATTCAACTCACAGATTTGAACGTTCCTTTCGAGAGAGCAGTTTTGAAACACTCTTATTGTGGGATCTGCAAGTGGAGATTTCTAGCGATTTGAGGCCAATCTTAGAAATCGAAATATCATTGCATAAAAACTAGACAGAATCATTCTCAGAAACCACTTTGTGATGTGAGCGTTCAACTCACAGAGTTTAACTTTTCTTTTCATAGAGCAGTTTGGAAACACTCTGTTTGTTCTGTTGCAAGAGGATATTTGGACCACTTTGACGCCTTCGTTGGAAACGGGATTTCTCAGTTAAATGCTAGACAGATGATTTCCCAGTAACTTCTTTGTGTTGTGTGTATTCAACTCACAGAGTTGAACCTTCCTTTAGGCAGACCAGTTTTGAAACACTCTTTTTTTGGAATTTGCAAATGGAGATTTCAAGCGAAATGGCGCTTATCGTAGAAATAGAAATATCTTTGTGTAAAAACTAGACTGAATCATTCTCAGAAACCACTTGGTGAGGTGTGCGTTCAACTCACAGAGTTTAATCTTTCTTTTCATAGAGCAGTTTGGAAAGACTCTGTTTGTTAAGTCGGCAAGAGAATATTTAGACCTCTTTGAGGCCTTTGTTGGAAACGGGATTTCTTCATAGAAAGCTAGACAGATGAATTCTCAGTAACTTCTTTGTGTTGTGTGTATTCAACTCACAGAGTTGAACATTTCTTTAGACAGAGCAGATTTGAAACACTCCTTTTGTGGATTTTACAAGTGGAGATTTCAAGAGATTTGAGGATAATTGTAGTAAAGGAAATATCTTCGTTTAAAAACTAGACAGAATCATTCTCAGAAACTACTTTGTGATGTGTGCGTTCAACTTACAAGGTTTCATCTCTCTTTTCATCGAGCAGTTTGGAAACACTCTGTTTCTTAAGTCTGCAAGGGGATATTTAGACCTATTTGTGGCCTTCGTTGGAATCGGGCTTTCTTCATATAAATCTAGACAGATGAATTCTCAGTAACTTCTTTGTGTTGTGTGTATTCAACTCACAGATTTGAACGTTCCTTTTGAAAGAGCAGTTTTGAAACACCCTTTTTGTGCGTTCTGCAAGTGGAGATTTCAAGCGATTTGAGGCCAATCTTAGAAATCGAAATATCATTGCATAAAAACTAGACAGAATCATTCTCAGAAACCACTTTGTGATGTGAGCGTTCAACTCACAGAGTTTAACCTTTCTTTTCATAGAGCAGTTTGGAAACACTCTGTTTCTTAAGTCTGCCAGGGGATATTTAGACCTCTTTGAGGCCTTCGTTGGAAACGGGATTTCTTCATACACAGCTAGACAGATGAATTCTCAATACCTTATTCGTGTTGTGTTTATTCAACTCACAGAGTTGAACATTTCTTTAGAGAGAGCAGATTTGAAACACTCTTTTTGTGGATTTTACAAGTGGAGATTTCAAGCGATTTGAGGACAATTGTTGTAAAGGAAATATCTTCGTTTAAAACTACACAGAATCACTCTCAGAAACTACTTCGTGATGTGTGCGTTCAACTCACAGAGTTTCACCTTTCTTTGCATAGAGCAGTTTGGAAACACTCTGTTAAGTTGGCATGAGGATATTTGGACCACTTTGAGGCCTTCCTTGGAAACGGGATTTCTCAGTTAAATGCTAGACAGATGAACTCCCAGTAACTTCTTTGTGTTGTGTGTATTCAACTCACAGAGTTGAACCTTTCTTTAGACAGAGCAGATTTGAAACACTCTTTTTGTGGGATCTGCAAGTGGAGATTTCAAGCGATTTGAGGCCAATCTTAGAAATCGAAATATCTTTGTATAAAAATTAGACCGAATCATTCTCAGAAACCAGTTTGTGATGTGTGCGTTCAACTCACAGAGTTTAACCTTTCTTTTCATAGAGCAGTTTGGAAGCACTCTGTTTGCTAAGTTTGCAAGAGAATATTTGGACCACTTTGAGGACTTCGTTGGAAACGGGATTTCTCAGTTGAATGCTAGACAGATGAATTCCCAGTAACTTCTTTGCATTGTGTGTATTCAACTCACAGAGTTGAACCTTCCTTTAGACAGAGCAGTTTTGAAACACTCTTTTTGTGGAATTTGCAAGTGGAGATTTCAAGCGATTTGAGGCCAATCTTAGAAATCGAAATATCTTTGTATAAAAACTAGACAGAATCATTCTCAGAAAAAACTTTGTGATGTGTGCATTCAACTCACAGAGTTTAACCTTTCTTTTCACAGAGCAGTTTGGAAACACTCTGTTTGTTAAGTCTGCAAGGGGATATTTTGACCTCCTTGAGGCCTTCGTTGGAAACGGGATTTCTTCATATAAAGCTTGACAGATGAATTCTCAGTAACTTCTTTGTGTTGTGTGTATTCAACTCACAGAGTTGAACCTTTCTTTAGACAGAGCAGATTTGAAACACTCTTTTTGTGGATTTTACAATTGGAGATTTCAAACGATTTGAGGCCTATTGTATTAAAGGAACTATCTTCGTTTAAAACTAGACAGAACCATTCTCAGAAACTACTTTGTGATGTGTGCGTTCAACTCACAGAGTTTCACCTTTCTTTTCATACAGCAGTTTGGAAACACTCTGTTTGTTAAATTTGCAAGAGAATATTTGGACCACTTTGAGGCCTTCGTTGGAAACGGGATTTCTCAGTTAAATGCAAGACAGATGAATTCCCAGTAACTTCTTTGCGTTGTGTGTATTCAACTCACAGAGTTGAACCTTCCTTTAGACAGAGAAGTTTTGAAACACTTTTTGTGGAATTTGCAAGTGGAGATTTCAAGGGATTTGAGGCCAATCTTAGAAATCGAAATATCTTTGTATAAAAACTAGACAGAATCATTCTCAGAAAAAACTTTGTCATGTGTGCGTTCAACTCACAGAGTTTAACCTTTCTTTTCATAGAGCAGTTTGGAAACACTCTGTTTCTTAAGTCTGCAAGGGGATATTTAGACCTCCTTGAGGCCTTCGTTGGAATCGGGATTTCTTCATATAAAGCTAGACAGATGAATTCTCAGTAACTTCTTTGTGTTGTGTGTATTCAACTCACAGAGTGGAACCTTTCTTTAGACAGAGCAGATTTGAAACACTCTTTTTGTGGATTTTACAAGTGGAGATTTCAAGCGATTTGAGGCCAACTGTATTAAAGGAAATATCTTCGTTTTAAAACTAGACAGAACCATTCTCAGCAACTACTTTGTGATGTGTGCGTTCAACTCAGAGTTTCACCTTTCTTTTCATAGAGCAGTTTGGAAACACTCTGTTTGTTCAGTTTGCAGGAGGATATTTGGACCCCTTTGAGGCCTTCGTTGGAAACAGAATTTCTCAGTTAAATGCTAG
This sequence comes from Pan paniscus, assembly GCF_029289425.2. Lineage (NCBI taxonomy): Eukaryota > Metazoa > Chordata > Mammalia > Primates > Hominidae > Pan > Pan paniscus. Next base: position 53,373,817 of record NC_073257.2, on the reverse strand, counting down.
ACAGATGAATTCCCAGTAACTTCTTTGTGTTGTGTGTATTCAACTCACAGAGTTGAACCTTCCTTTAGACAGAGCAGTTTTGAAACACTCTTTTTGTGGAATTTGCAAATGGAGATTTCAAGCGATTTGGGGCCAATCTTAGAAATCGAAATATCTTTGTATAAAAATTAGACCGAATCTTTCTCAGAAACCAGTTTGTGATGTGTGCGCTCAACTCACAGAGTTTAACCTTTCTTTTCATAGAGCAGTTTGGAAGCACTCTGTTTGCTAAGTTTGCAAGAGAATATTTGGACCACTTTGAGGACTTCGTTGGAAACGGGATTTCTCAGTTGAATGCTAGACAGATGAATTCCCAGTAACTTCTTTGCATTGTGTGTATTCAACTCACAGAGTTGAACCTTCCTTTAGACAGAGCAGTTTTGAAACACTCTTTTTGTGGAATTTGCAAGTGGAGATTTCAAGCGATTTGAGGCCAATCTTAGAAATCGAAATATCTTTGTATAAAAACTAGACAGAATCATTCTCAGAAAAAACTTTGTGATGTGTGCGTTCAACTCACAGAGTTTAACCTTTCTTTTCACAGAGCAGTTTGGAAACACTCTGTTTGTTAAGTCTGCAAGGGGATATTTTGACCTCCTTGAGGCCTTCGTTGGAAACGGGATTTCTTCATATAAAGCTTGACAGATGAATTCTCAGTAACTTCTTTGTGTTGTGTGTATTCAACTCACAGAGTTGAACCTTTCTTTAGACAGAGCAGATTTGAAACACTCTTTTTGTGGATTTTACAATTGGAGATTTCAAACGATTTGAGGCCTATTGTATTAAAGGAACTATCTTCGTTTAAAACTAGACAGAACCATTCTCAGAAACTACTTTGTGATGTGTGCGTTCAACTCACAGAGTTTCACCTTTCTTTTCATACAGCAGTTTGGAAACACTCTGTTTGTTAAGTTTGCAAGAGGATATTTGGACCCCTTTGAGGCCTTCGTTTGAAACGGGATTTCTCATTTAAATGCTAGACAGATGAATTCCCAGTAACTTCTTTGTGTTGTGTGTATTCAACTCACAGAGTTGAACCTTCCTTTCGACAGAGCATTTTTGAAACACTCTTTTTGTGGAATTTGCAAGTGGAGATTTCAAGCGATTTGAGGCCAATCTTAGAAATCGAAATATCTTTGTATAAAAACTAGACAGAATCATTCTCAGAAACCACTTTGTGATGTGTGCGTTCAACTCACAGAGTTTAACCTTTCTTTTCATAGAGCAGTTTGGAAACACTCTGTTTGTTAAATTTGCAAGAGAATATTTGGACCACTTTGAGGCCTTCGTTGGAAACGGGATTTCTCAGTTAAATGCAAGACAGATGAATTCCCAGTAACTTCTTTGCGTTGTGTGTATTCAACTCACAGAGTTGAACCTTCCTTTAGACAGAGCAGTTTTGAAACACTTTTTGTGGAATTTGCAAGTGGAGATTTCAAGGGATTTGAGGCCAATCTTAGAAATCGAAATATCTTTGTATAAAAACTAGACAGAATCATTCTCAGAAAAAACTTTGTCATGTGTGCGTTCAACTCACAGAGTTTAACCTTTCTTTTCATAGAGCAGTTTGGAAACACTCTGTTTCTTAAGTCTGCAAGGGGATATTTAGACCTCCTTGAGGCCTTCGTTGGAATCGGGATTTCTTCATATAAAGCTAGACAGATGAATTCTCAGTAACTTCTTTGTGTTGTGTGTATTCAACTCACAGAGTGGAACCTTTCTTTAGACAGAGCAGATTTGAAACACTCTTTTTGTGGATTTTACAAGTGGAGATTTCAAGCGATTTGAGGCCAACTGTATTAAAGGAAATATCTTCGTTTTAAAACTAGACAGAACCATTCTCAGCAACTACTTTGTGATGTGTGCGTTCAACTCAGAGTTTCACCTTTCTTTTCATAGAGCAGTTTGGAAACACTCTGTTTGTTCAGTTTGCAGGAGGATATTTGGACCCCTTTGAGGCCTTCGTTGGAAACAGAATTTCTCAGTTAAATGCTAGACAGATGAATTCCCAGTAACTTCTTTGTGTTCTGTGTATTCAACTCACAGAGTTGAACCTTCCTTTAGACAGAGCAGTTTTGAAACACTCTTTTTGTGGAATTTGCAAGTGGAGATTTCAAGCGATTTGGGGCCAATCTTAGAAATCGAAATATCTTTGTATAAAAATTAGACCGAATCTTTCTCAGAAACCAGTTTGTGATGTGTGCGTTCAACTCACAGAGTTTAACCTTTCTTTTCATAGAGCAGTTTGGAAAAACTCTGTTTGTTAAGTTTGCAAGAAAATATTTGGACCACTTTGAGGCCTTCGTTGGAAACGGGATTTCTCAGTTGAATGCTAGACAGATGAATTCCCAGTAACTTCTTTGCGTTGTGTGTATTCAACTCACAGAGCTGAACCTTCCTTTAGACAGAGCAGTTTTGAAACACTCTTTTTGTGGAATTTGCAAGTGGAGATTTCAAGCGATTTGAGGCCAATCTTAGAAATCGAAATATCTTTGTATAAAAACTAGACAGAATCATTCTCAGAAAAAACTTTGTGATGTGTGCGTTCAACTCACAGAGTTTAACCTTTCTTTTCACAGAGCAGTTTGGAAACACTCCGTTTCTTAAGTCTGCAAGGGGATATTTAGACCTCCTTGAGGCCTTCGTTGGAAACGGGATTTCTTCATATAAAGCTAGACAGATGAATTCTCAGTAACTTCTTTGTGTTGTGTGTATTCAACTCACAGAGTTGAACCTTTCTTTAGATAGAGCAGATTTGAAACACTCTTTTTGTGGATTTTACAATTGCAGATTTCAAACGATTTGAGGCCTTTTGTATTAAAGGAAATATCTTCGTTTTAAAACTAGACAGAACCATTCTCAGAAACTACTTTGTGATGTGTGCGTTCAACTCACAGAGTTTCACCTTTCTTTTCATAGAGCAGTTTGGAAACACTCTGTTTGTTAAGTTTCAAGAGGATATTTGGACCCCTTTGAGGCCTTCGTTGGAAACGGGATTTCTCAGTTAAATGCTAGACAGATGAATTCCCAGTAACTTCTTTGTGTTGTGTGTATTCAACTCACAGAGTTGAACCTTCCTTTAGACAGAGCAGATTTGAAACACTCTTTTTGTGGATTTTACAAGTGGAGATTTCAACCGATTTGAGGCCAATTGTAGTAAAGGAAATATCTTCGTTTAAAAACTGGACAGAATCATTCTCAGAAACTACTTCGTGATGTGTGCGTTCAACTCACAGAGTTTCGCCTTTCTTTTCATAGAGCAGTTTGGAAACACTCTGTTAACTTGGCAAGAGGATATTTGGACCACTTTGAGGCCTTCCTTGGAAACGGGATTTCTCAGTTAAATGCTAGACAGATGAATTCCCAGTAACTTCTTTGTGTTGTGTGTATTCAACTCACAGATTTGAACGTTCCTTTCGAGAGAGCAGTTTTGAAACACTCTTTTTGTGGGATCTGCAAGTGGAGATTTCAAGGGATTTGAGGCCAATCTTAGAAATCGAAATATCATTGCATAAAAACTAGACAGAATCATTCTCAGAAACCACTTTGTGATGTGAGCGTTCAACTCACAGAGTTTAACCTTTCTTTTCATAGAGCAGTTTGGAAACACTCTGTTTCTTAAGTCTGCCAGGGGATATTTTGACCTCTTTGAGGCCTTCGTTGGAAACGGGATTTCTCCATACACAGCTAGACAGATGAATTCTCAATAAATTATTCGTGTTGTGTATATTCAACTCGCAGAGTTTAACATTTCTTTAGAGAGAGCAGATTTGAAACACTCTTTTTGGGGATTTTACAAGTGGAGATTTCAAGCGATTTGAGGACAATTGTAGTAAAGGAAATATCTTCGTTTAAATCTACACAGAATCATTCTCAGAAACTACTTCGTGATGTGTGCGTTGAACTCACAGAGTTTCACCTTTCTTTTCATAGAGCAGTTTGGAAACACTCTGTTAAGTTGGCAAGAGGATATTTGGACCACTTTGAGGCCTTCGTTGGAAGCGGGATTTCTCAGTTAAATGCTAGACAGATGAATTCCCAGTAACTTCTTTGTGTTGTGTGTATTCAACTCACAGATTTGAACGTTCCTTTCGAGAGAGCAGTTTTGAAACACTCTTTTTGTGGGATCTGCAAGTGGAGATTTCAAGCGATTTGAGGCCAATATTAGAAATCGAAATATCATTGCATAAAAACTAGACAGAATCATTCTCAGAAACCACTTTGTGATGTGAGCGTTTAACTCACAGAGTTTAACCTTTCTTTTCATAGAGCAGTTTGGAAACACTCTGTTTGTTATGTTGCAAGAGGATATTTGGACCACTTTGACGCCTTCGTAGGAAACGGGATCTCTCAGTTAAATGCTAGACAGATGAATTCCCAGTATCTTCTTTGCGTTGTGTGTATTCAACTCACAGAGTTGAACCTTCCTTTAGACAGAGCAGTTTTGAAACACTCTTTTTGCGGAATTTGCAAGGGGAGATTTCAAGCGATTTGAGTCCAATCTTAGAAATCGAAATATCTTTGTATAAAAACTAGACAGAATCATTCTCAGAAACCACTTTGTGATGTGTGCGTTCAACTCACAGAGTTTAACCTTTCTTTTCATAGAGCAGTTTGGAAACACTCTGTTTGTTAAGTTTGCAAGAGAATATTTGGACCACTTTGAGGCCTTCGTTGGAAACGGGATTTCTCAGTTGAATGCTAGACAGATGAATTCCCAGTATCTTCTTTGCGTTGTGTGTATTCAACTCACAGAGTTGAACCTTCCTTTAGACAGAGCAGTTTTGAAACACTCTTTTTGTGGAATTTGCAAGTGGAGATTTCAAGCGATTTGAGGCCAATCTTAGAAATCGAAATATCTTTGTGTAAAAACTAGACAGAATCATTCTCAGAAAAAACATTGTGATGTGTGCGTTCAACTCACAGAGTTTAACCTTTCTTTTCACAGAGCAGTTTGGAAACACTCTGTTTCTTAAGTCTGCAAGGGGATATTTAGACCTCCTTGAGGCCTTCGTTGGAAACGGGATTTCTTCATATAAAGCTAGACAGATGAATTCTCAGTAACTTCTTTGTGTTGTGTGTATTCAACTCACAGAGTTGAACCTTTCTTTAGACAGAGCAGATTTGAAACACTCTTTTTGTGGATTTTACAATTGGAGATTTCAAACGATTTGAGGCCTTTTGTATTAAAGGAAATATCTTCGTTTTAAAACTAGACAGAACCATTCTCAGAAACTACTTTGTGATGTGTGCGTTCAACTCACAGAGTTTCACCTTTCTTTTCATAGAGCAGTTTGGAAACACTCTGTTTGTTAAGTTTGCAAGAGAATATTTGGACCACTTTGAGGCCTTCGTTGGAAACGGGATTTCTCAGTTGAATGCTAGACAGATGAATTCCCAGTAACTTCTTTGCGTTGTGTGTATTCAACTCACAGAGTTGAACCTTCCTTTAGACAGAGCAGTTTTGAAACACTCTTTTTGTGGAATTTGCAAGTGGAGATTTCAAGCGATTTGAGGCCAATCTTAGAAATCGAAATATCTTTGTATAAAAACTAGACAGAATCATTCTCAGAAAAAACTTTGTGATGTGTGCGTTCAACTCACAGAGTTTAACCTTTCTTTTCACAGAGCAGTTTGGAAACACTCTGTTTCTTAAGTCTGCAAGGGGATATTTAGACCTCCTTGAGGCCTTCGTTGGTAACGGGATTTCTTCATATAAAGCTAGACAGATGAATTCTCAGTAACTTCTTTGTGTTGTGTGTATTCAACTCACAGAGTTGAACCTTTCTTTAGACATAGCAGATTTGAAACACTCTTTTTGTGGATTTTACAATTGGAGATTTCAAACGATTTGAGGCCTTTTGTATTAAAGGAAATATCTTCGTTTTAAAACTAGACAGAACCATTCTCAGAAACTACTTTGTGATGTGTGCGTTCAACTCACAGAGTTTCACCTTTCTTTTCATAGAGCAGTTTGGAAACACTCTGTTTGTTAAGTTTCAAGAGGATATTTGGACCCCTTTGAGGCCTTCGTTGGAAACGGGATTTCTCAGTTAAATGCTAGACAGATGAATACCCAGTAACTTCTTTGTGTTGTGTGTATTCAACTCACAGAGTTGAACCTTCCTTTAGACAGAGCAGTTTTGAAACACTCTTTTTGTGGAATTTGCAAGTGGAGATTTCAAGCGATTTGAGGCCAATCTTAGAAATCGAAATATCTTTGTATAAAAACTAGACAGAATCATTCTCAGAAACCACTTTGTGATGTGTTCGTTCAACTCACAGAGTTTAACCTTTCTTTTCATAGAGCAGTTTGGAAACACTCTGTTTGTTAAGTTTGCAAGAGAATATTTGGACCATTTTGAGGTCTTCGTTGGAAACGGGATTTCTCAGTTGAATGCTAGACAGATGAATTCCCAGTAACATCTTTGCGTTGTGTGTATTCAACTCACAGAGTTGAACCTTCCTTTAGACAGAGCAGTTTTGAAACACTCTTTTTGTGGAATTTGCAAGTGGAGATTTCAAGCGATTTGAGGCCAATCTTAGAAATCGAAATATCTTTGTATAAAAACTAGACAGAATCATTCTCAGAAAAAACTTTGTGATGTGTGCGTTCAACTCACAGAGTTTAACCTTTCTTTTCACAGAGCAGTTTGGAAACACTCTGTTTGTTAAGTCTGCAAGGGGATATTTAGACCTCCTTGAGGCCTTCGTTGGAAACGGGATTTCTTCATATAAAGCTAGACAGATGAATTCTCAGTAACTTCTTTGTGTTGTGTGTATTCAACTCACAGAGTTGAACCTTTCTTTAGACAGAGCAGATTTGAAACACTCTTTTTGTGGATTTTACAATTGGAGATTTCAAACGATTTGAGGCCTTTTGTATTAAAGGAAATATCTTCGTTTTAAAACTAGACAGAACCATTCTCAGAAACTACTTTGTGATGTGTGCGTTCAACTCACAGAGTTTCACCTTTCTTTTCATAGAGCAGTTTGGAAACACTCTGTTTGTTAAGTTTGCAAGAGGATATTTGGACCCCTTTGAGGCCTTCGTTGGAAACGGGATTTCTCAGTTAAATGCTAGACAGATGAATTCCCAGTAACTTCTTTGTGTTGTGTGTATTCAACTCACAGAGTTGAACCTTCCTTTCGACAGAGCAGTTTTGAAACACTCTTTTTGTGGAATTTGCAAGTAGAGATTTCAAGCGATTTGAGGCCAATCTTAGAAATCGAAATATCTTTGTATAAAAACTAGACAGAATCATTCTCAGAAACCACTTTGTGATATGTGCGTTCAACTCACAGAGTTTCACCTTTCTTTTCATAGAGCAGTTTGCAAACACTCTGTTTGTTAAGTTTGCAAGAGGATATTTGGACACCTTTGAGGCCTTCGTTGGAAACGGGATTTCTCAGTTAAATGCTAGACAGATGATTTTGCAGTAACTTCTTTGCGTTGTGTGTATTCAACTCACAGAGTTGAACCTTCCTTTAGACAGAGCAGTTTTGAAACACTCTTTTTGTGGAATTTGCAAGTGGAGATTTCAAGCGATTTGAGGCCAATCTTAGAAATCGAAATATCTTTGTATAAAAACTAGACAGACTCATTCTCAGAAAAAACTTTGTGATGTGTGCGTTCAACTCACAGAGTTTAACCTTTCTTTTCACAGAGCAGTTTGGAAACACTCTGTTTCTTAAGTCTGCAAGGGGATATTTAGACCTCCTTGAGGCCTTCGTTGGAAACGGGATTTCTTCATATAAAGCTAGACAGATGAATTCTCAGTAACTTCTTTGTGTTGTGTGTATTCAACTCACAGAGTTGAACCTTCCTTTAGACAGAGCAGTTTTGAAACACTCTTTTTGTGGATTTTACAATTGGAGATTTCAAACGATTTTAGGCCTTTTTTATTAAAGGAAATATCTTCGTTTTAAAACTAGACAGAACCATTCTCAGAAACTACTTTGTGATGTGTGCGTTCAACTCACAGAGTTTCACCTTTCTTTTCATAGAGCAGTTTGGAAACACTCTGTTTGTTAAGTTTGCAAGAGGATATTTGGACCCCTTTGAGGACTTCGTTGGAAACGGGATTTCTCAGTTAAATGCTAGACAGATGAATTCCCAGTAACTTCTTTGTGTTGTGTGTATTCAACTCACAGAGTTGAACCTTCCTTTAGACAGAGCAGTTTTGAAACACTCTTTTTGTGGAATTTGCAAGTGGAGATTTCAAGCGATTTGAGGCCAATCTTAGAAATCGTAATATCTTTGTATAAAAACTAGACAGAATCATTCTCAGAAACCACTTTGTGATGTGTGCGTTCAACTCACAGAGTTTAACCTTTCTTTTCATAGAGCAGTTTGGAAACACTCTGTTTGTTAAGTTTGCAAGAGAATATTTGGACCATTTTGAGGCCTTCGTTGGAAACGGGATTTCTCAGTTGAATGCTAGACAGATGAATTCCCAGTAACATCTTTGCGTTGTGTGTATTCAACTCACAGAGTTGAACCTTCCTTTAGACAGAGCAGTTTTGAAACACTCTTTTTGTGGAATTTGCAAGTGGAGATTTCAAGCGATTTGAGGCCAATCTTAGAAATCGAAATATCTTTGTATAAAAACTAGACAGAATCATTCTCAGAAAAAACTTTGTGATGTCTGCGTTCAACTCACAGAGTTTAACCTTTCTTTTCACAGAGCAGTTTGGAAACACTCTGTTTCTTAAGTCTGCAAGGGGATATTTAGACCTCCTTGAGGCCTTCGTTGGAAACGGGATTTCTTCATATAAAGCTAGACAGATGAATTCTCAGTAACTTCTTTGTGTTGTGTGTATTCAACTCACAGAGTTGAACCTTTCTTTAGACAGAGCAGATTTGAAACACTCTTTTTCTGGATTTTACAAGTGGAGATTTCAAACGATTTGAGGCCTTTTGTATTAAAGGAAATATCTTCGTTTTAAAACTAGACAGAACCATTCTCAGAAACTACTTTGTGATGTGTGCGTTCAACTCACAGAGTTTCACCTTTCTTTTCATAGAGCAGTTTGGAAACACTCTGTTTGTTAAGTTTGCAAGAGGATATTTGGACCCCTTTGAGACCTTCGTTGGAAACGGGATTTCTCAGTTAAATGCTAGAGAGATGAATTCCCAGTAACTTCTTTGTGTTGTGTGTATTCAACTCACAGAGTTGAACCTTCCTTTAGACAGAGCAGTTTTGAAACACTCTTTTTATGGAATTTGCAAGTGGAGATTTCAAGCGATTTGAGGCCAATCTTAGAAATCGAAATATCTTTGTATAAAAACTAGACAGAATCATTCTCAGAAACCACTTTGTGCTGTGTGCATTCAACTCACAGAGTTTAACCTTTCTTTTCATAGAGCAGTTTGGAAACACTCTCTTTGTTAAGTTTGCAAGAGAATATTTGGACCATTTTGAGGCCTTCGTTGGAAACGGGATTTCTCAGTTGAATGCTAGACAGATGAATTCCCAGTAATATCTTTGCCTTGTGTGTATTCAACTCACAGAGTTGAACCTTCCTTTCGATAGAGCAGTTTTGAAACACTCTTTTTGTGGAATTTGCAAGTGGAGATTTCAAGCGATTTGAGGCCAATCTTAGAAATCGAAATACCTTTGTATAAAAACTAGACAGAATCATTCTCAGAAAAAACTTTGTGATGTGTGCGTTCAACTCACAGAGTTTAACCTTTCTTTTCACAGAGCAGTTTGGAAACACTCTGTTTCTTAAGTCTGCAAGGGGATATTTAGACCTCCTTGAGGCCTTCGTTGGAAACGGGATTTCTTCATATAAAGCTAGACAGATGAATTCTCAGTAACTTCTTTGTGTTGTGTGTATTCAACTCACAGAGTTGAACCTTTCTTTAGACAGAGCAGATTTGAAACACTCTTTTTGTGGATTTTACAATTGGAGATTTCAAACGATATGAGGCCTTTTGTATTAAAGGAAATATCTTCGTTTTAAAACTAGACAGAACCATTCTCAGAAACTACTTTGTGATGTGTGCGTTCAACTCACAGAGTTTCACCTTTCTTTTCATAGAGCAGTTTGGAAACACTCTGTTTGTTAAGTTTCAAGAGGATATTTGGACCCCTTTGAGGCCTTCGTTGGAAACGGGATTTCTCAGTTAAATGCTAGACAGATGAATTCCCAGTAACTTCTTTGTGTTGTGTGTATTCAACTCACAGAGTTGAACCTTCCTTTAGACAGAGCAGTTTTGAAACACTCTTTTTGTGGAATTTGCAAATGGAGATTTCAAGCGATTTGAGGACAATCTTAGAAATCGAAATATCTTTGTATAAAAACTAGACAGAATCATTCTCAGACACCACTTTGTGATGTGTGCGTTCAACTCACAGAGTTTAACCTTTCTTTTCATAGAGCAGTTTGGAAACACTCTGTTTGTTAAGTTTGCAAGAGAATATTTGGACCATTTTGAGGCCTTCGTTGGAAACGGGATTTCTCAGTTGAATGCTAGACAGATGAATTCCCAGTAACATCTTTGCGTTGTGTGTATTCAACTCACAGAGTTGAACCTTCCTTTAGACAGAGCAGGTTTGAAACACTCTTTTTGTGGAATTTGCAAGTGGAGATTTCAAGCGATTTGAGGCCAATCTTAGAAATCGAAATATCTTTGTATAAAAACTAGACAGAATCATTCTCAGAAAAAACTTTGTGATGTCTGCGTTCAACTCACAGAGTTTAACCTTTCTTTTCACAGAGCAGTTTGGAAACACTCTGTTTCTTAAGTCTGCAAGGGGATATTTAGACCTCCTTGAGGCCTTCGTTGGAAACGGGATTTCTTCATATAAAGCTAGACAGATGAATTCTCAGTAACTTCTTTGTGTTGTGTGTATTCAACTCACAGAGTTGAACCTTTCTTTAGACAGAGCAGATTTGAAATACTCTTTTTCTGGATTTTACAAGTGGAGATTTCAAACGATTTGAGGCCTTTTTTATTAAAGGAAATATCTTCGTTTTAAAACTAGACAGAACCATTCTCAGAAACTACTTTGTGATGTGTGCGTTCAACTCACAGAGTTTCACCTTTCTTTTCATAGAGCAGTTTGGAAACACTCTGTTTGTTAAGTTTGCAAGAGGATATTTGGACCCCTTTGAGACCTTCGTTGGAAACGGGATTTCTCAGTTAAATGCTAGACAGATGAATTCCCAGTAACTTCTTTGTGTTGTGTGTATTCAACTCACAGAGTTGAACCTTCCTTTAGACAGAGCAGTTTTGAAACACTCTTTTTATGGAATTTGCAAGTGGAGATTTCAAGCGATTTGAGGCCAATCTTAGAAATCGAAATATCTTTGTATAAAAACTAGACAGAATCATTCTCAGAAACCACTTTGTGATGTGTGCATTCAACTCACAGAGTTTAACCTTTCTTTTCATAGAGCAGTTTGGAAACACTCTCTTTGTTAAGTTTGCAAGAGAACATTTGGACCATTTTGAGGCCTTCGTTGGAAACGGGATTTCTCAGTTGAATGCTAGACAGATGAATTCCCAGTAATATCTTTGCCTTGTGTGTATTCAACTCACAGAGTTGAACCTTCCTTTCGATAGAGCAGTTTTGAAACACTCTTTTTGTGGAATTTGCAAGTGGAGATTTCAAGCGATTTGAGGCCAATCTTAGAAATCGAAATACCTTTGTATAAAAACTAGACAGAATCATTCTCAGAAAAAACTTTGTGATGTCTGCGTTCAACTCACAGAGTTTAACCTTTCTTTTCACAGAGCAGTTTGGAAACACTCTGTTTCTTAAGTCTGCAAGGGGATATTTAGACCTCCTTGAGGCCTTCGTTGGAAACGGGTTTTCTTCATATAAAGCTAGACAGATGAATTCTCAGTAACTTCTTTGTGTTGTGTGTATTCAACTCACAGAGTTGAACCTTTCTTTAGACAGAGCAGATTTGAAACACTCTTTTTGTGGATTTTACAATTGGAGATTTCAAACGATTTGAGGCCTTTTGTATTAAAGGAAATATCTTCGTTTTAAAACTAGACAGAACCATTCTCAGAAACTACTTTGTGATGTGTGCGTTCAGCTCACAGAGTTTCACCTTTCTTTTCATAGAGCAGTTTGGAAACACTCTGTTTGTTAAGTTTCAAGAGGATATTTGGACCCCTTTGAGGCCTTCGTTGGAAACGGGATTTCTCAGTTAAATGCTAGACAGATGAATTCCCAGTAACTTCTTTGTGTTGTGTGTATTCAACTCACAGAGTTGAACCTTCCTTTAGACAGAGCAGTTTTGAAACACTCTTTTTGTGGAATTTGCAAATGGAGATTTCAAGCGATTTGAGGCCAATCTTAGAAATCGAAATATCTTTGTATAAAAACTAGACAGAATCATTCTCAGAAACCACTTTGTGATGTGTGCGTTCAACTCACAGAGTTTAACCTTTCTTTTCATAGAGCAGTTTGGAAACACTCTGTTTGTTAAGTTTGCAAGAGAATATTTGGACCATTTTGAGGCCTTCGTTGGAAACGGGATTTCTCAGTTGAATGCTAGACAGATGAATTCCCAGTAACATCTTTGCGTTGTGTGTATTCAACTCACAGAGTTGAACCTTCCTTTAGACAGAGCAGGTTTGAAACACTCTTTTTGTGGAATTTGCAAGTGGAGATTTCAAGCGATTTGAGGCCAATCTTAGAAATCGAAATATCTTTGTATAAAAACTAGACAGAATCATTCTCAGAAAAAACTTTGTGATGTGTGCGTTCAACTCACAGAGTTTAACCTTTCTTTCACAGAGCAGTTTGGAAACACTCTGTTTGTTAAGTCTGCAAGGGGATATTTAGACCTCCTTGAGGCCTTCGTTGGAAACGGGATTTCTTCATATAAAGCTAGACAGATGAATTCTCAGTAACTTCTTTGTGTTGTGTGTATTCAACTCACAGAGTTGAACCTTTCTTTAGACAGAGCAGATTTGAAACAATCTTTTTGTGGATTTTACAATTGGAGATTTCAAACGATTTGAGGCCTTTTGTATTAAAGGAAATATCTTCGTTTAAAACTAGACAGAACCATTCTCAGAAACTACTTTGTGATGTGTGCGTTCAACTCACAGAGTTTCACCTTTCTTTTCATAGAGCAGTTTGGAAACACTCTGTTTGTTATGTTTGCAAGAGGATATTTGGACCCCTTTGAGGCCTTCGTTGGAAACGGGATTTCTCAGTTAAATGCTAGAGAGATGAATTCCCAGTAACTTCTTTGTGTTGTGTGTATTCAACTCACAGAGTTGAACCTTCCTTTAGACAGAGCAGTTTTGAAACACTCTTTTTGTGGAATTTGCAAGTGGAGATTTCAAGCGATTTGAGGCCAATCTTAGAAATCGAAATATCTTTGTATAAAAACTAGACAGAATCATTCTCAGAAACCACTTTGTGATGTGTGCGTTCAACTCACAGAGTTTAACCTTTCTTTTCATAGAGCAGTTTGGAAACACTCTGTTTGTTAAGTTTGCAAGAGAATATTTGGACCATTTTGAGGCCTTCGTTGGAAACGGGAATTCTCTGTTGAATGCTAGACAGATGAATTCCCAGTAACATCTTTGCGTTGTGTGTATTCAACTCACAGAGTTGAACCTTCCTTTAGACAGAGCAGTTTTGAAACACTCTTTTTGTGGAATTTGCAAGTGGAGATTTCAAGCGATTTGAGGCCAATCTTAGAAATCGAAATATCTTTGTATAAAAACTAGACAGAATCATTCTCAGAAAAAACTTTGTGATGTGTGCGTTCAACTCACAGAGTTTAACGTTTCTTTTCACAGAGCAGTTTGGAAACACTCTGTTTCTTAAGTCTGCAAGGGGATATTTATACCGCCTTGTGGCCTTCGTTGGAAACGGGATTTCTTCATATAAAGCTAGACAGATGAATTCTCAGTAACTTCTTTGTGTTGTGTGTATTCAACTCACAGAGTTGAACCTTCCTTTAGACAGAGCAGTTTTGAAACACTCTTTTTGTGGATTTTACAATTGGAGATTTCAAACGATTTTAGGCCTTTCGTATTAAAGGAAATATCTTCGTTTTAAAACTAGACAGAACCATTCTCAGAAACTACTTTGTGATGTGTGCGTTCAACTCACAGAGTTTAACCTTTCTTTTCATAGAGCAGTTTGGAAACACTCTGTTTGTTAAGTTTGCAAGAGGATATTTAGACCTATTTGTGGCCTTCGTTGGAATCGGGCTTTCTTCATATAAATCTAGACAGATGAATTCTCAGTAACTTCTTTGTGTTGTGTGTATTCAACTCACAGATTTGAACGTTCCTTTTGAAAGAGCAGTTTTGAAACACTCTTTTTGTGCGTTCTGCAAGTGGAGATTTCAAGCGATTTGAGGCCAATCTTAGAAATCGAAATATCATTGCATAAAAACTAGACAGAATCATTCTCAGAAACCACTTTGTGATGTGAGCGTTCAACTCACAGAGTTTAACCTTTCTTTTCATAGAGCAGTTTGGAAACACTCTGTTTCTTAAGTCTGCCAGGGGATATTTAGACCTCTTTGAGGCCTTCGTTGGAAACGGGATTTCTTCATACACAGCTAGACAGATGAATTCTCAATACCTTATTCGTGTTGTGTTTATTCAACTCACAGAGTTGAACATTTCTTTAGAGAGAGCAGATTTGAAACACTCTTTTTGTGGATTTTACAAGTGGAGATTTCAAGCGATTTGAGGACAATTGTTGTAAAGGAAATATCTTCGTTTAAAACTACACAGAATCACTCTCAGAAACTACTTCGTGATGTGTGCGTTCAACTCACAGAGTTTCACCTTTCTTTGCATAGAGCAGTTTGGAAACACTCTGTTAAGTTGGCAAGAGGATATTTGGACCACTTTGAGGCCTTCCTTGGAAACGGGATTTCTCAGTTAAATGCTAGACAGATGAACTCCCAGTAACTTCTTTGTGTTGTGTGTATTCAACTCACAGAGTTGAACCTTTCTTTAGACAGAGCAGATTTGAAACACTCTTTTTGTGGGATCTGCAAGTGGAGATTTCAAGCGATTTGAGGCCAATCTTAGAAATCGAAATATCTTTGTATAAAAATTAGACCGAATCATTCTCAGAAACCACTTTGTGATGTGTGCGTTCAACTCACAGAGTTTAACCTTTCTTTTCATAGAGCAGTTTGGAAGCACTCTGTTTGCTAAGTTTGCAAGAGAATATTTGGACCACTTTGAGGACTTCGTTGGAAACGGGATTTCTCAGTTGAATGCTAGACAGATGAATTCCCAGTAACTTCTTTTCATTGTGTGTATTCAACTCACAGAGTTGAACCTTCCTTTAGACAGAGCAGTTTTGAAACACTCTTTTTGTGGAATTTGCAAGTGGAGATTTCAAGCGATTTGAGGCCAATCTTAGAAATCGAAATATCTTTGTATAAAAACTAGACAGAATCATTCTCAGAAAAAACTTTGTGATGTGTGCGTTCAACTCACAGAGTTTAACCTTTCTTTTCACAGAGCAGTTTGGAAACACTCTGTTTGTTAAGTCTGCAAGGGGATATTTTGACCTCCTTGAGGCCTTCGTTGGAAACGGGATTTCTTCATATAAAGCTTGACAGATGAATTCTCAGTAACTTCTTTGTGTTGTGTGTATTCATCTCACAGAGTTGAACCTTTCTTTAGACAGAGCAGATTTGAAACACTCTTTTTGTGGATTTTACAATTGGAGATTTCAAACGATTTGAGGCCTATTGTATTAAAGGAACTATCTTCGTTTAAAACTAGACAGAACCATTCTCAGAAACTACTTTGTGATGTGTGCGTTCAACACAGAGTTTCACCTTTCTTTTCATACAGCAGTTTGGAAACACTCTGTTTGTTAAATTTGCAAGAGAATATTTGGACCACTTTGAGGCCTTCGTTGGAAACGGGATTTCTCAGTTAAATGCAAGACAGATGAATTCCCAGTAACTTCTTTGCGTTGTGTGTATTCAACTCACAGAGCTGAACCTTCCTTTAGACAGAGCAGTTTTGAAACACTTTTTGTGGAATTTGCAAGTGGAGATTTCAAGGGATTTGAGGCCAATCTTAGAAATCGAAATATCTTTGTATAAAAACTAGACAGAATCATTCTCAGAAAAAACTTTGTCATGTGTGCGTTCAACTCACAGAGTTTAACCTCTCTTTTCATAGAGCAGTTTGGAAACACTCTGTTTCTTAAGTCTGCAAGGGGATATTTAGACCTCCTTGAGGCCTTCGTTGGAATCGGGATTTCTTCATATAAAGCTAGACAGATGAATTCTCAGTAACTTCTTTGTGTTGTGTGTATTCAACTCACAGAGTGGAACCTTTCTTTAGACAGAGCAGATTTGAAACACTCTTTTTGTGGATTTTACAAGTGGAGATTTCAAGCGATTTGAGGCCAACTGTATTAAAGGAAATATCTTCGTTTTAAAACTAGACAGAACCATTCTCAGCAACTACTTTGTGATGTGTGCGTTCAACTCAGAGTTTCACCTTTCTTTTCATAGAGCAGTTTGGAAACACTCTGTTTGTTCAGTTTGCAGGAGGATATTTGGACCCCTTTGAGGCCTTCGTTGGAAACAGAATTTCTCAGTTAAATGCTAGACAGATGAATTCCCAGTAACTTCTTTGTGTTGTGTGTATTCAACTCACAGAGTTGAACCTTCCTTTAGACAGAGCAGTTTTGAAACACTCTTTTTGTGGAATTTGCAAGTGGAGATTTCAAGCGATTTGGGGCCAATCTTAGAAATCGAAATATCTTTGTATAAAAATTAGACCGAATCTTTCTCAGAAACCAGTTTGTGATGTGTGCGTTCAACTCACAGAGTTTAACCTTTCTTTTCATAGAGCAGTTTGGAAGCACTCTGTTTGCTAAGTTTGCAAGAGAATATTTGGACCACTTTGAGGACTTCGTTGGAAACGGGATTTCTCAGTTGAATGCTAGACAGATGAATTCCCAGTAACTTCTTTGCATTGTGTGTATTCAACTCACAGAGTTGAACCTTCCTTTAGACAGAGCAGTTTTGAAACACTCTTTTTGTGGAATTTGCAAGTGGAGATTTCAAGCGATTTGAGGCCAATCTTAGAAATCGAAATATCTTTGTATAAAAACTAGACAGAATCATTCTCAGAAAAAACTTTGTGATGTGTGCGTTCAACTCACAGAGTTTAACCTTTCTTTTCACAGAGCAGTTTGGAAACACTCTGTTTGTTAAGTCTGCAAGGGGATATTTTGACCTCCTTGAGGCCTTCGTTGGAAACGGGATTTCTTCATATAAAGCTTGACAGATGAATTCTCAGTAACTTCTTTGTGTTGTGTGTATTCAACTCACAGAGTTGAACCTTTCTTTAGACAGAGCAGATTTGAAACACTCTTTTTCTGGATTTTACAAGTGGAGATTTCAAACGATTTGAGGCCTATTGTATTAAAGGAACTATCTTCGTTTAAAACTAGACAGAACCATTCTCAGAAACTACTTTGTGATGTGTGCGTTCAACTCACAGAGTTTCACCTTTCTTTTCATACAGCAGTTTGGAAACACTCTGTTTGTTAAGTTTGCAAGAGGATATTTGGACCCCTTTGAGGCCTTCGTTTGAAACGGGATTTCTCATTTAAATGCTAGACAGATGAATTCCCAGTAACTTCTTTGTGTTGTGTGTATTCAACTCACAGAGTTGAACCTTCCTTTCGACAGAGCAGTTTTGAAACACTCTTTTTGTGGAATTTGCAAGTGGAGATTTCAAGCGATTTGAGGCCAATCTTAGAAATCGAAATATCTTTGTATAAAAACTAGACAGAATCATTCTCAGAAACCACTTTGTGATGTGTGCGTTCAACTCACAGAGTTTAACCTTTCTTTTCATAGAGCAGTTTGGAAACACTCTGTTTGTTAAATTTGCAAGAGAATATTTGGACCACTTTGAGGCCATCGTTGGAAACGGGATTTCTCAGTTAAATGCAAGACAGATGAATTCCCAGTAACTTCTTTGCGTTGTGTGTATTCAACTCACAGAGTTGAACCTTCCTTTAGACAGAGCAGTTTTGAAACACTTTTTGTGGAATTTGCAAGTGGAGATTTCAAGGGATTTGAGGCCAATCTTAGAAATCGAAATATCTTTGTATAAAAACTAGACAGAATCATTCTCAGAAAAAACTTTGTCATGTGTGCGTTCAACTCACAGAGTTTAACCTTTCTTTTCATAGAGCAGTTTGGAAACACTCTGTTTCTTAAGTCTGCAAGGGGATATTTAGACCTCCTTGAGGCCTTCGTTGGAATCGGGATTTCTTCATATAAAGCTAGACAGATGAATTCTCAGTAACTTCTTTGTGTTGTGTGTATTCAACTCACAGAGTGGAACCTTTCTTTAGACAGAGCAGATTTGAAACACTCTTTTTGTGGATTTTACAAGTGGAGATTTCAAGCGATTTGAGGCCAACTGTATTAAAGGAAATATCTTCGTTTTAAAACTAGACAGAACCATTCTCAGCAAACTACTTTGTGATGTGTGCGTTCAACTCAGAGTTTCACCTTTCTTTTCATAGAGCAGTTTGGAAACACTCTGTTTGTTCAGTTTGCAGGAGGATATTTGGACCCCTTTGAGGCCTTCGTTGGAAACAGAATTTCTCAGTTAAATGCTAGACAGATGAATTCCCAGTAACTTCTTTGTGTTGTGTGTATTCAACTCACAGAGTTGAACCTTCCTGTAGACAGAGCAGTTTTGAAACACTCTTTTTGTGGAATTTGCAAGTGGAGATTTCAAGCGATTTGGGGCCAATCTTAGAAATCGAAATATCTTTGTATAAAAATTAGACCGAATCTTTCTCAGAAACCAGTTTGTGATGTGTGCGTTCAACTCACAGAGTTTAACCTTTCTTTTCATAGAGCAGTTTGGAAAAACTCTGTTTGTTAAGTTTGCAAGAGAATATTTGGACCACTTTGAGGCCTTCGTTGGAAACGGGATTTCTCAGTTGAATGCTAGACAGATGAATTCCCAGTAACTTCTTTGCGTTCTGTGTATTCAACTCACAGAGCTGAACCTTCCTTTAGACAGAGCAGTTTTGAAACACTCTTTTTGTGGAATTTGCAAGTGGAGATTTCAAGCGATTTGAGGCCAATCTTAGAAATCGAAATATCTTTGTATAAAAACTAGACAGAATCATTCTCAGAAACCACTTTGTGATGTGTGCGTTCAACTCACAGAGTTTAACCTTTCTTTTCACAGAGCAGTTTGGAAACACTCCGTTTCTTAAGTCTGCAAGGGGATATTTAGACCTCCTTGAGGCCTTCGTTGGAAACGGGATTTCTTCATATAAAGCTAGACAGATGAATTCTCAGTAACTTCTTTGTGTTGTGTGTATTCAACTCACAGAGTTGAACCTTTCTTTAGATAGAGCAGATTTGAAACACTCTTTTTGTGGATTTTACAATTGCAGATTTCAAACGATTTGTGGCCTTTTGTATTAAAGGAAATATCTTCGTTTTAAAACTAGACAGAACCATTCTCAGAAACTACTTTGTGATGTGTGCGTTCAACTCACAGAGTTTCACCTTTCTTTTCATAGAGCAGTTTGGAAACACTCTGTTTGTTAAGTTTCAAGAGGATATTTGGACCCCTTTGAGGCCTTCGTTGGAAACGGGATTTCTCAGTTAAATGCTAGACAGATGAATTCCCAGTAACTTCTTTGTGTTGTGTGTATTCAACTCACAGAGTTGAACCTTCCTTTAGACAGAGCAGTTTTCAAACACTCTTTTTGTGGAATTTGCAAGTGGAGATTTCAAGCGATTTGAGGCCAATCTTAGAAATCGAAATATCTTTGTATAAAAACTAGACAGAATCATTCTCAGAAACCACTTTGTGATGTGTGCGTTCAACTCACAGAGTTTAACCTTTCTTTTCATAGAGCAGTTTGGAAACACTCTGTTTGTTAAGTTTGCAAGAGAATATTTGGACCATTTTGAGGCCTTCGTTGGAAACGGGATTTCTCAGTTGAATGCTAGACAGATGAATTCCCAGTAACATCTTTGCGTTGTGTGCATTCAACTCACAGAGTTGAACCTTCCTTTAGACAGAGCAGTTTTGAAACACTCTTTTTGTGGAATTTGCAAGTGGAGATTTCAAGCGATTTGAGGCCAATCTTAGAAATCGAAATATCTTTGTATAAAACCTAGACAGAATCATTCTCAGAAAAAACTTTGTGATGTGTGCGTTCAACTCACAGAGTTTAACCTTTCCTTTCACAGAGCAGTTTGGAAACACTCTGTTTCTTAAGTCTACAAGGGGATATTTAGACCTCCTTGAGGCCTTCGTTGGAAACGGGATTTCTTCATATAAAGCTAGACAGATGAATTCTCAGTAACTTCTTTGTGTTGTGTGTATTCAACTCACAGATTTGAACGTTCCTTTCGAGAGAGCAGTTTTGAAACACTCTTTTTGTGGGATCTGCAAGTGGAGATTTCCAGCGATTTGAGGCCAATCTTAGAAATCGAAATATCATTGCATAAAAACTAGACAGAATCATTCTCAGAAACCACTTTGTGATGTGAGCGTTCAACTCACAGAGTTTAACCTTTCTTTTCATAGAGCAGTTTGGAAACACTCTGTTTGATATGTTGCAAGAGGATATTTGGACCACTTTGACGCCTTCGTTGGAAACGGGATCTCTCAGTTAAATGCTAGACAGATGAATTCCCAGTAACTTCTTTGTGTTGTGTGTATTCAACTCACAGAGTTGAACCTTCTTTTAGGCAGAGCAGTTTTGAAACACTCTTTTTTTGGAATTTGCAAATGGAGATTCCAAGCGATTTGGCGCTTATAGTAGAAATAGAAATATCTTTGTATAAAAACTAGACTGAATCATTCTCAGAAACCACTTTGTGAGGTGTGCGTTCAACTCACGGAGTTTAACCTTTCTTTTCATAGAGCAGTTTGGAAAGACTCTGTTTGTTAAGTCGGCAAGGGAATATTTAGACCTCTTTGAGGCCTTCGTTGGAAACGGGATTTCTTCATAGAAAGCTAGACAGATGAATTCTCAGTAACTTCTTTGTGTTGTGTGTATTCAACTCACAGAGTTGAACCTTTCTTTAGACAGAGCAGATTTGAAACACTCCTTTTGTGGATTTTACAAGTGGAGATTTCAAGAGATTTGAGGATAATTGTAGTAAAGCAAATATCTTCGTTTAAAAACTAGACAGAATCATTCTCAGAAACTCCTTTCTGATGTGTGCGTTCAACTCACAGAGTTCCATCTCTCTTTTCATCGAGCAGTTTGGAAACACTCTGTTTCTTAAGTCTGCAAGGGGATATTTAGACCTCTTTGTGGCCTTCGTTGGAATCGGGCTTTCTTCATATAAAGCTAGACAGATGAATTCTCAGTAACTTCTTTGTGTTGTGTGTATTCAACTCACAGAGTTGAAGCTTCCTTTAGACAGAGCAGTTTTGAAACACTCTTTTTGTGGAAATGGCAAGTGGAGATTTCAAGCGATTTGTGGCCAATCTTAGAAACCGAAATATCTTTGAACAAAAAGTAGACAGAATCATTCTCAGAAACCACTTTGTGATGCGTGCGTTCAACTCACAGAGTTTAACCTTTCTTTGCATAGAGCAGTTTGGAAACACTCTGTTTCTTAAGTCTGCAAGGGGATATTTCCACCTCTTTGAGGCCTTCGTTGGAAACGGGATTTCTTCATATAAAGCTAGACAGATGAATTCTCAGTAACTTCTTTGTGTTGTGTGTATTCAACTCACAGAGTTGAACATTTCTTTAGAGAGAGCAGATTTGAAACACTCTTTTTGTGGATTTTACAAGTGGAGATTTCAAGCGATTTGAGGACAATTGTAGTAAAGGAAATATCTTCGTTTAAAACTACACAGAATCATTCTCAGAAACTACTTCGTGATGTGTGCGTTCAACTCACAGAGTTTCACCTTTCTTTGCATAGAGCAGTTTGGAAACACTCTGTTAAGTTGGCAAGAGGATATTTGGACCACTTTGAGGCCTTCCTTGGAAACGGGATTTCTCAGTTAAATGCTAGACAGATGAATTCCCAGTAACTTCTTTGTGTTGTGTGTATTCAACTCACAGATTTGAACCTTTCTTTTGACAGAGCAGATTTGAAACACTCTTTTTGTGGATTTTACAAGTGGAGATTTCAACCGATTTGAGGCCAATTGTAGTAAAGGAAATATCTTCGTTTAAAAACTGGACAGAATCATTCTCAGAAACTACTTCGTGATGTGTGCGTTCAACTCACAGAGTTTCGCCTTTCTTTTCATAGAGCAGTTTGGAAACACTCTGTTAACTTGGCAAGAGGATATTTGGACCACTTTGAGGCCTTCCTTGGAAACGGGATTTCTCAGTTAAATTCTAGACAGATGAATTCCCAGTAACTTCTTTGTGTTGTGTGTATTCAACTCACAGATTTGAACGTTCCTTTCGAGAGAGCAGTTTTGAAACACTCTTTTTGTGGGATCTGCAAGTGGAGATTTCAAGGGATTTGAGGCCAATCTTAGAAATCGAAATATCATTGCATAAAAACTAGACAGAATCATTCTCAGAAACCACTTTGTGATGTGAGCGTTCAACTCACAGAGTTTAACCTTTCTTTTCATAGAGCAGTTTGGAAACACTCTGTTTCTTAAGTCTGCCAGGGGATATTTTGACCTCTTTGAGGCCTTCGTTGGAAACGGGATTTCTCCATACACAGCTAGACAGATGAATTCTCAATAAATTATTCGTGTTGTGTATATTCAACTCGCAGAGTTTAACATTTCTTTAGAGAGAGCAGATTTGAAACACTCTTTTTGGGGATTTTACAAGTGGAGATTTCAAGCGATTTGAGGACAATTGTAGTAAAGGAAATATCTTCGTTTAAATCTACACAGAATCATTCTCAGAAACTACTTCGTGATGTGTGCGTTGAACTCACAGAGTTTCACCTTTCTTTTCATAGAGCAGTTTGGAAACACTCTGTTAAGTTGGCAAGAGGATATTTGGACCACTTTGAGGCCTTCGTTGGAAGCGGGATTTATCAGTTAAATGCTAGACAGATGAATTCCCAGTAACTTCTTTGTGTTGTGTGTATTCAACTCACAGATTTGAACGTTCCTTTCGAGAGAGCAGTTTTGAAACACTCTTTTTGTGGGATCTGCAAGTGGAGATTTCAAGCGATTTGAGGCCAATCTTAGAAATCGAAATATCATTGCATAAAAACTAGACAGAATCATTCTCAGAAACCACTTTGTGATGTGAGCGTTTAACTCACAGAGTTTAACCTTTCTTTTCATAGAGCAGTTTGGAAACACTCTGTTTGTTATGTTGCAAGAGGATATTTGGACCACTTTGACGCCTTCGTAGGAAACGGGATCTCTCAGTTAAATGCTAGACAGATGAATTCCCAGTAACTTCTTTGTGTTGTGTGTATTCAACTCACAGAGTTGAACCTTCCTTTAGGCAGAGCAGTTTTGAAACACTCTTTTTTTGGAATTTCAAATGGAGATTCCAAGCGATTTGGTGCTTATCGTAGAAATAGAAATATCTTTGTATAAAAACTAGACTGAATCATTCTCAGAAACCACTTTGTGAGGTGTGCGTTCAACTCACAGAGTTTAACCTTTCTTTTCATAGAGCAGTTTGGAAAGACTCTGTTTGTTAAGTCGGCAAGGGAATATTTAGACCTATTTGAGGCCTTCGTTGGAAACGGGATTTCTTCATAGAAAGCTAGACAGATGAATTCTCAGTAACTTCTTTGTGTTGTGTGTATTCAACTCACAGAGTTGAAGCTTCCTTTAGACAGAGCAGTTTTGAAACACCCTTTTTGTGGAAATGGCAAGTGGAGATTATAAGCGATTTGAGGCCAATCTTAGAAACCGAAATATCTTTGTATAAAAAGTAGACAGAATCGTTCTCAGAAACTCCTTTGTGATGTGTGTGTTCAACTCACAGAGTTTCATATCTCTTTTCATCGAGCAGTTTGGAAACACTCTGTTTCTTAAGTCTGAAAGGGGATATTTAGACCTCTTTGTGGCCTTCGTTGGAATCGGGCTTTCTTCATATAAAGCTAGACAGATGAATTCTCAGTAACTTCTTTGTGTTGTGTGTATTCAACTCACAGAGTTGAAGCTTCCTTTAGACAGAGCAGTTTTGAAACACTCTTTTTGTGGAAATGGCAATTGGAGATTTCAAGCGATTTGAGGCCAATCTTAGAAACCGAAATATCTTTGTATAAAGAGTAGACAGAATCATTCTCAGAAACCACTTTGTGATGTGTGCGTTCAACTCACAGAGTTTAACCTTTCTTTTCATAGAGCAGTTTGGAAACACTCTGTTTCTTATGTTGCAAGAGGATATTTGGACCACTTTGACGCCTTCGTTGGAAACGGGATCTCTCAGTTAAATGCTAGACATATGAATTCCCAGTAACTTCTTTGTGTTGTGTGTATTCAACTCACAGAGTTGAACCTTCCTTTAGGCAGAGCAGTTTTGAAACACTCTTTTTTTGGAATTTCAAATGAAGATTTCAAGCGATTTGGCGCTTATCGTAGAAATAGAAATATCTTTGTATAAAAACTAGACTGAATCATTCTCAGAAACCACTTTGTGAGGTGTGCGTTCAACTCACAGAGTTTAACCTTTCTTTTCATAGAGCAGTTTGGAAAGACTCTGTTTGTTAAGTCGGCAAGGGAATATTTAGACCTCTTTGAGGCCTTCGTTGGAAACGGGATTTCTTCATAGAAAGCTAGACAAATGAATTCTCAGTAACTTCTTTGTGTTGTGTGTATTCAACTCACAGAGTTGAACCTTTCTTTAGACAGAGCAGATTTGAAACACTCCTTTTGTGGATTTTACAAGTGGAGATTTCAAGAGATTTGAGGATAATTGTAGTAAAGCAAATATCTTCGTTTAAAAACTAGACAGAATCATTCTCAGAAACTCCTTTCTGATGTGTGCGTTCAACTCACAGAGTTTCATCTCTCTTTTCATCGAGCTGTTTGGAAACACTCTGTTTCTTAAGTCTGCAAGGGGATATTTAGACCTCTTTGTGGCCTTCGTAGGATTCGGGCTTTCTTCATATAAAGCTAGACAGATGAATTCTCAGTAACTTCTTTGTGTTGTGTGTATTCAACTCACAGAGTTGAAGCTTCCTTTAGACAGAGCAGTTTTGAAACACTCTTTTTGTGGAAATGGCAAGTGGAGATTTCAAGCGATTTGAGGCCAATCTTAGAAACCGAAATATCTTTGTACAAAAAGTAGACAGAATCATTCTCAGAAAAAACTTTGTGATGTGTGCGTTCAACTCACAGAGTTTAACCTTTCTTTTCATAGAGCAGTTTGGAAACACTCTGTTTCTTAAGTCTGCAAGGGGATATTTAGACCTCTTTGAGGCCTTCGTTGGAAACGGGATTTCTTCATATAAAGTAGACAGATGAATTCTCAGTAACTTCTTTGTGTTGTGTGTATTCAACTCACAGAGTTGAACCTTTCTTTAGACAGAGCAGATTTGAAACACTCTTTTTGTGGATTTTACAAGTGGAGATTTCAAGCGATTTGAGGCCAATTGTAGTAAAGGAAATATCTTCGTTTAAAAACTGGACAGAATCATTCTCAGAAACTACTTCGTGATGTGTGCGTTCAACTCACAGTTTCACCTTTCTTTTCATAGAGCCGTTTGGAAACACTCTGTTAAGTTGGCAAGAGGATATTTGGACCACTTTGAGGCCTTCCTTGGAAACGGGATTTCTCAGTTAAATGCTAGACAGATGAATTCCCAGTGACTTCTTTGTGTTGTGTGTATTCAACTCACAGATTTGAACGTTCCTTTCGAGAGAGCAGTTTTGCAACACTCTTTTTGTGGGATCTGCAAGTGGAGATTTCAAGCGATTTGAGGCCAATCTTAGAAATCGAAATATCATTGCATAAAAACTAGACAGAATCATTCTCAGAAACCACTTTGTGATGTGAGCGTTCAACTCACAGAGTTTAACCTTTCTTTTCATAGAGCAGATTGGAAACACTCTGTTTCTTAAGTCTGCCAGGGGATATTTAGACCACTTTGTGGCCTTCGTTGGAAACGGGATTTCTTCATACACAGCTATACAGATGAATTCTCAATAACTTATTCGTGTTGTGTTTATTCAACTCACACAGTTGAACATTTCTTTAGAGAGAGCAGATTTGAAACACTCTTTTTGTGGATTTTACAAGTGGACATTTCAAGCGATTTGAGGACAATTGTAGTAAAGGAAATATCTTCGTTTAAAACTACACAGAATCATTCTCAGAAACTACTTCGTGATGTGTGCGTTCAACTCACAGAGTTTCACCTTTCTTTTCATAGAGCAGTTTGGAAACACTCTGTTTGTTATGTTGCAAGAGGATATTTGGACCACTTTGACGCCTTCATTGGAAACGGGTTCTCTCAGTTAAATGCTAGACAGATGAATTCCCAGTAACTTCTTTGTGTTGTGTGTATTCAACTCACAGAGTTGAACCTTCCTTTAGGCAGAGCAGTTTTGAAACACTCTTTTTTTGGAATTTGCAAATGGAGATTTCAAGCAATTTGGCGCTTATCGTAGAAATAGAAATATCTTTGTATAAAAACTAGACTGAATCATTCTCAGAAACCACTTTGTGAGGTGTGCGTTCAACTCACAGAGTTTAACCTTTCTTTTCATAGAGCAGTTTGGAAAGACACTGTTTGTTAAGTCGGCAAGGGAATATTTAGACCTATTTGAGGCCTTCGTTGGAAACGGGATTTCTTCATAGAAAGCTAGACAGATGAATTCTCAGTAACTTCTTTGTGTTGTGTGTATTCAACTCACAGAGTTGAAGCTTCCTTTAGACAGAGCAGTTTTGAAACACCCTTTTTGTGGAAATGGCAAGTGGAGATTATAAGCGATTTGAGGCCAATCTTAGAAACCGAAATATCTTTGTATAAAAAGTAGACAGAATCGTTCTCAGAAACTCCTTTGTGATGTGTGTGTTCAACTCACAGAGTTTCATATCTCTTTTCATCGAGCAGTTTGGAAACACTCTGTTTCTTAAGTCTGAAAGGGGATATTTAGACCTCTTTGTGGCCTTCGTTGGAATCGGGCTTTCTTCATATAAAGCTAGACAGATGAATTCTCAGTAACTTCTTTGTGTTGTGTGTATTCAACTCACAGAGTTGAAGCTTCCTTTAGACAGAGCAGTTTTGAAACACTCTTTTTGTGGAAATGGCAATTGGAGATTTCAAGCGATTTGAGGCCAATCTTAGAAACCGAAATATCTTTGTATAAAGAGTAGACAGAATCATTCTCAGAAACCACTTTGTGATGTGTGCGTTCAACTCACAGAGTTTAACCTTTCTTTTCATAGAGCAGTTTGGAAACACTCTGTTTCTTATGTTGCAAGAGGATATTTGGACCACTTTGACGCCTTCGTTGGAAACGGGATCTCTCAGTTAAATGCTAGACATATGAATTCCCAGTAACTTCTTTGTGTTGTGTGTATTCAACTCACAGAGTTGAACCTTCCTTTAGGCAGAGCAGTTTTGAAACACTCTTTTTTTGGAATTTCAAATGAAGATTTCAAGCGAT
Organism: Pan paniscus; assembly: GCF_029289425.2. NCBI lineage: Eukaryota > Metazoa > Chordata > Mammalia > Primates > Hominidae > Pan > Pan paniscus. The sequence continues at coordinate 53,346,219 of NC_073257.2, read as the reverse complement.
TTGGCGCTTATCGTAGAAATAGAAATATCTTTGTATAAAAACTAGACTGAATCATTCTCAGAAACCACTTTGTGAGGTGTGCGTTCAACTCACAGAGTTTAACCTTTCTTTTCATAGAGCAGTTTGGAAAGACTCTGTTTGTTAAGTCGGCAAGGGAATATTTAGACCTCTTTGAGGCCTTCGTTGGAAACGGGATTTCTTCATAGAAAGCTAGACAAATGAATTCTCAGTAACTTCTTTGTGTTGTGTGTATTCAACTCACAGAGTTGAACCTTTCTTTAGACAGAGCAGATTTGAAACACTCCTTTTGTGGATTTTACAAGTGGAGATTTCAAGAGATTTGAGGATAATTGTAGTAAAGCAAATATCTTCGTTTAAAAACTAGACAGAATCATTCTCAGAAACTCCTTTCTGATGTGTGCGTTCAACTCACAGAGTTTCATCTCTCTTTTCATCGAGCTGTTTGGAAACACTCTGTTTCTTAAGTCTGCAAGGGGATATTTAGACCTCTTTGTGGCCTTCGTAGGATTCGGGCTTTCTTCATATAAAGCTAGACAGATGAATTCTCAGTAACTTCTTTGTGTTGTGTGTATTCAACTCACAGAGTTGAAGCTTCCTTTAGACAGAGCAGTTTTGAAACACTCTTTTTGTGGAAATGGCAAGTGGAGATTTCAAGCGATTTGAGGCCAATCTTAGAAACCGAAATATCTTTGTACAAAAAGTAGACAGAATCATTCTCAGAAAAAACTTTGTGATGTGTGCGTTCAACTCACAGAGTTTAACCTTTCTTTTCATAGAGCAGTTTGGAAACACTCTGTTTCTTAAGTCTGCAAGGGGATATTTAGACCTCTTTGAGGCCTTCGTTGGAAACGGGATTTCTTCATATAAAGCTAGACAGATGAATTCTCAGTAACTTCTTTGTGTTGTGTGTATTCAACTCACAGAGTTGAACCTTTCTTTAGACAGAGCAGATTTGAAACACTCCTTTTGTGGTTTTTACAAGTGGAGATTTCAAGCGATTTGAGGCCAATTGTAGTAAAGGAAATATCTTCGTTTAAAAACTGGACAGAATCATTCTCAGAAACTACTTCGTGATGTGTGCTTTCAACTCACACAGTTTCACCTTTCTTTTCATAGAGCAGTTAGGAAACACTCTGTTAAGTTGGCAAGAGGATATTTGGACCATTTTGAAGCCTTCCTTGGAAACGGGATTTCTCTGTTAAATGATAGACAGATGAATTCCCAGTAACTTCTTTTTGTTGTGTGTATTCAACTCACAGATTTGAACGTTCCTTTCGAGAGACAAGTTTTGAAACACTCTTTTTGTGGGATCTGCAAGTGGAGATTTCAAGCGATTTGGGGCCAATCTTAGAAATCGAAATATCATTGCAAAAAACTAGACAGAATCATTGTCAGAAACCACTTTGTGATGTGAGCGTTCAACTCCCAGAGTTTAACCTTTCTTTTCATAGAGCAGTTTGGAAACACTCTGTTTCTTAAGTCTGCAAGGAGATATTTAGACCTCTTTGAGGCCTTCGTTGGAAACAGGATTTCTTCATATAAAGCTAGACAGATGAATTCTCAGTAACTTCTTTGTTTTGTGTGTATTCAACTCACAGAGTTGAACCTTTCTTTAGACAGAGCAGATTTGAAACACTCTTTTTGTGGATTTTACAAGTGGAGATTTCAAGCGATTTGAGGCCAATTGTAGTAAAGGAAATATCTTCCTTTAAAAACTAGACAGAATCATTCTCAGAAACTCCTTTGTGATGTGTGCGTTCAACTCACAGAGTTTCATCTCTCTTTTCATCGAGCAGTTTGGGAACACTCTGTTTCTTAACTCTGCAAGGGGATATTTAGACCTATTTGTGGCCTTTGTTGAAATCGGGCTTTCTTCATATAAGTCTAGACAGATGAATTCTCAGTAACTTCTTTGTGTTGTGTGTATTCAACTCACAGATTTGAACGTTCCTTTTGAAAGAGCAGTTTTGAAACACTCTTTTTGTGGGTTCTGCAAGTGGAGATTTGAAGCGATTTGAGGCCAATCTTAGAAATCGAAATATCATTGCATAAAAACTAGACAGAATCATTCTCAGAAACCACTTTGTGATGTGAGCATTCAACTCACAGAGTTTAACCTTTCTTTTCATAGAGCAGTTTGGAAACACTCTGTTTCTTAAGTCTGCCAGGGGATATTTAGACCTCTTTGAGGCCTTCGATGGAAACGGGACTTCTTCATACACAGCTAGACAGATGAATTCTCAATACCTTATTCGTGTTGTGTTTATTCAACTCACAGAGTTGAACATTTCTTTAGAGAGAGCAGATTTAAAACACTCTTTTTGTGGATTTTACAAGTGGAGATTTCAAGCGATTTGAGGACAATTGTAGTAAAGGAAATATCTTCGTTTAAAACTACACAGAATCACTCTCAGAAACTACTTCGTGATGTGTGCGTTCAACTCACAGAGTTTCACCTTTCTTTGCATAGAGCAGTTTGGAAACACTCTGTTAAGTTGGCAAGAGGATATTTGGACCACTTTGAGGCCTTCCTTGGAAACGGGATTTCTCAGTTAAATGCTAGACAGATGAATTCGCAGTAACTTCTTTGTGTTGTGTGTATTCAACACACACAGTTGAACCTTTCTTTAGACAGAGCAGATTTGAAACACTCTTTTTGTGGGATCTGCAAGTGGAGATTTCAAGCGATTTGAGGCCAATTGTAGAAAAGGAAATATCTTCGTTTAACAACTGGACAGAATCATTCTCAGAAACTACTTTGTGATGTGTGCGTTCAACTCACAGAGTTTCACCTTTCTTTTCATAGAGCAGTTTGGAAACACTCTGTTAAGTTGGCAAGAGGATATTTGGACCACTTTGAGGCCTTCCTTGGAAACGGGATTTCTCAGTTAAATGCTAGACAGATGAATTCCCAGTAACTTCTTCGTGTTGTGTGTATTCAACTCACAGATTGGAACGTTCCTTTCGAGAGAGCAGTTTTGAAACACTCTTTTTGTGGGATCTGCAAGTGGAGATTTCAAGCGATTTGAGGCCAATCTTAGAAATCGAAATATCATTGCATAAAAATTAGACAGAATCATTCTCAGAAACCACTTTGTGATGTGAGCGTTCAACTCACAGAGTTTAACCTTTCTTTTCATAGAGCAGTTTGGAAACACTCTGTTTGTTAAGTTTGCAAGAGAATATTTGGACCACTTTGAGGCCTTCGTTGGAAACGGGATTTCTCAGTTGAATGCTAGACAGATGAATTCCCAGTAACTTCTTTGCATTGTGTGTATTCAACTCACAGAGTTGAACCTTCCTTTAGACAGAGCAGTTTTGAAACACTCTTTTTGTGGAATTTGCAAGTGGAGATTTCAAGCGATTTGAGGCCAATCTTAGAAATCGAAATATCTTTGTATAAAAACTAGACAGAATCATTCTCAGAAAAAACTTTGTGATGTGTGCGTTCAACTCACAGAGTTTAACCTTTCTTTTCACAGAGCAGTTTGGAAACACTCTGTTTCTTAAGTCTGCAAGGGGATATTTAGACCTCCTTGAGGCCTTCGTTGGAAACAGGATTTCTTAATATAAAGCTAGACAGATGAATTCTCAGTAACTTCTTTGTGTTGTGTGTATTCAACTCACAGAGTTGAACCTTTCTTTAGACAGAGCAGATTTGAAACACTCTTTTTGTGGATTTTACAATTGGAGATTTCAAACGATTTGAGGCCTTTTGTATTAAAGGAACTATCTTCGTTTTAAAACTAGACAGAACCATTCTCAGAAACTACTTTGTGATGTGTGCGTTCAACTCACAGAGTTTCACCTTTCTTTTCATAGAGCAGTTTGGAAACACTCTGTTTGTTAAGTTTGTAAGAGGATATTTGGACCCCTTTGAGGCCTTCGTTGGAAACGGGATTTCTCAGTTAAATGCTAGACAGATGAATTCCCAGTAACTTCTTTGTGTTGTGTGTATTCAACTCACAGAGTTGAACCTTCCTTTAGACAGAGCAGTTTTGAAACACTCTTTTTGTGGAATTTGCAAGGGGAGATTTCAAGCGATTTGAGGCCAATCTTAGAAATCGAAATATCTTTGTATAAAAACTAGACAGAATCATTCTCAGAAACCACTTTGTGATGTGTGCGTTCAACTCACAGAGTTTAACCTTTCTTTTCATAGAGCAGTTTGGAAACACTCTGTTTGTTAAGTTTGCAAGAGAATATTTGGACCACTTTGAGGCCTTCGTTGGAAACGGGATTTCTCAGTTGAATGCTAGACAGATGAATTCCCAGTATCTTCTTTGCGTTGTGTGTATTCAACTCACAGAGTTGAACCTTCCTTTAGACAGAGCAGTTTTGAAACACTCTTTTTGTGGAATTTGCAAGTGGAGATTTCAAGCGATTTGAGGCCAATCTTAGAAATCGAAATATCTTTGTGTAAAAACTAGACAGAATCATTCTCAGAAAAAACATTGTGATGTGTGCGTTCAACTCACAGAGTTTAACCTTTCTTTTCACAGAGCAGTTTGGAAACACTCTGTTTCTTAAGTCTGCAAGGGGATATTTAGACCTCCTTGAGGCCTTCGTTGGAAACGGGATTTCTTCATATAAAGCTAGACAGATGAATTCTCAGTAACTTCTTTGTGTTGTGTGTATTCAACTCACAGAGTTGAACCTTTCTTTAGACAGAGCAGATTTGAAACACTCTTTTTGTGGATTTTACAATTGGAGATTTCAAACGATTTGAGGCCTTTTGTATTAAAGGAAATATCTTCGTTTTAAAACTAGACAGAACCATTCTCAGCAACTACTTTGTGATGTGTGCGTTCAACTCACAGAGTTTCACCTTTCTTTTCATAGAGCAGTTTGGAAACACTCTGTTTGTTAAGTTTGCAAGAGAATATTTGGACCACTTTGAGGCCTTCGTTGGAAACGGGATTTCTCATTTGAATGCTAGACAGATGAATTCCCAGTAACTTCTTTGCGTTGTGTGTATTCAACTCACAGAGTTGAACCTTCCTTTAGACAGAGCAGTTTTGAAACACTCTTTTTGTGGAATTTGCAAGTGGAGATTTCAAGCGATTTGAGGCCAATCTTAGAAATCGAAATATCTTTGTATAAAAACTAGACAGAATCATTCTCAGAAAAAACTTTGTGATGTGTGCGTTCAACTCACAGAGTTTAACCTTTCTTTTCACAGAGCAGTTTGGAAACACTCTGTTTCTTAAGTCTGCAAGGGGATATTTAGACCTCCTTGAGGCCTTCGTTGGTAACGGGATTTCTTCATATAAAGCTAGACAGATGAATTCTCAGTAACTTCTTTGTGTTGTGTGTATTCAACTCACAGAGTTGAACCTTTCTTTAGACAGAGCAGATTTGAAACACTCTTTTTGTGGATTTTACAATTGGAGATTTCAAACGATTTGAGGCCTTTTGTATTAAAGGAAATATCTTCGTTTTAAAACTAGACAGAACCATTCTCAGAAACTACTTTGTGATGTGTGCGTTCAACTCACAGAGTTTCACCTTTCTTTTCATAGAGCAGTTTGGAAACACTCTGTTTGTTAAGTTTCAAGAGGATATTTGGACCCCTTTGAGGCCTTCGTTTGAAACGGGATTTCTCAGTTAAATGCTAGACAGATGAATTCCCAGTAACTTCTTTGTGTTGTGTGTATTCAACTCACAGAGTTGAACCTTCCTTTAGACAGAGCAGTTTTGAAGCACTCTTTTTGTGGAATTTGCAAGTGGAGATTTCAAGCGATTTGAGGCCAATCTTAGAAATCGAAATATCTTTGTATAAAAACTAGACAGAATCATTCTCAGAAACCACTTTGTGATGTGTGCGTTCAACTCACAGAGTTTAACCTTTCTTTTCATAGAGCAGTTTGGAAACACTCTGTTTGTTAAGTTTGCAAGAGAATATTTGGACCATTTTGAGGTCTTCGTTGGAAACGGGATTTCTCAGTTGAATGCTAGACAGATGAATTCCCAGTAACATCTTTGCGTTGTGTGTATTCAACTCACAGAGTTGAACCTTCCTTTAGACAGACCAGTTTTGAAACACTCTTTTTGTGGAATTTGCAAGTGGAGATTTCAAGCGATTTGAGGCCAATCTTAGAAATCGAAATATCTTTGTATAAAAACTAGACAGACTCATTCTCAGAAAAAACTTTGTGATGTGTGCGTTCAACTCACAGAGTTTAACCTTTCTTTTCACAGAGCAGTTTGGAAACACTCTGTTTCTTAAGTCTGCAAGGGGATATTTAGACCTCCTTGAGGCCTTCGTTGGAAACGGGATTTCTTCATATAAAGCTAGACAGATGAATTCTCAGTAACTTCTTTGTGTTGTGTGTATTCAACTCACAGAGTTGAACCTTCCTTTAGACAGAGCAGTTTTGAAACACTCTTTTTGTGGATTTTACAATTGGAGATTTCAAACGATTTTAGGCCTTTTTTATTAAAGGAAATATCTTCGTTTTAAAACTAGACAGAACCATTCTCAGAAACTACTTTGTGATGTGTGCGTTCAACTCACAGAGTTTCACCTTTCTTTTCATAGAGCAGTTTGGAAACACTCTGTTTGTTAAGTTTGCAAGAGGATATTTGGACCCCTTTGAGGCCTTCGTTGGAAACGGGATTTCTCAGTTAAATGCTAGACAGATGAATTCCCAGTAACTTCTTTGTGTTGTGTGTATTCAACTCACAGAGTTGAACCTTCCTTTAGACAGAGCAGTTTTGAAACACTCTTTTTGTGGAATTTGCAAGTGGAGATTTCAAGCGATTTGAGGCCAATCTTAGAAATCGTAATATCTTTGTATAAAAACTAGACAGAATCATTCTCAGAAACCACTTTGTGATGTGTGCGTTCAACTCACAGAGTTTAACCTTTCTTTTCATAGAGCAGTTTGGAAACACTCTGTTTGTTAAGTTTGCAAGAGAATATTTGGACCATTTTGAGGCCTTCGTTGGAAACGGGATTTCTCAGTTGAATGCTAGACAGATGAATTCCCAGTAACATCTTTGCGTTGTGTGTATTCAACTCACAGAGTTGAACCTTCCTTTAGACAGAGCAGTTTTGAAACACTCTTTTTGTGGAATTTGCAAGTGGAGATTTCAAGCGATTTGAGGCCAATCTTAGAAATCGAAATATCTTTGTATAAAAACTAGACAGAATCATTCTCAGAAAAAACTTTGTGATGTCTGCGTTCAACTCACAGAGTTTATCCTTTCTTTTCACAGAGCAGTTTGGAAACACTCTGTTTCTTAAGTCTGCAAGGGGATATTTAGACCTCCTTGAGGCCTTCGTTGGAAACGGGATTTCTTCATATAAAGCTAGACAGATGAATTCTCAGTAACTTCTTTGTGTTGTGTGTATTCAACTCACAGAGTTGAACCTTTCTTTAGACAGAGCAGATTTGAAGCACTCTTTTTCTGGATTTTACAATTGGAGATTTCAAACGATTTGAGGCCTTTTGTATTAAAGGAAATATCTTCGTTTTAAAACTAGACAGAACCATTCTCAGAAACTACTTTGTGATGTGTGCGTTCAACTCACAGAGTTTCACCTTTCTTTTCATAGAGCAGTTTGGAAACACTCTGTTTGTTAAGTTTGCAAGAGGATATTTGGACCCCTTTGAGACCTTCGTTGGAAACGGGATTTCTCAGTTAAATGCTAGACAGATGAATTCCCAGTAACTTCTTTGTGTTGTGTGTATTCAACTCACAGAGTTGAACCTTCCTTTAGACAGAGCAGTTTTGAAACACTCTTTTTATGGAATTTGCAAGTGGAGATTTCAAGCGATTTGAGGCCAATCTTAGAAATCGAAATATCTTTGTATAAAAACTAGACAGAATCATTCTCAGAAACCACTTTGTGATGTGTGCATTCAACTCACAGAGTTTAACCTTTCTTTTCATAGAGCAGTTTGGAAACACTCTCTTTGTTAAGTTTGCAAGAGAATATTTGGACCATTTTGAGGCCTTCGTTGGAAACGGGATTTCTCAGTTGAATGCTAGACAGATGAATTCCCAGTAATATCTTTGCCTTGTGTATTCAACTCACAGAGTTGAACCTTCCTTTCGATAGAGCAGTTTTGAAACACTCTTTTTGTGGAATTTGCAAGTGGAGATTTCAAGCGATTTGGGGCCAATCTTAGAAATCGAAATACCTTTGTATAAAACTAGACAGAATCATTCTCAGAAAAAACTTTGTGATGTGTGCGTTCAACTCACAGAGTTTAACCTTTCTTTTCACAGAGCAGTTTGGAAACACTCTGTTTCTTAAGTCTGCAAGGGGATATTTAGACCTCCTTGAGGCCTTCGTTGGAAACGGGATTTCTTCATATAAAGCTAGACAGATGAATTCTCAGTAACTTCTTTGTGTTGTGTGTATTCAACTCACAGAGTTGAACCTTCCTTTAGACAGAGCAGTTTTGAAACACTCTTTTTGTGGATTTTACAATTGGAGATTTCAAACGATTTTAGGCCTTTTTTATTAAAGGAAATATCTTCGTTTTAAAACTAGACAGAACCATTCTCAGAAACTACTTTGTGATGTGTGCGTTCAACTCACAGAGTTTCACCTTTCTTTTCATAGAGCAGTTTGGAAACACTCTGTTTGTTAAGTTTGCAAGAGAATATTTGGACCCCTTTGAGGCCTTCGTTGGAAACGGGATTTCTCAGTTAAATGCTAGACAGATGAATTCCCAGTAACTTCTTTGTGTTGTGTGTATTCAACTCACAGAGTTGAACCTTCCTTTAGACAGAGCAGTTTTGAAACACTCTTTTTGTGGAATTTGCAAGTGGAGATTTCAAGCGATTTGAGGCCAATCTTAGAAATCGTAATATCTTTGTATAAAAACTAGACAGAATCATTCTCAGAAACCACTTTGTGATGTGTGCGTTCAACTCACAGAGTTTAACCTTTCTTTTCATAGAGCAGTTTGGAAACACTCTGTTTGTTAAGTTTGCAAGAGAATATTTGGACCATTTTGAGGCCTTCGTTGGAAACGGGATTTCTCAGTTGAATGCTAGACAGATGAATTCCCAGTAACATCTTTGCGTTGTGTGTATTCAACTCACAGAGTTGAACCTTCCTTTAGACAGAGCAGTTTTGAAACACTCTTTTTGTGGAATTTGCAAGTGGAGATTTCAAGCGATTTGAGGCCAATCTTAGAAATCGAAATATCTTTGTATAAAAACTAGACAGAATCATTCTCAGAAAAAAGTTTGTGATGTCTGCGTTCAACTCACAGAGTTTATCCTTTCTTTTCACAGAGCAGTTTGGAAACACTCTGTTTCTTAAGTCTGCAAGGGGATATTTAGACCTCCTTGAGGCCTTCGTTGGAAACGGGATTTCTTCATATAAAGCTAGACAGATGAATTCTCAGTAACTTCTTTGTGTTGTGTGTATTCAACTCACAGAGTTGAACCTTTCTTTAGACAGAGCAGATTTGAAACACTCTTTTTCTGGATTTTACAAGTGGAGATTTCAAACGATTTGAGGCCTTTTGTATTAAAGGAAATATCTTCGTTTTAAAACTAGACAGAACCATTCTCAGAAACTACTTTGTGATGTGTGCGTTCAACTCACAGAGTTTCACCTTTCTTTTCATAGAGCAGTTTGGAAACACTCTGTTTGTTAAGTTTGCAAGAGGATATTTGGACCCCTTTGAGACCTTCGTTGGAAACGGGATTTCTCAGTTAAATGCTAGACAGATGAATTCCCAGTAACTTCTTTGTGTTGTGTGTATTCAACTCACAGAGTTGAACCTTCCTTTAGACAGAGCAGTTTTGAAACACTCTTTTTATGGAATTTGCAAGTGGAGATTTCAAGCGATTTGAGGCCAATCTTAGAAATCGAAATATCTTTGTATAAAAACTAGACAGAATCATTCTCAGAAACCACTTTGTGATGTGTGCATTCAACTCACAGAGTTTAACCTTTCTTTTCATAGAGCAGTTTGGAAACACTCTCTTTGTTAAGTTTGCAAGAGAATATTTGGACCATTTTGAGGCCTTCGTTGGAAACGGGATTTCTCAGTTGAATGCTAGACAGATGAATTCCCAGTAATATCTTTGCCTTGTGTATTCAACTCACAGAGTTGAACCTTCCTTTCGATAGAGCAGTTTTGAAACACTCTTTTTGTGGAATTTGCAAGTGGAGATTTCAAGCGATTTGGGGCCAATCTTAGAAATCGAAATACCTTTGTATAAAAACTAGACAGAATCATTCTCAGAAAAAACTTTGTGATGTGTGCGTTCAACTCACAGAGTTTAACCTTTCTTTTCACAGAGCAGTTTGGAAACACTCTGTTTCTTAAGTCTGCAAGGGGATATTTAGACCTCCTTGAGGCCTTCGTTGGAAACGGGATTTCTTCATATAAAGCTAGACAGATGAATTCTCAGTAACTTCTTTGTGTTGTGTGTATTCAACTCACAGAGTTGAACCTTTCTTTAGACAGAGCAGATTTGAAACACTCTTTTTGTGGATTTTACAATTGGAGATTTCAAACGATTTGAGGCCTTTTGTATTAAAGGAAATATCTTCGTTTTAAAACTAGACAGAACCATTCTCAGAAACTACTTTGTGATGTGTGCGTTCAACTCACAGAGTTTCACCTTTCTTTTCATAGAGCAGTTTGGAAACACTCTGTTTGTTAAGTTTCAAGAGGATATTTGGACCCCTTTGAGGCCTTCGTTGGAAACGGGATTTCTCAGTTAAATGCTAGACAGATGAATTCCCAGTAACTTCTTTGTGTTGTGTGTATTCAACTCACAGAGTTGAACCTTCCTTTAGACAGAGCAGTTTTGAAACACTCTTTTTATGGAATTTGCAAGTGGAGATTTCAAGCGATTTGAGGCCAATCTTAGAAATCGAAATATCTTTGTATAAAAACTAGACAGAATCATTCTCAGAAACCACTTTGTGATGTGTGCATTCAACTCACAGAGTTTAACCTTTCTTTTCATAGAGCAGTTTGGAAACACTCTCTTTGTTAAGTTTGCAAGAGAATATTTGGACCATTTTGAGGCCTTCGTTGGAAACGGGATTTCTCAGTTGAATGCTAGACAGATGAATCCCAGTAATATCTTTGCCTTGTGTGTATTCAACTCACAGAGTTGAACCTTCCTTTAGACAGAGCAGTTTTGAAACACTCTTTTCGTGGAATTTGCAAGTGGAGATTTCAAGCGATTTGAGGCCAATCTTAGAAATCGAAATATCTTTGTATAAAAACTAGACAGAATCATTCTCAGAAAAAACTTTGTGATGTGTGCGTTCAACTCACAGAGTTTAACCTTTCTTTTCACAGAGCAGTTTGGAAACACTCTGTTTCTTAAGTCAGCAAGGGGATATTTAGACCTCCTTGAGGCCTTCGTTGGAAACGGGATTTCTTCATATAAAGCTAGACAGATGAATTCTCATTAACTTCTTTGTGTTGTGTGTATTCAACTCACAGAGTTGAACCTTTCTTTAGACAGAGCAGATTTGAAACACTCTTTTTGTGGATTTTACAATTGGAGATTTCAAACGATTTGAGGCCTTTTGTATTAAAGGAAATATCTTCGTTTTGAAACTAGACAGAACCATTCTCAGAAACTACTTTGTGATGTGTGCGTTCAACTCACAGAGTTTCACCTTTCTTTTCATAGAGCAGTTTGGAAACACTCTGTTTGTTAAGTTTCAAGAGGATATTTGGACCCCTTTGAGGCCTTCGTTGGAAACGGGATTTCTCAGTTAAATGCTAGAGAGATGAATTCCCAGTAACTTCTTTGTGTTGTGTGTATTCAACTCACAGAGTTGAACCTTCCTTTAGACAGAGCAGTTTTGAAACACTCTTTTTGTGGAATTTGCAAGTGGAGATTTCAAGCGATTTGAGGCCAATCTTAGAAATCGAAATATCTTTGTATAAAAACTAGACAGAATCATTCTCAGAAACCACTTTGTGATGTGTGCGTTCAACTCACAGAGTTTAACCTTTCTTTTCATAGAGCAGTTTGGAAACACTCTGTTTGTTAAGTTTGCAAGAGAATATTTGGACCATTTTGAGGCCTTCGTTGGAAACGGGAATTCTCTGTTGAATGCTAGACAGATGAATTCCCAGTAACATCTTTGCGTTGTGTGTATTCAACTCACAGAGTTGAACCTTCCTTTAGACAGAGCAGTTTTGAAACACTCTTTTTGTGGAATTTGCAAGTGGAGATTTCAAGCGATTTGAGGCCAATCTTAGAAATCGAAATATCTTTGTATAAAAACTAGACAGAATCATTCTCAGAAAAAACTTTGTGATGTGTGCGTTCAACTCACAGAGTTTAACGTTTCTTTTCACAGAGCAGTTTGGAAACACTCTGTTTCTTAAGTCTGCAAGGGGATATTTATACCGCCTTGTGGCCTTCGTTGGAAACGGGATTTCTTCATATAAAGCTAGACAGATGAATTCTCAGTAACTTCTTTGTGTTGTGTGTATTCAACTCACAGAGTTGAACCTTCCTTTAGACAGAGCAGTTTTGAAACACTCTTTTTGTGGATTTTACAATTGGAGATTTCAAACGATTTTAGGCCTTTCGTATTAAAGGAAATATCTTCGTTTTAAAACTAGACAGAACCATTCTCAGAAACTACTTTGTGATGTGTGCGTTCAACTCACAGAGTTTAACCTTTCTTTTCATAGAGCAGTTTGGAAACACTCTGTTTGTTAAGTTTGCAAGAGGATATTTAGACCTATTTGTGGCCTTCGTTGGAATCGGGCTTTCTTCATATAAATCTAGACAGATGAATTCTCAGTAACTTCTTTGTGTTGTGTGTATTCAACTCACAGATTTGAACGTTCCTTTTGAAAGAGCAGTTTTGAAACACTCTTTTTGTGCGTTCTGCAAGTGGAGATTTCAAGCGATTTGAGGCCAATCTTAGAAATCGAAATATCATTGCATAAAAACTAGACAGAATCATTCTCAGAAACCACTTTGTGATGTGAGCGTTCAACTCACAGAGTTTAACCTTTCTTTTCATAGAGCAGTTTGGAAACACTCTGTTTCTTAAGTCTGCCAGGGGATATTTAGACCTCTTTGAGGCCTTCGTTGGAAACGGGATTTCTTCATACACAGCTAGACAGATGAATTCTCAATACCTTATTCGTGTTGTGTTTATTCAACTCACAGAGTTGAACATTTCTTTAGAGAGAGCAGATTTGAAACACTCTTTTTGTGGATTTTACAAGTGGAGATTTCAAGCGATTTGAGGACAATTGTTGTAAAGGAAATATCTTCGTTTAAAACTACACAGAATCACTCTCAGAAACTACTTCGTGATGTGTGCGTTCAACTCACAGAGTTTCACCTTTCTTTGCATAGAGCAGTTTGGAAACACTCTGTTAAGTTGGCAAGAGGATATTTGGACCACTTTGAGGCCTTCCTTGGAAACGGGATTTCTCAGTTAAATGCTAGACAGATGAACTCCCAGTAACTTCTTTGTGTTGTGTGTATTCAACTCACAGAGTTGAACCTTTCTTTAGACAGAGCAGATTTGAAACACTCTTTTTGTGGGATCTGCAAGTGGAGATTTCAAGCGATTTGAGGCCAATCTTAGAAATCGAAATATCTTTGTATAAAAATTAGACCGAATCATTCTCAGAAACCACTTTGTGATGTGTGCGTTCAACTCACAGAGTTTAACCTTTCTTTTCATAGAGCAGTTTGGAAGCACTCTGTTTGCTAAGTTTGCAAGAGAATATTTGGACCACTTTGAGGACTTCGTTGGAAACGGGATTTCTCAGTTGAATGCTAGACAGATGAATTCCCAGTAACTTCTTTTCATTGTGTGTATTCAACTCACAGAGTTGAACCTTCCTTTAGACAGAGCAGTTTTGAAACACTCTTTTTGTGGAATTTGCAAGTGGAGATTTCAAGCGATTTGAGGCCAATCTTAGAAATCGAAATATCTTTGTATAAAAACTAGACAGAATCATTCTCAGAAAAAACTTTGTGATGTGTGCGTTCAACTCACAGAGTTTAACCTTTCTTTTCACAGAGCAGTTTGGAAACACTCTGTTTGTTAAGTCTGCAAGGGGATATTTTGACCTCCTTGAGGCCTTCGTTGGAAACGGGATTTCTTCATATAAAGCTTGACAGATGAATTCTCAGTAACTTCTTTGTGTTGTGTGTATTCATCTCACAGAGTTGAACCTTTCTTTAGACAGAGCAGATTTGAAACACTCTTTTTGTGGATTTTACAATTGGAGATTTCAAACGATTTGAGGCCTATTGTATTAAAGGAACTATCTTCGTTTAAAACTAGACAGAACCATTCTCAGAAACTACTTTGTGATGTGTGCGTTCAACACAGAGTTTCACCTTTCTTTTCATACAGCAGTTTGGAAACACTCTGTTTGTTAAATTTGCAAGAGAATATTTGGACCACTTTGAGGCCTTCGTTGGAAACGGGATTTCTCAGTTAAATGCAAGACAGATGAATTCCCAGTAACTTCTTTGCGTTGTGTGTATTCAACTCACAGAGTTGAACCTTCCTTTAGACAGAGCAGTTTTGAAACACTTTTTGTGGAATTTGCAAGTGGAGATTTCAAGGGATTTGAGGCCAATCTTAGAAATCGAAATATCTTTGTATAAAAACTAGACAGAATCATTCTCAGAAAAAACTTTGTCATGTGTGCGTTCAACTCACAGAGTTTAACCTCTCTTTTCATAGAGCAGTTTGGAAACACTCTGTTTCTTAAGTCTGCAAGGGGATATTTAGACCTCCTTGAGGCCTTCGTTGGAATCGGGATTTCTTCATATAAAGCTAGACAGATGAATTCTCAGTAACTTCTTTGTGTTGTGTGTATTCAACTCACAGAGTGGAACCTTTCTTTAGACAGAGCAGATTTGAAACACTCTTTTTGTGGATTTTACAAGTGGAGATTTCAAGCGATTTGAGGCCAACTGTATTAAAGGAAATAGCTTCGTTTTAAAACTAGACAGAACCATTCTCAGAAACTACTTTGTGATGTGTGCGTTCAACTCAGAGTTTCACCTTTCTTTTCATAGAGCAGTTTGGAAACACTCTGTTTGTTCAGTTTGCAGGAGGATATTTGGACCCCTTTGAGGCCTTCGTTGGAAACAGAATTTCTCAGTTAAATGCTAGACAGATGAATTCCCAGTAACTTCTTTGTGTTGTGTGTATTCAACTCACAGAGTTGAACCTTCCTTTAGACAGAGCAGTTTTGAAACACTCTTTTTGTGGAATTTGCAAGTGGAGATTTCAAGCGATTTGGGGCCAATCTTAGAAATCGAAATATCTTTGTATAAAAATTAGACCGAATCTTTCTCAGAAACCAGTTTGTGATGTGTGCGTTCAACTCACAGAGTTTAACCTTTCTTTTCATAGAGCAGTTTGGAAGCACTCTGTTTGCTAAGTTTGCAAGAGAATATTTGGACCACTTTGAGGACTTCGTTGGAAACGGGATTTCTCAGTTGAATGCTAGACAGATGAATTCCCAGTAACTTCTTTGCATTGTGTGTATTCAACTCACAGAGTTGAACCTTCCTTTAGACAGAGCAGTTTTGAAACACTCTTTTTGTGGAATTTGCAAGTGGAGATTTCAAGCGATTTGAGGCCAATCTTAGAAATCGAAATATCTTTGTATAAAAACTAGACAGAATCATTCTCAGAAAAAACTTTGTGATGTGTGCGTTCAACTCACAGAGTTTAACCTTTCTTTTCACAGAGCAGTTTGGAAACACTCTGTTTGTTAAGTCTGCAAGGGGATATTTTGACCTCCTTGAGGCCTTCGTTGGAAACGGGATTTCTTCATATAAAGCTTGACAGATGAATTCTCAGTAACTTCTTTGTGTTGTGTGTATTCAACTCACAGAGTTGAACCTTTCTTTAGACAGAGCAGATTTGAAACACTCTTTTTCTGGATTTTACAAGTGGAGATTTCAAACGATTTGAGGCCTATTGTATTAAAGGAACTATCTTCGTTTAAAACTAGACAGAACCATTCTCAGAAACTACTTTGTGATGTGTGCGTTCAACTCACAGAGTTTCACCTTTCTTTTCATACAGCAGTTTGGAAACACTCTGTTTGTTAAGTTTGCAAGAGGATATTTGGACCCCTTTGAGGCCTTCGTTTGAAACGGGATTTCTCATTTAAATGCTAGACAGATGAATTCCCAGTAACTTCTTTGTGTTGTGTGTATTCAACTCACAGAGTTGAACCTTCCTTTCGACAGAGCAGTTTTGAAACACTCTTTTTGTGGAATTTGCAAGTGGAGATTTCAAGCGATTTGAGGCCAATCTTAGAAATCGAAATATCTTTGTATAAAAACTAGACAGAATCATTCTCAGAAACCACTTTGTGATGTGTGCGTTCAACTCACAGAGTTTAACCTTTCTTTTCATAGAGCAGTTTGGAAACACTCTGTTTGTTAAATTTGCAAGAGAATATTTGGACCACTTTGAGGCCATCGTTGGAAACGGGATTTCTCAGTTAAATGCAAGACAGATGAATTCCCAGTAACTTCTTTGCGTTGTGTGTATTCAACTCACAGAGTTGAACCTTCCTTTAGACAGAGCAGTTTTGAAACACTTTTTGTGGAATTTGCAAGTGGAGATTTCAAGGGATTTGAGGCCAATCTTAGAAATCGAAATATCTTTGTATAAAAACTAGACAGAATCATTCTCAGAAAAAACTTTGTCATGTGTGCGTTCAACTCACAGAGTTTAACCTTTCTTTTCATAGAGCAGTTTGGAAACACTCTGTTTCTTAAGTCTGCAAGGGGATATTTAGACCTCCTTGAGGCCTTCGTTGGAATCGGGATTTCTTCATATAAAGCTAGACAGATGAATTCTCAGTAACTTCTTTGTGTTGTGTGTATTCAACTCACAGAGTGGAACCTTTCTTTAGACAGAGCAGATTTGAAACACTCTTTTTGTGGATTTTACAAGTGGAGATTTCAAGCGATTTGAGGCCAACTGTATTAAAGGAAATATCTTCGTTTTAAAACTAGACAGAACCATTCTCAGCAAACTACTTTGTGATGTGTGCGTTCAACTCAGAGTTTCACCTTTCTTTTCATAGAGCAGTTTGGAAACACTCTGTTTGTTCAGTTTGCAGGAGGATATTTGGACCCCTTTGAGGCCTTCGTTGGAAACAGAATTTCTCAGTTAAATGCTAGACAGATGAATTCCCAGTAACTTCTTTGTGTTGTGTGTATTCAACTCACAGAGTTGAACCTTCCTGTAGACAGAGCAGTTTTGAAACACTCTTTTTGTGGAATTTGCAAGTGGAGATTTCAAGCGATTTGGGGCCAATCTTAGAAATCGAAATATCTTTGTATAAAAATTAGACCGAATCTTTCTCAGAAACCAGTTTGTGATGTGTGCGTTCAACTCACAGAGTTTAACCTTTCTTTTCATAGAGCAGTTTGGAAAAACTCTGTTTGTTAAGTTTGCAAGAGAATATTTGGACCACTTTGAGGCCTTCGTTGGAAACGGGATTTCTCAGTTGAATGCTAGACAGATGAATTCCCAGTAACTTCTTTGCGTTCTGTGTATTCAACTCACAGAGCTGAACCTTCCTTTAGACAGAGCAGTTTTGAAACACTCTTTTTGTGGAATTTGCAAGTGGAGATTTCAAGCGATTTGAGGCCAATCTTAGAAATCGAAATATCTTTGTATAAAAACTAGACAGAATCATTCTCAGAAACCACTTTGTGATGTGTGCGTTCAACTCACAGAGTTTAACCTTTCTTTTCACAGAGCAGTTTGGAAACACTCCGTTTCTTAAGTCTGCAAGGGGATATTTAGACCTCCTTGAGGCCTTCGTTGGAAACGGGATTTCTTCATATAAAGCTAGACAGATGAATTCTCAGTAACTTCTTTGTGTTGTGTGTATTCAACTCACAGAGTTGAACCTTTCTTTAGATAGAGCAGATTTGAAACACTCTTTTTGTGGATTTTACAATTGCAGATTTCAAACGATTTGTGGCCTTTTGTATTAAAGGAAATATCTTCGTTTTAAAACTAGACAGAACCATTCTCAGAAACTACTTTGTGATGTGTGCGTTCAACTCACAGAGTTTCACCTTTCTTTTCATAGAGCAGTTTGGAAACACTCTGTTTGTTAAGTTTCAAGAGGATATTTGGACCCCTTTGAGGCCTTCGTTGGAAACGGGATTTCTCAGTTAAATGCTAGACAGATGAATTCCCAGTAACTTCTTTGTGTTGTGTGTATTCAACTCACAGAGTTGAACCTTCCTTTAGACAGAGCAGTTTTCAAACACTCTTTTTGTGGAATTTGCAAGTGGAGATTTCAAGCGATTTGAGGCCAATCTTAGAAATCGAAATATCTTTGTATAAAAACTAGACAGAATCATTCTCAGAAACCACTTTGTGATGTGTGCGTTCAACTCACAGAGTTTAACCTTTCTTTTCATAGAGCAGTTTGGAAACACTCTGTTTGTTAAGTTTGCAAGAGAATATTTGGACCATTTTGAGGCCTTCGTTGGAAACGGGATTTCTCAGTTGAATGCTAGACAGATGAATTCCCAGTAACATCTTTGCGTTGTGTGCATTCAACTCACAGAGTTGAACCTTCCTTTAGACAGAGCAGTTTTGAAACACTCTTTTTGTGGAATTTGCAAGTGGAGATTTCAAGCGATTTGAGGCCAATCTTAGAAATCGAAATATCTTTGTATAAAACCTAGACAGAATCATTCTCAGAAAAAACTTTGTGATGTGTGCGTTCAACTCACAGAGTTTAACCTTTCCTTTCACAGAGCAGTTTGGAAACACTCTGTTTCTTAAGTCTACAAGGGGATATTTAGACCTCCTTGAGGCCTTCGTTGGAAACGGGATTTCTTCATATAAAGCTAGACAGATGAATTCTCAGTAACTTCTTTGTGTTGTGTGTATTCAACTCACAGATTTGAACGTTCCTTTCGAGAGAGCAGTTTTGAAACACTCTTTTTGTGGGATCTGCAAGTGGAGATTTCCAGCGATTTGAGGCCAATCTTAGAAATCGAAATATCATTGCATAAAAACTAGACAGAATCATTCTCAGAAACCACTTTGTGATGTGAGCGTTCAACTCACAGAGTTTAACCTTTCTTTTCATAGAGCAGTTTGGAAACACTCTGTTTGATATGTTGCAAGAGGATATTTGGACCACTTTGACGCCTTCGTTGGAAACGGGATCTCTCAGTTAAATGCTAGACAGATGAATTCCCAGTAACTTCTTTGTGTTGTGTGTATTCAACTCACAGAGTTGAACCTTCTTTTAGGCAGAGCAGTTTTGAAACACTCTTTTTTTGGAATTTGCAAATGGAGATTCCAAGCGATTTGGCGCTTATAGTAGAAATAGAAATATCTTTGTATAAAAACTAGACTGAATCATTCTCAGAAACAACTTTGTGAGGTGTGCGTTCAACTCACGGAGTTTAACCTTTCTTTTCATAGAGCAGTTTGGAAAGACTCTGTTTGTTAAGTCGGCAAGGGAATATTTAGACCTCTTTGAGGCCTTCGTTGGAAACGGGATTTCTTCATAGAAAGCTAGACAGATGAATTCTCAGTAACTTCTTTGTGTTGTGTGTATTCAACTCACAGAGTTGAACCTTTCTTTAGACAGAGCAGATTTGAAACACTCCTTTTGTGGATTTTACAAGTGGAGATTTCAAGAGATTTGAGGATAATTGTAGTAAAGCAAATATCTTCGTTTAAAAACTAGACAGAATCATTCTCAGAAACTCCTTTCTGATGTGTGCGTTCAACTCACAGAGTTCCATCTCTCTTTTCATCGAGCAGTTTGGAAACACTCTGTTTCTTAAGTCTGCAAGGGGATATTTAGACCTCTTTGTGGCCTTCGTTGGAATCGGGCTTTCTTCATATAAAGCTAGACAGATGAATTCTCAGTAACTTCTTTGTGTTGTGTGTATTCAACTCACAGAGTTGAAGCTTCCTTTAGACAGAGCAGTTTTGAAACACTCTTTTTGTGGAAATGGCAAGTGGAGATTTCAAGCGATTTGTGGCCAATCTTAGAAACCGAAATATCTTTGAACAAAAAGTAGACAGAATCATTCTCAGAAACCACTTTGTGATGCGTGCGTTCAACTCACAGAGTTTAACCTTTCTTTGCATAGAGCAGTTTGGAAACACTCTGTTTCTTAAGTCTGCAAGGGGATATTTCCACCTCTTTGAGGCCTTCGTTGGAAACGGGATTTCTTCATATAAAGCTAGACAGATGAATTCTCAGTAACTTCTTTGTGTTGTGTGTATTCAACTCACAGAGTTGAACATTTCTTTAGAGAGAGCAGATTTGAAACACTCTTTTTGTGGATTTTACAAGTGGAGATTTCAAGCGATTTGAGGACAATTGTAGTAAAGGAAATATCTTCGTTTAAAACTACACAGAATCATTCTCAGAAACTACTTCGTGATGTGTGCGTTCAACTCACAGAGTTTCACCTTTCTTTGCATAGAGCAGTTTGGAAACACTCTGTTAAGTTGGCAAGAGGATATTTGGACCACTTTGAGGCCTTCCTTGGAAACGGGATTTCTCAGTTAAATGCTAGACAGATGAATTCCCAGTAACTTCTTTGTGTTGTGTGTATTCAACTCACAGATTTGAACCTTTCTTTTGACAGAGCAGATTTGAAACACTCTTTTTGTGGATTTTACAAGTGGAGATTTCAACCGATTTGAGGCCAATTGTAGTAAAGGAAATATCTTCGTTTAAAAACTGGACAGAATCATTCTCAGAAACTACTTCGTGATGTGTGCGTTCAACTCACAGAGTTTCGCCTTTCTTTTCATAGAGCAGTTTGGAAACACTCTGTTAACTTGGCAAGAGGATATTTGGACCACTTTGAGGCCTTCCTTGGAAACGGGATTTCTCAGTTAAATTCTAGACAGATGAATTCCCAGTAACTTCTTTGTGTTGTGTGTATTCAACTCACAGATTTGAACGTTCCTTTCGAGAGAGCAGTTTTGAAACACTCTTTTTGTGGGATCTGCAAGTGGAGATTTCAAGGGATTTGAGGCCAATCTTAGAAATCGAAATATCATTGCATAAAAACTAGACAGAATCATTCTCAGAAACCACTTTGTGATGTGAGCGTTCAACTCACAGAGTTTAACCTTTCTTTTCATAGAGCAGTTTGGAAACACTCTGTTTCTTAAGTCTGCCAGGGGATATTTTGACCTCTTTGAGGCCTTCGTTGGAAACGGGATTTCTCCATACACAGCTAGACAGATGAATTCTCAATAAATTATTCGTGTTGTGTATATTCAACTCGCAGAGTTTAACATTTCTTTAGAGAGAGCAGATTTGAAACACTCTTTTTGGGGATTTTACAAGTGGAGATTTCAAGCGATTTGAGGACAATTGTAGTAAAGGAAATATCTTCGTTTAAATCTACACAGAATCATTCTCAGAAACTACTTCGTGATGTGTGCGTTGAACTCACAGAGTTTCACCTTTCTTTTCATAGAGCAGTTTGGAAACACTCTGTTAAGTTGGCAAGAGGATATTTGGACCACTTTGAGGCCTTCGTTGGAAGCGGGATTTATCAGTTAAATGCTAGACAGATGAATTCCCAGTAACTTCTTTGTGTTGTGTGTATTCAACTCACAGATTTGAACGTTCCTTTCGAGAGAGCAGTTTTGAAACACTCTTTTTGTGGGATCTGCAAGTGGAGATTTCAAGCGATTTGAGGCCAATCTTAGAAATCGAAATATCATTGCATAAAAACTAGACAGAATCATTCTCAGAAACCACTTTGTGATGTGAGCGTTTAACTCACAGAGTTTAACCTTTCTTTTCATAGAGCAGTTTGGAAACACTCTGTTTGTTATGTTGCAAGAGGATATTTGGACCACTTTGACGCCTTCGTAGGAAACGGGATCTCTCAGTTAAATGCTAGACAGATGAATTCCCAGTAACTTCTTTGTGTTGTGTGTATTCAACTCACAGAGTTGAACCTTCCTTTAGGCAGAGCAGTTTTGAAACACTCTTTTTTTGGAATTTCAAATGGAGATTCCAAGCGATTTGGTGCTTATCGTAGAAATAGAAATATCTTTGTATAAAAACTAGACTGAATCATTCTCAGAAACCACTTTGTGAGGTGTGCGTTCAACTCACAGAGTTTAACCTTTCTTTTCATAGAGCAGTTTGGAAAGACTCTGTTTGTTAAGTCGGCAAGGGAATATTTAGACCTATTTGAGGCCTTCGTTGGAAACGGGATTTCTTCATAGAAAGCTAGACAGATGAATTCTCAGTAACTTCTTTGTGTTGTGTGTATTCAACTCACAGAGTTGAAGCTTCCTTTAGACAGAGCAGTTTTGAAACACCCTTTTTGTGGAAATGGCAAGTGGAGATTATAAGCGATTTGAGGCCAATCTTAGAAACCGAAATATCTTTGTATAAAAAGTAGACAGAATCGTTCTCAGAAACTCCTTTGTGATGTGTGTGTTCAACTCACAGAGTTTCATATCTCTTTTCATCGAGCAGTTTGGAAACACTCTGTTTCTTAAGTCTGAAAGGGGATATTTAGACCTCTTTGTGGCCTTCGTTGGAATCGGGCTTTCTTCATATAAAGCTAGACAGATGAATTCTCAGTAACTTCTTTGTGTTGTGTGTATTCAACTCACAGAGTTGAAGCTTCCTTTAGACAGAGCAGTTTTGAAACACTCTTTTTGTGGAAATGGCAATTGGAGATTTCAAGCGATTTGAGGCCAATCTTAGAAACCGAAATATCTTTGTATAAAGAGTAGACAGAATCATTCTCAGAAACCACTTTGTGATGTGTGCGTTCAACTCACAGAGTTTAACCTTTCTTTTCATAGAGCAGTTTGGAAACACTCTGTTTCTTATGTTGCAAGAGGATATTTGGACCACTTTGACGCCTTCGTTGGAAACGGGATCTCTCAGTTAAATGCTAGACATATGAATTCCCAGTAACTTCTTTGTGTTGTGTGTATTCAACTCACAGAGTTGAACCTTCCTTTAGGCAGAGCAGTTTTGAAACACTCTTTTTTTGGAATTTCAAATGAAGATTTCAAGCGATTTGGCGCTTATCGTAGAAATAGAAATATCTTTGTATAAAAACTAGACTGAATCATTCTCAGAAACCACTTTGTGAGGTGTGCGTTCAACTCACAGAGTTTAACCTTTCTTTTCATAGAGCAGTTTGGAAAGACTCTGTTTGTTAAGTCGGCAAGGGAATATTTAGACCTCTTTGAGGCCTTCGTTGGAAACGGGATTTCTTCATAGAAAGCTAGACAAATGAATTCTCAGTAACTTCTTTGTGTTGTGTGTATTCAACTCACAGAGTTGAACCTTTCTTTAGACAGAGCAGATTTGAAACACTCCTTTTGTGGATTTTACAAGTGGAGATTTCAAGAGATTTGAGGATAATTGTAGTAAAGCAAATATCTTCGTTTAAAAACTAGACAGAATCATTCTCAGAAACTCCTTTCTGATGTGTGCGTTCAACTCACAGAGTTTCATCTCTCTTTTCATCGAGCTGTTTGGAAACACTCTGTTTCTTAAGTCTGCAAGGGGATATTTAGACCTCTTTGTGGCCTTCGTAGGATTCGGGCTTTCTTCATATAAAGCTAGACAGATGAATTCTCAGTAACTTCTTTGTGTTGTGTGTATTCAACTCACAGAGTTGAAGCTTCCTTTAGACAGAGCAGTTTTGAAACACTCTTTTTGTGGAAATGGCAAGTGGAGATTTCAAGCGATTTGAGGCCAATCTTAGAAACCGAAATATCTTTGTACAAAAAGTAGACAGAATCATTCTCAGAAAAAACTTTGTGATGTGTGCGTTCAACTCACAGAGTTTAACCTTTCTTTTCATAGAGCAGTTTGGAAACACTCTGTTTCTTAAGTCTGCAAGGGGATATTTAGACCTCTTTGAGGCCTTCGTTGGAAACGGGATTTCTTCATATAAAGTAGACAGATGAATTCTCAGTAACTTCTTTGTGTTGTGTGTATTCAACTCACAGAGTTGAACCTTTCTTTAGACAGAGCAGATTTGAAACACTCTTTTTGTGGATTTTACAAGTGGAGATTTCAAGCGATTTGAGGCCAATTGTAGTAAAGGAAATATCTTCGTTTAAAAACTGGACAGAATCATTCTCAGAAACTACTTCGTGATGTGTGCGTTCAACTCACAGTTTCACCTTTCTTTTCATAGAGCCGTTTGGAAACACTCTGTTAAGTTGGCAAGAGGATATTTGGACCACTTTGAGGCCTTCCTTGGAAACGGGATTTCTCAGTTAAATGCTAGACAGATGAATTCCCAGTGACTTCTTTGTGTTGTGTGTATTCAACTCACAGATTTGAACGTTCCTTTCGAGAGAGCAGTTTTGCAACACTCTTTTTGTGGGATCTGCAAGTGGAGATTTCAAGCGATTTGAGGCCAATCTTAGAAATCGAAATATCATTGCATAAAAACTAGACAGAATCATTCTCAGAAACCACTTTGTGATGTGAGCGTTCAACTCACAGAGTTTAACCTTTCTTTTCATAGAGCAGATTGGAAACACTCTGTTTCTTAAGTCTGCCAGGGGATATTTAGACCACTTTGTGGCCTTCGTTGGAAACGGGATTTCTTCATACACAGCTATACAGATGAATTCTCAATAACTTATTCGTGTTGTGTTTATTCAACTCACACAGTTGAACATTTCTTTAGAGAGAGCAGATTTGAAACACTCTTTTTGTGGATTTTACAAGTGGACATTTCAAGCGATTTGAGGACAATTGTAGTAAAGGAAATATCTTCGTTTAAAACTACACAGAATCATTCTCAGAAACTACTTCGTGATGTGTGCGTTCAACTCACAGAGTTTCACCTTTCTTTTCATAGAGCAGTTTGGAAACACTCTGTTTGTTATGTTGCAAGAGGATATTTGGACCACTTTGACGCCTTCATTGGAAACGGGTTCTCTCAGTTAAATGCTAGACAGATGAATTCCCAGTAACTTCTTTGTGTTGTGTGTATTCAACTCACAGAGTTGAACCTTCCTTTAGGCAGAGCAGTTTTGAAACACTCTTTTTTTGGAATTTGCAAATGGAGATTTCAAGCAATTTGGCGCTTATCGTAGAAATAGAAATATCTTTGTATAAAAACTAGACTGAATCATTCTCAGAAACCACTTTGTGAGGTGTGCGTTCAACTCACAGAGTTTAACCTTTCTTTTCATAGAGCAGTTTGGAAAGACACTGTTTGTTAAGTCGGCAAGGGAATATTTAGACCTATTTGAGGCCTTCGTTGGAAACGGGATTTCTTCATAGAAAGCTAGACAGATGAATTCTCAGTAACTTCTTTGTGTTGTGTGTATTCAACTCACAGAGTTGAAGCTTCCTTTAGACAGAGCAGTTTTGAAACACCCTTTTTGTGGAAATGGCAAGTGGAGATTATAAGCGATTTGAGGCCAATCTTAGAAACCGAAATATCTTTGTATAAAAAGTAGACAGAATCGTTCTCAGAAGCTCCTTTGTGATGTGTGTGTTCAACTCACAGAGTTTCATATCTCTTTTCATCGAGCAGTTTGGAAACACTCTGTTTCTTAAGTCTGAAAGGGGATATTTAGACCTCTTTGTGGCCTTCGTTGGAATCGGGCTTTCTTCATATAAAGCTAGACAGATGAATTCTCAGTAACTTCTTTGTGTTGTGTGTATTCAACTCACAGAGTTGAAGCTTCCTTTAGACAGAGCAGTTTTGAAACACTCTTTTTGTGGAAATGGCAATTGGAGATTTCAAGCGATTTGAGGCCAATCTTAGAAACCGAAATATCTTTGTATAAAGAGTAGACAGAATCATTCTCAGAAACCACTTTGTGATGTGTGCGTTCAACTCACAGAGTTTAACCTTTCTTTTCATAGAGCAGTTTGGAAACACTCTGTTTCTTATGTTGCAAGAGGATATTTGGACCACTTTGACGCCTTCGTTGGAAACGGGATCTCTCAGTTAAATGCTAGACATATGAATTCCCAGTAACTTCTTTGTGTTGTGTGTATTCAACTCACAGAGTTGAACCTTCCTTTAGGCAGAGCAGTTTTGAAACACTCTTTTTTTGGAATTTCAAATGAAGATTTCAAGCGATTTGGCGCTTATCGTAGAAATAGAAATATCTTTGTATAAAAACTAGACTGAATCATTCTCAGAAACCACTTTGTGAGGTGTGCGTTCAACTCACAGAGTTTAACCTTTCTTTTCATAGAGCAGTTTGGAAAGACTCTGTTTGTTAAGTCGGCAAGGGAATATTTAGACCTCTTTGAGGCCTTCGTTGGAAACGGGATTTCTTCATAGAAAGCTAGACAAATGAATTCTCAGTAACTTCTTTGTGTTGTGTGTATTCAACTCACAGAGTTGAACCTTTCTTTAGACAGAGCAGATTTGAAACACTCCTTTTGTGGATTTTACAAGTGGAGATTTCAAGAGATTTGAGGATAATTGTAGTAAAGCAAATATCTTCGTTTAAAAACTAGACAGAATCATTCTCAGAAACTCCTTTCTGATGTGTGCGTTCAACTCACAGAGTTTCATCTCTCTTTTCATCGAGCTGTTTGGAAACACTCTGTTTCTTAAGTCTGCAAGGGGATATTTAGACCTCTTTGTGGCCTTCGTAGGATTCGGGCTTTCTTCATATAAAGCTAGACAGATGAATTCTCAGTAACTTCTTTGTGTTGTGTGTATTCAACTCACAGAGTTGAAGCTTCCTTTAGACAGAGCAGTTTTGAAACACTCTTTTTGTGGAAATGGCAAGTGGAGATTTCAAGCGATTTGAGGCCAATCTTAGAAACCGAAATATCTTTGTACAAAAAGTAGACAGAATCATTCTCAGAAAAAACTTTGTGATGTGTGCGTTCAACTCACAGAGTTTAACCTTTCTTTTCATAGAGCAGTTTGGAAACACTCTGTTTCTTAAGTCTGCAAGGGGATATTTAGACCTCTTTGAGGCCTTCGTTGGAAACGGGATTTCTTCATATAAAGCTAGACAGATGAATTCTCAGTAACTTCTTTGTGTTGTGTGTATTCAACTCACAGAGTTGAACCTTTCTTTAGACAGAGCAGATTTGAAACACTCCTTTTGTGGTTTTTACAAGTGGAGATTTCAAGCGATTTGAGGCCAATTGTAGTAAAGGAAATATCTTCGTTTAAAAACTGGACAGAATCATTCTCAGAAACTACTTCGTGATGTGTGCTTTCAACTCACACAGTTTCACCTTTCTTTTCATAGAGCAGTTAGGAAACACTCTGTTAAGTTGGCAAGAGGATATTTGGACCATTTTGAAGCCTTCCTTGGAAACGGGATTTCTCTGTTAAATGATAGACAGATGAATTCCCAGTAACTTCTTTTTGTTGTGTGTATTCAACTCACAGATTTGAACGTTCCTTTCGAGAGACAAGTTTTGAAACACTCTTTTTGTGGGATCTGCAAGTGGAGATTTCAAGCGATTTGGGGCCAATCTTAGAAATCGAAATATCATTGCAAAAAACTAGACAGAATCATTGTCAGAAACCACTTTGTGATGTGAGCGTTCAACTCCCAGAGTTTAACCTTTCTTTTCATAGAGCAGTTTGGAAACACTCTGTTTCTTAAGTCTGCAAGGAGATATTTAGACCTCTTTGAGGCCTTCGTTGGAAACAGGATTTCTTCATATAAAGCTAGACAGATGAATTCTCAGTAACTTCTTTGTTTTGTGTGTATTCAACTCACAGAGTTGAACCTTTCTTTAGACAGAGCAGATTTGAAACACTCTTTTTGTGGATTTTACAAGTGGAGATTTCAAGCGATTTGAGGCCAATTGTAGTAAAGGAAATATCTTCCTTTAAAAACTAGACAGAATCATTCTCAGAAACTACTTTGTGATGTGTGCGTTCAACTCACAGAGTTTCATCTCTCTTTTCATCGAGCAGTTTGGGAACACTCTGTTTCTTAACTCTGCAAGGGGATATTTAGACCTATTTGTGGCCTTTGTTGAAATCGGGCTTTCTTCATATAAGTCTAGACAGATGAATTCTCAGTAACTTCTTTGTGTTGTGTGTATTCAACTCACAGATTTGAACGTTCCTTTTGAAAGAGCAGTTTTGAAACACTCTTTTTGTGGGTTCTGCAAGTGGAGATTTGAAGCGATTTGAGGCCAATCTTAGAAATCGAAATATCATTGCATAAAAACTAGACAGAATCATTCTCAGAAACCACTTTGTGATGTGAGCATTCAACTCACAGAGTTTAACCTTTCTTTTCATAGAGCAGTTTGGAAACACTCTGTTTCTTAAGTCTGCCAGGGGATATTTAGACCTCTTTGAGGCCTTCGATGGAAACGGGACTTCTTCATACACAGCTAGACAGATGAATTCTCAATACCTTATTCGTGTTGTGTTTATTCAACTCACAGAGTTGAACATTTCTTTAGAGAGAGCAGATTTAAAACACTCTTTTTGTGGATTTTACAAGTGGAGATTTCAAGCGATTTGAGGACAATTGTAGTAAAGGAAATATCTTCGTTTAAAACTACACAGAATCACTCTCAGAAACTACTTCGTGATGTGTGCGTTCAACTCACAGAGTTTCACCTTTCTTTGCATAGAGCAGTTTGGAAACACTCTGTTAAGTTGGCAAGAGGATATTTGGACCACTTTGAGGCCTTCCTTGGAAACGGGATTTCTCAGTTAAATGCTAGACAGATGAATTCGCAGTAACTTCTTTGTGTTGTGTGTATTCAACACACACAGTTGAACCTTTCTTTAGACAGAGCAGATTTGAAACACTCTTTTTGTGGGATCTGCAAGTGGAGATTTCAAGCGATTTGAGGCCAATTGTAGAAAAGGAAATATCTTCGTTTAACAACTGGACAGAATCATTCTCAGAAACTACTTTGTGATGTGTGCGTTCAACTCACAGAGTTTCACCTTTCTTTTCATAGAGCAGTTTGGAAACACTCTGTTAAGTTGGCAAGAGGATATTTGGACCACTTTGAGGCCTTCCTTGGAAACGGGATTTCTCAGTTAAATGCTAGACAGATGAATTCCCAGTAACTTCTTCGTGTTGTGTGTATTCAACTCACAGATTGGAACGTTCCTTTCGAGAGAGCAGTTTTGAAACACTCTTTTTGTGGGATCTGCAAGTGGAGATTTCAAGCGATTTGAGGCCAATCTTAGAAATCGAAATATCATTGCATAAAAATTAGACAGAATCATTCTCAGAAACCACTTTGTGATGTGAGCGTTCAACTCACAGAGTTTAACCTTTCTTTTCATAGAGCAGTTTGGAAACACTCTGTTTGTTAAGTTTGCAAGAGAATATTTGGACCACTTTGAGGCCTTCGTTGGAAACGGGATTTCTCAGTTGAATGCTAGACAGATGAATTCCCAGTAACTTCTTTGCATTGTGTGTATTCAACTCACAGAGTTGAACCTTCCTTTAGACAGAGCAGTTTTGAAACACTCTTTTTGTGGAATTTGCAAGTGGAGATTTCAAGCGATTTGAGGCCAATCTTAGAAATCGAAATATCTTTGTATAAAAACTAGACAGAATCATTCTCAGAAAAAACTTTGTGATGTGTGCGTTCAACTCACAGAGTTTAACCTTTCTTTTCACAGAGCAGTTTGGAAACACTCTGTTTCTTAAGTCTGCAAGGGGATATTTAGACCTCCTTGAGGCCTTCGTTGGAAACAGGATTTCTTAATATAAAGCTAGACAGATGAATTCTCAGTAACTTCTTTGTGTTGTGTGTATTCAACTCACAGAGTTGAACCTTTCTTTAGACAGAGCAGATTTGAAACACTCTTTTTGTGGATTTTACAATTGGAGATTTCAAACGATTT
The DNA here is from genome assembly GCF_029289425.2 of Pan paniscus. Taxonomy (NCBI): domain Eukaryota; kingdom Metazoa; phylum Chordata; class Mammalia; order Primates; family Hominidae; genus Pan; species Pan paniscus. The sequence goes on along the minus strand of NC_073257.2, from coordinate 53,316,381 downwards.
GAGGCCTTTTGTATTAAAGGAACTATCTTCGTTTTAAAACTAGACAGAACCATTCTCAGAAACTACTTTGTGATGTGTGCGTTCAACTCACAGAGTTTCACCTTTCTTTTCATAGAGCAGTTTGGAAACACTCTGTTTGTTAAGTTTGTAAGAGGATATTTGGACCCCTTTGAGGCCTTCGTTGGAAACGGGATTTCTCAGTTAAATGCTAGACAGATGAATTCCCAGTAACTTCTTTGTGTTGTGTGTATTCAACTCACAGAGTTGAACCTTCCTTTAGACAGAGCAGTTTTGAAACACTCTTTTTGTGGAATTTGCAAGGGGAGATTTCAAGCGATTTGAGGCCAATCTTAGAAATCGAAATATCTTTGTATAAAAACTAGACAGAATCATTCTCAGAAACCACTTTGTGATGTGTGCGTTCAACTCACAGAGTTTAACCTTTCTTTTCATAGAGCAGTTTGGAAACACTCTGTTTGTTAAGTTTGCAAGAGAATATTTGGACCACTTTGAGGCCTTCGTTGGAAACGGGATTTCTCAGTTGAATGCTAGACAGATGAATTCCCAGTATCTTCTTTGCGTTGTGTGTATTCAACTCACAGAGTTGAACCTTCCTTTAGACAGAGCAGTTTTGAAACACTCTTTTTGTGGAATTTGCAAGTGGAGATTTCAAGCGATTTGAGGCCAATCTTAGAAATCGAAATATCTTTGTGTAAAAACTAGACAGAATCATTCTCAGAAAAAACATTGTGATGTGTGCGTTCAACTCACAGAGTTTAACCTTTCTTTTCACAGAGCAGTTTGGAAACACTCTGTTTCTTAAGTCTGCAAGGGGATATTTAGACCTCCTTGAGGCCTTCGTTGGAAACGGGATTTCTTCATATAAAGCTAGACAGATGAATTCTCAGTAACTTCTTTGTGTTGTGTGTATTCAACTCACAGAGTTGAACCTTTCTTTAGACAGAGCAGATTTGAAACACTCTTTTTGTGGATTTTACAATTGGAGATTTCAAACGATTTGAGGCCTTTTGTATTAAAGGAAATATCTTCGTTTTAAAACTAGACAGAACCATTCTCAGCAACTACTTTGTGATGTGTGCGTTCAACTCACAGAGTTTCACCTTTCTTTTCATAGAGCAGTTTGGAAACACTCTGTTTGTTAAGTTTGCAAGAGAATATTTGGACCACTTTGAGGCCTTCGTTGGAAACGGGATTTCTCATTTGAATGCTAGACAGATGAATTCCCAGTAACTTCTTTGCGTTGTGTGTATTCAACTCACAGAGTTGAACCTTCCTTTAGACAGAGCAGTTTTGAAACACTCTTTTTGTGGAATTTGCAAGTGGAGATTTCAAGCGATTTGAGGCCAATCTTAGAAATCGAAATATCTTTGTATAAAAACTAGACAGAATCATTCTCAGAAAAAACTTTGTGATGTGTGCGTTCAACTCACAGAGTTTAACCTTTCTTTTCACAGAGCAGTTTGGAAACACTCTGTTTCTTAAGTCTGCAAGGGGATATTTAGACCTCCTTGAGGCCTTCGTTGGTAACGGGATTTCTTCATATAAAGCTAGACAGATGAATTCTCAGTAACTTCTTTGTGTTGTGTGTATTCAACTCACAGAGTTGAACCTTTCTTTAGACAGAGCAGATTTGAAACACTCTTTTTGTGGATTTTACAATTGGAGATTTCAAACGATTTGAGGCCTTTTGTATTAAAGGAAATATCTTCGTTTTAAAACTAGACAGAACCATTCTCAGAAACTACTTTGTGATGTGTGCGTTCAACTCACAGAGTTTCACCTTTCTTTTCATAGAGCAGTTTGGAAACACTCTGTTTGTTAAGTTTCAAGAGGATATTTGGACCCCTTTGAGGCCTTCGTTTGAAACGGGATTTCTCAGTTAAATGCTAGACAGATGAATTCCCAGTAACTTCTTTGTGTTGTGTGTATTCAACTCACAGAGTTGAACCTTCCTTTAGACAGAGCAGTTTTGAAGCACTCTTTTTGTGGAATTTGCAAGTGGAGATTTCAAGCGATTTGAGGCCAATCTTAGAAATCGAAATATCTTTGTATAAAAACTAGACAGAATCATTCTCAGAAACCACTTTGTGATGTGTGCGTTCAACTCACAGAGTTTAACCTTTCTTTTCATAGAGCAGTTTGGAAACACTCTGTTTGTTAAGTTTGCAAGAGAATATTTGGACCATTTTGAGGTCTTCGTTGGAAACGGGATTTCTCAGTTGAATGCTAGACAGATGAATTCCCAGTAACATCTTTGCGTTGTGTGTATTCAACTCACAGAGTTGAACCTTCCTTTAGACAGACCAGTTTTGAAACACTCTTTTTGTGGAATTTGCAAGTGGAGATTTCAAGCGATTTGAGGCCAATCTTAGAAATCGAAATATCTTTGTATAAAAACTAGACAGACTCATTCTCAGAAAAAACTTTGTGATGTGTGCGTTCAACTCACAGAGTTTAACCTTTCTTTTCACAGAGCAGTTTGGAAACACTCTGTTTCTTAAGTCTGCAAGGGGATATTTAGACCTCCTTGAGGCCTTCGTTGGAAACGGGATTTCTTCATATAAAGCTAGACAGATGAATTCTCAGTAACTTCTTTGTGTTGTGTGTATTCAACTCACAGAGTTGAACCTTCCTTTAGACAGAGCAGTTTTGAAACACTCTTTTTGTGGATTTTACAATTGGAGATTTCAAACGATTTTAGGCCTTTTTTATTAAAGGAAATATCTTCGTTTTAAAACTAGACAGAACCATTCTCAGAAACTACTTTGTGATGTGTGCGTTCAACTCACAGAGTTTCACCTTTCTTTTCATAGAGCAGTTTGGAAACACTCTGTTTGTTAAGTTTGCAAGAGGATATTTGGACCCCTTTGAGGCCTTCGTTGGAAACGGGATTTCTCAGTTAAATGCTAGACAGATGAATTCCCAGTAACTTCTTTGTGTTGTGTGTATTCAACTCACAGAGTTGAACCTTCCTTTAGACAGAGCAGTTTTGAAACACTCTTTTTGTGGAATTTGCAAGTGGAGATTTCAAGCGATTTGAGGCCAATCTTAGAAATCGTAATATCTTTGTATAAAAACTAGACAGAATCATTCTCAGAAACCACTTTGTGATGTGTGCGTTCAACTCACAGAGTTTAACCTTTCTTTTCATAGAGCAGTTTGGAAACACTCTGTTTGTTAAGTTTGCAAGAGAATATTTGGACCATTTTGAGGCCTTCGTTGGAAACGGGATTTCTCAGTTGAATGCTAGACAGATGAATTCCCAGTAACATCTTTGCGTTGTGTGTATTCAACTCACAGAGTTGAACCTTCCTTTAGACAGAGCAGTTTTGAAACACTCTTTTTGTGGAATTTGCAAGTGGAGATTTCAAGCGATTTGAGGCCAATCTTAGAAATCGAAATATCTTTGTATAAAAACTAGACAGAATCATTCTCAGAAAAAACTTTGTGATGTCTGCGTTCAACTCACAGAGTTTATCCTTTCTTTTCACAGAGCAGTTTGGAAACACTCTGTTTCTTAAGTCTGCAAGGGGATATTTAGACCTCCTTGAGGCCTTCGTTGGAAACGGGATTTCTTCATATAAAGCTAGACAGATGAATTCTCAGTAACTTCTTTGTGTTGTGTGTATTCAACTCACAGAGTTGAACCTTTCTTTAGACAGAGCAGATTTGAAGCACTCTTTTTCTGGATTTTACAATTGGAGATTTCAAACGATTTGAGGCCTTTTGTATTAAAGGAAATATCTTCGTTTTAAAACTAGACAGAACCATTCTCAGAAACTACTTTGTGATGTGTGCGTTCAACTCACAGAGTTTCACCTTTCTTTTCATAGAGCAGTTTGGAAACACTCTGTTTGTTAAGTTTGCAAGAGGATATTTGGACCCCTTTGAGACCTTCGTTGGAAACGGGATTTCTCAGTTAAATGCTAGACAGATGAATTCCCAGTAACTTCTTTGTGTTGTGTGTATTCAACTCACAGAGTTGAACCTTCCTTTAGACAGAGCAGTTTTGAAACACTCTTTTTATGGAATTTGCAAGTGGAGATTTCAAGCGATTTGAGGCCAATCTTAGAAATCGAAATATCTTTGTATAAAAACTAGACAGAATCATTCTCAGAAACCACTTTGTGATGTGTGCATTCAACTCACAGAGTTTAACCTTTCTTTTCATAGAGCAGTTTGGAAACACTCTCTTTGTTAAGTTTGCAAGAGAATATTTGGACCATTTTGAGGCCTTCGTTGGAAACGGGATTTCTCAGTTGAATGCTAGACAGATGAATTCCCAGTAATATCTTTGCCTTGTGTATTCAACTCACAGAGTTGAACCTTCCTTTCGATAGAGCAGTTTTGAAACACTCTTTTTGTGGAATTTGCAAGTGGAGATTTCAAGCGATTTGGGGCCAATCTTAGAAATCGAAATACCTTTGTATAAAACTAGACAGAATCATTCTCAGAAAAAACTTTGTGATGTGTGCGTTCAACTCACAGAGTTTAACCTTTCTTTTCACAGAGCAGTTTGGAAACACTCTGTTTCTTAAGTCTGCAAGGGGATATTTAGACCTCCTTGAGGCCTTCGTTGGAAACGGGATTTCTTCATATAAAGCTAGACAGATGAATTCTCAGTAACTTCTTTGTGTTGTGTGTATTCAACTCACAGAGTTGAACCTTCCTTTAGACAGAGCAGTTTTGAAACACTCTTTTTGTGGATTTTACAATTGGAGATTTCAAACGATTTTAGGCCTTTTTTATTAAAGGAAATATCTTCGTTTTAAAACTAGACAGAACCATTCTCAGAAACTACTTTGTGATGTGTGCGTTCAACTCACAGAGTTTCACCTTTCTTTTCATAGAGCAGTTTGGAAACACTCTGTTTGTTATGTTTGCAAGAGAATATTTGGACCCCTTTGAGGCCTTCGTTGGAAACGGGATTTCTCAGTTAAATGCTAGACAGATGAATTCCCAGTAACTTCTTTGTGTTGTGTGTATTCAACTCACAGAGTTGAACCTTCCTTTAGACAGAGCAGTTTTGAAACACTCTTTTTGTGGAATTTGCAAGTGGAGATTTCAAGCGATTTGAGGCCAATCTTAGAAATCGTAATATCTTTGTATAAAAACTAGACAGAATCATTCTCAGAAACCACTTTGTGATGTGTGCGTTCAACTCACAGAGTTTAACCTTTCTTTTCATAGAGCAGTTTGGAAACACTCTGTTTGTTAAGTTTGCAAGAGAATATTTGGACCATTTTGAGGCCTTCGTTGGAAACGGGATTTCTCAGTTGAATGCTAGACAGATGAATTCCCAGTAATATCTTTGCCTTGTGTATTCAACTCACAGAGTTGAACCTTCCTTTCGATAGAGCAGTTTTGAAACACTCTTTTTGTGGAATTTGCAAGTGGAGATTTCAAGCGATTTGGGGCCAATCTTAGAAATCGAAATACCTTTGTATAAAAACTAGACAGAATCATTCTCAGAAAAAACTTTGTGATGTGTGCGTTCAACTCACAGAGTTTAACCTTTCTTTTCACAGAGCAGTTTGGAAACACTCTGTTTCTTAAGTCTGCAAGGGGATATTTAGACCTCCTTGAGGCCTTCGTTGGAAACGGGATTTCTTCATATAAAGCTAGACAGATGAATTCTCAGTAACTTCTTTGTGTTGTGTGTATTCAACTCACAGAGTTGAACCTTTCTTTAGACAGAGCAGATTTGAAACACTCTTTTTGTGGATTTTACAATTGGAGATTTCAAACGATTTGAGGCCTTTTGTATTAAAGGAAATATCTTCGTTTTAAAACTAGACAGAACCATTCTCAGAAACTACTTTGTGATGTGTGCGTTCAACTCACAGAGTTTCACCTTTCTTTTCATAGAGCAGTTTGGAAACACTCTGTTTGTTAAGTTTCAAGAGGATATTTGGACCCCTTTGAGGCCTTCGTTGGAAACGGGATTTCTCAGTTAAATGCTAGACAGATGAATTCCCAGTAACTTCTTTGTGTTGTGTGTATTCAACTCACAGAGTTGAACCTTCCTTTAGACAGAGCAGTTTTGAAACACTCTTTTTGTGGAATTTGCAAAAGGAGATTTCAAGCGATTTGAGGCCAATCTTAGAAATCGAAATATCTTTGTATAAAAACTAGACAGAATCATTCTCAGAAACCACTTTGTGATGTGTGCGTTCAACTCACAGAGTTTAACCTTTCTTTTCATAGAGCAGTTTGGAAACACTCTGTTTGTTAAGTTTGCAAGAGAATATTTGGACCATTTTGAGGCCTTCGTTGGAAACGGGATTTCTCAGTTGAATGCTAGACAGATGAATTCCCAGTAACTTCTTTGCGTTGTGTGTATTCAACTCACAGAGTTGAACCTTCCTTTAGACAGAGCAGGTTTGAAACACTCTTTTTGTGGAATTTGCAAGTGGAGATTTCAAGCGATTTGAGGCCAATCTTGGAAATCGAAGTATCTTTGTATAAAAACTAGACAGAATCATTCTCAGAAAAAACTTTGTGATGTCTGCGTTCAACTCACAGAGTTTAACCTTTCTTTTCACAGAGCAGTTTGGAAACACTCTGTTTCTTAAGTCTGCAAGGGGATATTTAGACCTCCTTGAGGCCTTCGTTGGAAACGGGATTTCTTCATATAAAGCTAGACAGATGAATTCTCAGTAACTTCTTTGTGTTGTGTGTATTCAACTGACAGAGTTGAACCTTTCTTTAGACAGAGCAGATTTGAAACACTCTTTTTCTGGATTTTACAAGTGGAGATTTCAAACTATTTGAGGCCTTTTGTATTAAAGGAAATATCTTCGTTTTAAAACTAGACAGAACCATTCTCAGAAACTACTTTGTGATGTGTGCGTTCAACTCACAGAGTTTCACCTTTCTTTTCATAGAGCAGTTTGGAAACACTCTGTTTGTTAAGTTTGCAAGAGGATATTTGGAACCCTTTGAGACCTTCGTTGGAAACGGGATTTCTCAGTTAAATGCTAGACAGATGAATTCCCAGTAACTTCTTTGTGTTGTGTGTATTCAACTCACAGATTTGAACCTTCCTTTAGACAGAGCAGTTTTGAAACACTCTTTTTATGGAATTTGCAAGTGGAGATTTCAAGCGATTTGAGGCCAATCTTAGAAATCGAAATATCTTTGTATAAAAACTAGACAGAATCATTCTCAGAAACCACTTTGTGATGTGTGCATTCAACTCACAGAGTTTAACCTTTCTTTTCATAGAGCAGTTTGGAAACACTCTCTTTGTTAAGTTTGCAAGAGAATATTTGGACCATTTTGAGGCCTTCGTTGGAAACGGGATTTCTCAGTTGAATGCTAGACAGATGAATTCCCAGTAATATCTTTGCCTTGTGTGTATTCAACTCACAGAGTTGAACCTTCCTTTCGATAGAGCAGTTTTGAAACACTCTTTTTGTGGAATTTGCAAGTGGAGATTTCAAGCGATTTGAGGCCAATCTTAGAAATCGAAATACCTTTGTATAAAAACTAGACAGAATCATTCTCAGAAAAAACTTTGTGATGTGTGCGTTCAACTCACAGAGTTTAACCTTTCTTTTCACAGAGCAGTTTGGAAACACTCTGTTTCTTAAGTCTGCAAGGGGATATTTAGACCTCCTTGAGGCCTTCGTTGGAAACGGGATTTCTTCATATAAAGCTAGACAGATGAATTCTCAGTAACTTCTTTGTGTTGTGTGTATTCAACTCACAGAGTTGAACCTTTCTTTAGACAGAGCAGATTTGAAACACTCTTTTTGTGGATTTTACAATTGGAGATTTCAAACGATTTGAGGCCTTTTGTATTAAAGGAAATATCTTCGTTTTAAAACTAGACAGAACCATTCTCAGAAACTACTTTGTGATGTGTGCGTTCAACTCACAGAGTTTCACCTTTCTTTTCATAGAGCAGTTTGGAAACACTCTGTTTGTTAAGTTTCAAGAGGATATTTGGACCCCTTTGAGGCCTTCGTTGGAAACGGGATTTCTCAGTTAAATGCTAGACAGATGAATTCCCAGTAACTTCTTTGTGTTGTGTGTATTCAACTCACAGAGTTGAACCTTCCTTTAGACAGAGCAGTTTTGAAACACTCTTTTTGTGGAATTTGCAAATGGAGATTTCAAGCGATTTGAGGCCAATCTTAGAAATCGAAATATCTTTGTATAAAAACTAGACAGAATCATTCTCAGAAACCACTTTGTGATGTGTGCGTTCAACTCACAGAGTTTAACCTTTCTTTTCATAGAGCAGTTTGGAAACACTCTGTTTGTTAAGTTTGCAAGAGAATATTTGGACCATTTTGAGGCCTTCGTTGGAAACGGGATTTCTCAGTTGAATGCTAGACAGATGAATTCCCAGTAACATCTTTGCGTTGTGTGTATTCAACTCACAGAGTTGAACCTTCCTTTAGACAGAGCAGGTTTGAAACACTCTTTTTGTGGAATTTGCAAGTGGAGATTTCAAGCGATTTGAGGCCAATCTTAGAAATCGAAATATCTTTGTATAAAAACTAGACAGAATCATTCTCAGAAAAAACTTTGTGATGTGTGCGTTCAACTCACAGAGTTTAACCTTTCTTTCACAGAGCAGTTTGGAAACACTCTGTTTGTTAAGTCTGCAAGGGGATATTTAGACCTCCTTGACGCCTTCGTTGGAAACGGGATTTCTTCATATAAAGCTAGACAGATGAATTCTCAGTAACTTCTTTGTGTTGTGTGTATTCAACTCACAGAGTTGAACCTTTCTTTAGACAGAGCAGATTTGAAACAATCTTTTTGTGGATTTTACAATTGGAGATTTCAAACGATTTGAGGCCTTTTGTATTAAAGGAAATATCTTCGTTTAAAACTAGACAGAACCATTCTCAGAAACTACTTTGTGATGTGTGCGTTCAACTCACAGAGTTTCACCTTTCTTTTCATAGAGCAGTTTGGAAACACTCTGTTTGTTAAGTTTGCAAGAGGATATTTGGACCCCTTTGAGGCCTTCGTTGGAAACGGGATTTCTCAGTTAAATGCTAGAGAGATGAATTCCCAGTAACTTCTTTGTGTTGTGTGTATTCAACTCACAGAGTTGAACCTTCCTTTAGACAGAGCAGTTTTGAAACACTCTTTTTGTGGAATTTGCAAGTGGAGATTTCAAGCGATTTGAGGCCAATCTTAGAAATCGAAATATCTTTGTATAAAAACTAGACAGAATCATTCTCAGAAACCACTTTGTGATGTGTGCGTTCAACTCACAGAGTTTCACCTTTCTTTTCATAGAGCAGTTTGGAAACACTCTGTTTGTTAAGTTTGCAAGAGAATATTTGGACCATTTTGAGGCCTTCGTTGGAAACGGGAATTCTCTGTTGAATGCTAGACAGATGAATTCCCAGTAACATCTTTGCGTTGTGTGTATTCAACTCACAGAGTTGAACCTTCCTTTAGACAGAGCAGTTTTGAAACACTCTTTTTGTGGAATTTGCAAGTGGAGATTTCAAGCGATTTGAGGCCAATCTTAGAAATCGAAATATCTTTGTATAAAAACTAGACAGACTCATTCTCAGAAAAAACTTTGTGATGTGTGCGTTCAACTCACAGAGTTTAACGTTTCTTTTCACAGAGCAGTTTGGAAACACTCTGTTTCTTAAGTCTGCAAGGGGATATTTATACCGCCTTGTGGCCTTCGTTGGAAACGGGATTTCTTCATATAAAGCTAGACAGATGAATTCTCAGTAACTTCTTTGTGTTGTGTGTATTCAACTCACGGAGTTGAACCTTCCTTTAGACAGAGCAGTTTTGAAACACTCTTTTTGTGGATTTTACAATTGGAGATTTCAAACGATTTTAGGCCTTTTGTATTAAAGGAAATATCTTCGTTTTAAAACTAGACAGAACCATTCTCAGAAACTACTTTGTGATGTGTGCGTTCAACTCACAGAGTTTAACCTTTCTTTTCATAGAGCAGTTTGGAAACACTCTGTTTGTTAAGTTTGCAAGAGGATATTTGGACCCCTTTGAGGCCTTCGTTGGAAACGGGATTTCTCAGTTAAATGCTAGACAGATGAATTCCCAGTAACTTCTTTGTGTTGTGTGTATTCAACTCACAGAGTTGAACCTTCCTTTAGACAGAGCAGTTTTGAAACACTCTTTTTGTGGAATTTGCAAGTGGAGATTTCAAGCGATTTGAGGCCAATCTGAGAAATCGAAATATCTTTGTATAAAAACTAGACAGAATCATTCTCAGAAACCACTTTGTGATGTGTGCGTTCAACTCACAGAGTTTAACCTTTCTTTTCATAGAGCAGTTTGGAAACACTCTGTTTGTTAAGTTTGCAAGAGAATATTTGGACCATTTTGAGGCCTTCGTTGGAAACGGGATTTCTCAGTTGAATGCTAGACAGATGAATTCCCAGTAACATCTTTGCGTTGTGTGTATTCAACTCACAGAGTTGAACCTTCCTTTAGATAGAGCAGTTTTGAAACACTCTTTTTGTGGAATTTGCAAGTGGAGATTTTAAGCGATTTGAGGCCAATCTTAGAAATCGAAATATCTTTGTATAAAAACTAGACAGAATCATTCTCAGAAAAAACTTTGTGATGTGTGCGTTCAACTCACAGAGTTTAACGTTTCTTTTCACAGAGCAGTTTGGAAACACTCTGTTTCTTAAGTCTGCAAGGGGATATTTATACCGCCTTGTGGCCTTCGTTGGAAACGGGATTTCTTCATACACAGCTATACAGATGAATTATCAATAACTTATTCGTGTTGTGTTTATTCAACTCACACAGTTGAACATTTCTTTAGAGAGAGCAGATTTGAAACACTCTTTTTGTGGATTTTACAAGTGGACATTTCAAGCGATTTGAGGACAATTGTAGTAAAGGAAATATCTTCGTTTAAAACTACACAGAATCATTCTCAGAAACTACTTCGTGATGTGTGCGTTCAACTCACAGAGTTTCACCTTTCTTTTCATAGAGCAGTTTGGAAACACTCTGTTTGTTATGTTGCAAGAGGATATTTGGACCACTTTGACGCCTTCATTGGAAACGGGTTCTCTCAGTTAAATGCTAGACAGATGAATTCCCAGTAACTTCTTTGTGTTGTGTGTATTCAACTCACAGAGTTGAACCTTCCTTTAGGCAGAGCAGTTTTGAAACACTCTTTTTTTGGAATTTGCAAATGGAGATTTCAAGCAATTTGGCGCTTATCGTAGAAATAGAAATATCTTTGTATAAAAACTAGACTGAATCATTCTCAGAAACCACTTTGTGAGGTGTGCGTTCAACTCACAGAGTTTAACCTTTCTTTTCATAGAGCAGTTTGGAAAGACACTGTTTGTTAAGTCGGCAAGGGAATATTTAGACCTATTTGAGGCCTTCGTTGGAAACGGGATTTCTTCATAGAAAGCTAGACAGATGAATTCTCAGTAACTTCTTTGTGTTGTGTGTATTCAACTCACAGAGTTGAAGCTTCCTTTAGACAGAGCAGTTTTGAAACACCCTTTTTGTGGAAATGGCAAGTGGAGATTATAAGCGATTTGAGGCCAATCTTAGAAACCGAAATATCTTTGTATAAAAAGTAGACAGAATCGTTCTCAGAAACTCCTTTGTGATGTGTGTGTTCAACTCACAGAGTTTCATATCTCTTTTCATCGAGCAGTTTGGAAACACTCTGTTTCTTAAGTCTGAAAGGGGATATTTAGACCTCTTTGTGGCCTTCGTTGGAATCGGGCTTTCTTCATATAAAGCTAGACAGATGAATTCTCAGTAACTTCTTTGTGTTGTGTGTATTCAACTCACAGAGTTGAAGCTTCCTTTAGACAGAGCAGTTTTGAAACACTCTTTTTGTGGAAATGGCAATTGGAGATTTCAAGCGATTTGAGGCCAATCTTAGAAACCGAAATATCTTTGTATAAAGAGTAGACAGAATCATTCTCAGAAACCACTTTGTGATGTGTGCGTTCAACTCACAGAGTTTAACCTTTCTTTTCATAGAGCAGTTTGGAAACACTCTGTTTCTTATGTTGCAAGAGGATATTTGGACCACTTTGACGCCTTCGTTGGAAACGGGATCTCTCAGTTAAATGCTAGACATATGAATTCCCAGTAACTTCTTTGTGTTGTGTGTATTCAACTCACAGAGTTGAACCTTCCTTTAGGCAGAGCAGTTTTGAAACACTCTTTTTTTGGAATTTCAAATGAAGATTTCAAGCGATTTGGCGCTTATCGTAGAAATAGAAATATCTTTGTATAAAAACTAGACTGAATCATTCTCAGAAACCACTTTGTGAGGTGTGCGTTCAACTCACAGAGTTTAACCTTTCTTTTCATAGAGCAGTTTGGAAAGACTCTGTTTGTTAAGTCGGCAAGGGAATATTTAGACCTCTTTGAGGCCTTCGTTGGAAACGGGATTTCTTCATAGAAAGCTAGACAAATGAATTCTCAGTAACTTCTTTGTGTTGTGTGTATTCAACTCACAGAGTTGAACCTTTCTTTAGACAGAGCAGATTTGAAACACTCCTTTTGTGGATTTTACAAGTGGAGATTTCAAGAGATTTGAGGATAATTGTAGTAAAGCAAATATCTTCGTTTAAAAACTAGACAGAATCATTCTCAGAAACTCCTTTCTGATGTGTGCGTTCAACTCACAGAGTTTCATCTCTCTTTTCATCGAGCTGTTTGGAAACACTCTGTTTCTTAAGTCTGCAAGGGGATATTTAGACCTCTTTGTGGCCTTCGTAGGATTCGGGCTTTCTTCATATAAAGCTAGACAGATGAATTCTCAGTAACTTCTTTGTGTTGTGTGTATTCAACTCACAGAGTTGAAGCTTCCTTTAGACAGAGCAGTTTTGAAACACTCTTTTTGTGGAAATGGCAAGTGGAGATTTCAAGCGATTTGAGGCCAATCTTAGAAACCGAAATATCTTTGTACAAAAAGTAGACAGAATCATTCTCAGAAAAAACTTTGTGATGTGTGCGTTCAACTCACAGAGTTTAACCTTTCTTTTCATAGAGCAGTTTGGAAACACTCTGTTTCTTAAGTCTGCAAGGGGATATTTAGACCTCTTTGAGGCCTTCGTTGGAAACGGGATTTCTTCATATAAAGCTAGACAGATGAATTCTCAGTAACTTCTTTGTGTTGTGTGTATTCAACTCACAGAGTTGAACCTTTCTTTAGACAGAGCAGATTTGAAACACTCCTTTTGTGGTTTTTACAAGTGGAGATTTCAAGCGATTTGAGGCCAATTGTAGTAAAGGAAATATCTTCGTTTAAAAACTGGACAGAATCATTCTCAGAAACTACTTCGTGATGTGTGCTTTCAACTCACACAGTTTCACCTTTCTTTTCATAGAGCAGTTAGGAAACACTCTGTTAAGTTGGCAAGAGGATATTTGGACCATTTTGAAGCCTTCCTTGGAAACGGGATTTCTCTGTTAAATGATAGACAGATGAATTCCCAGTAACTTCTTTTTGTTGTGTGTATTCAACTCACAGATTTGAACGTTCCTTTCGAGAGACAAGTTTTGAAACACTCTTTTTGTGGGATCTGCAAGTGGAGATTTCAAGCGATTTGGGGCCAATCTTAGAAATCGAAATATCATTGCAAAAAACTAGACAGAATCATTGTCAGAAACCACTTTGTGATGTGAGCGTTCAACTCCCAGAGTTTAACCTTTCTTTTCATAGAGCAGTTTGGAAACACTCTGTTTCTTAAGTCTGCAAGGAGATATTTAGACCTCTTTGAGGCCTTCGTTGGAAACAGGATTTCTTCATATAAAGCTAGACAGATGAATTCTCAGTAACTTCTTTGTTTTGTGTGTATTCAACTCACAGAGTTGAACCTTTCTTTAGACAGAGCAGATTTGAAACACTCTTTTTGTGGATTTTACAAGTGGAGATTTCAAGCGATTTGAGGCCAATTGTAGTAAAGGAAATATCTTCCTTTAAAAACTAGACAGAATCATTCTCAGAAACTACTTTGTGATGTGTGCGTTCAACTCACAGAGTTTCATCTCTCTTTTCATCGAGCAGTTTGGGAACACTCTGTTTCTTAACTCTGCAAGGGGATATTTAGACCTATTTGTGGCCTTTGTTGAAATCGGGCTTTCTTCATATAAGTCTAGACAGATGAATTCTCAGTAACTTCTTTGTGTTGTGTGTATTCAACTCACAGATTTGAACGTTCCTTTTGAAAGAGCAGTTTTGAAACACTCTTTTTGTGGGTTCTGCAAGTGGAGATTTGAAGCGATTTGAGGCCAATCTTAGAAATCGAAATATCATTGCATAAAAACTAGACAGAATCATTCTCAGAAACCACTTTGTGATGTGAGCATTCAACTCACAGAGTTTAACCTTTCTTTTCATAGAGCAGTTTGGAAACACTCTGTTTCTTAAGTCTGCCAGGGGATATTTAGACCTCTTTGAGGCCTTCGATGGAAACGGGACTTCTTCATACACAGCTAGACAGATGAATTCTCAATACCTTATTCGTGTTGTGTTTATTCAACTCACAGAGTTGAACATTTCTTTAGAGAGAGCAGATTTAAAACACTCTTTTTGTGGATTTTACAAGTGGAGATTTCAAGCGATTTGAGGACAATTGTAGTAAAGGAAATATCTTCGTTTAAAACTACACAGAATCACTCTCAGAAACTACTTCGTGATGTGTGCGTTCAACTCACAGAGTTTCACCTTTCTTTGCATAGAGCAGTTTGGAAACACTCTGTTAAGTTGGCAAGAGGATATTTGGACCACTTTGAGGCCTTCCTTGGAAACGGGATTTCTCAGTTAAATGCTAGACAGATGAATTCGCAGTAACTTCTTTGTGTTGTGTGTATTCAACACACACAGTTGAACCTTTCTTTAGACAGAGCAGATTTGAAACACTCTTTTTGTGGGATCTGCAAGTGGAGATTTCAAGCGATTTGAGGCCAATTGTAGAAAAGGAAATATCTTCGTTTAACAACTGGACAGAATCATTCTCAGAAACTACTTTGTGATGTGTGCGTTCAACTCACAGAGTTTCACCTTTCTTTTCATAGAGCAGTTTGGAAACACTCTGTTAAGTTGGCAAGAGGATATTTGGACCACTTTGAGGCCTTCCTTGGAAACGGGATTTCTCAGTTAAATGCTAGACAGATGAATTCCCAGTAACTTCTTCGTGTTGTGTGTATTCAACTCACAGATTGGAACGTTCCTTTCGAGAGAGCAGTTTTGAAACACTCTTTTTGTGGGATCTGCAAGTGGAGATTTCAAGCGATTTGAGGCCAATCTTAGAAATCGAAATATCATTGCATAAAAATTAGACAGAATCATTCTCAGAAACCACTTTGTGATGTGAGCGTTCAACTCACAGAGTTTAACCTTTCTTTTCATAGAGCAGTTTGGAAACACTCTGTTTGTTAAGTTTGCAAGAGAATATTTGGACCACTTTGAGGCCTTCGTTGGAAACGGGATTTCTCAGTTGAATGCTAGACAGATGAATTCCCAGTAACTTCTTTGCATTGTGTGTATTCAACTCACAGAGTTGAACCTTCCTTTAGACAGAGCAGTTTTGAAACACTCTTTTTGTGGAATTTGCAAGTGGAGATTTCAAGCGATTTGAGGCCAATCTTAGAAATCGAAATATCTTTGTATAAAAACTAGACAGAATCATTCTCAGAAAAAACTTTGTGATGTGTGCGTTCAACTCACAGAGTTTAACCTTTCTTTTCACAGAGCAGTTTGGAAACACTCTGTTTCTTAAGTCTGCAAGGGGATATTTAGACCTCCTTGAGGCCTTCGTTGGAAACAGGATTTCTTAATATAAAGCTAGACAGATGAATTCTCAGTAACTTCTTTGTGTTGTGTGTATTCAACTCACAGAGTTGAACCTTTCTTTAGACAGAGCAGATTTGAAACACTCTTTTTGTGGATTTTACAATTGGAGATTTCAAACGATTTGAGGCCTTTTGTATTAAAGGAACTATCTTCGTTTTAAAACTAGACAGAACCATTCTCAGAAACTACTTTGTGATGTGTGCGTTCAACTCACAGAGTTTCACCTTTCTTTTCATAGAGCAGTTTGGAAACACTCTGTTTGTTAAGTTTGTAAGAGGATATTTGGACCCCTTTGAGGCCTTCGTTGGAAACGGGATTTCTCAGTTAAATGCTAGACAGATGAATTCCCAGTAACTTCTTTGTGTTGTGTGTATTCAACTCACAGAGTTGAACCTTCCTTTAGACAGAGCAGTTTTGAAACACTCTTTTTGTGGAATTTGCAAGGGGAGATTTCAAGCGATTTGAGGCCAATCTTAGAAATCGAAATATCTTTGTATAAAAACTAGACAGAATCATTCTCAGAAACCACTTTGTGATGTGTGCGTTCAACTCACAGAGTTTAACCTTTCTTTTCATAGAGCAGTTTGGAAACACTCTGTTTGTTAAGTTTGCAAGAGAATATTTGGACCACTTTGAGGCCTTCGTTGGAAACGGGATTTCTCAGTTGAATGCTAGACAGATGAATTCCCAGTATCTTCTTTGCGTTGTGTGTATTCAACTCACAGAGTTGAACCTTCCTTTAGACAGAGCAGTTTTGAAACACTCTTTTTGTGGAATTTGCAAGTGGAGATTTCAAGCGATTTGAGGCCAATCTTAGAAATCGAAATATCTTTGTGTAAAAACTAGACAGAATCATTCTCAGAAAAAACATTGTGATGTGTGCGTTCAACTCACAGAGTTTAACCTTTCTTTTCACAGAGCAGTTTGGAAACACTCTGTTTCTTAAGTCTGCAAGGGGATATTTAGACCTCCTTGAGGCCTTCGTTGGAAACGGGATTTCTTCATATAAAGCTAGACAGATGAATTCTCAGTAACTTCTTTGTGTTGTGTGTATTCAACTCACAGAGTTGAACCTTTCTTTAGACAGAGCAGATTTGAAACACTCTTTTTGTGGATTTTACAATTGGAGATTTCAAACGATTTGAGGCCTTTTGTATTAAAGGAAATATCTTCGTTTTAAAACTAGACAGAACCATTCTCAGCAACTACTTTGTGATGTGTGCGTTCAACTCACAGAGTTTCACCTTTCTTTTCATAGAGCAGTTTGGAAACACTCTGTTTGTTAAGTTTGCAAGAGAATATTTGGACCACTTTGAGGCCTTCGTTGGAAACGGGATTTCTCATTTGAATGCTAGACAGATGAATTCCCAGTAACTTCTTTGCGTTGTGTGTATTCAACTCACAGAGTTGAACCTTCCTTTAGACAGAGCAGTTTTGAAACACTCTTTTTGTGGAATTTGCAAGTGGAGATTTCAAGCGATTTGAGGCCAATCTTAGAAATCGAAATATCTTTGTATAAAAACTAGACAGAATCATTCTCAGAAAAAACTTTGTGATGTGTGCGTTCAACTCACAGAGTTTAACCTTTCTTTTCACAGAGCAGTTTGGAAACACTCTGTTTCTTAAGTCTGCAAGGGGATATTTAGACCTCCTTGAGGCCTTCGTTGGTAACGGGATTTCTTCATATAAAGCTAGACAGATGAATTCTCAGTAACTTCTTTGTGTTGTGTGTATTCAACTCACAGAGTTGAACCTTTCTTTAGACAGAGCAGATTTGAAACACTCTTTTTGTGGATTTTACAATTGGAGATTTCAAACGATTTGAGGCCTTTTGTATTAAAGGAAATATCTTCGTTTTAAAACTAGACAGAACCATTCTCAGAAACTACTTTGTGATGTGTGCGTTCAACTCACAGAGTTTCACCTTTCTTTTCATAGAGCAGTTTGGAAACACTCTGTTTGTTAAGTTTCAAGAGGATATTTGGACCCCTTTGAGGCCTTCGTTTGAAACGGGATTTCTCAGTTAAATGCTAGACAGATGAATTCCCAGTAACTTCTTTGTGTTGTGTGTATTCAACTCACAGAGTTGAACCTTCCTTTAGACAGAGCAGTTTTGAAGCACTCTTTTTGTGGAATTTGCAAGTGGAGATTTCAAGCGATTTGAGGCCAATCTTAGAAATCGAAATATCTTTGTATAAAAACTAGACAGAATCATTCTCAGAAACCACTTTGTGATGTGTGCGTTCAACTCACAGAGTTTAACCTTTCTTTTCATAGAGCAGTTTGGAAACACTCTGTTTGTTAAGTTTGCAAGAGAATATTTGGACCATTTTGAGGTCTTCGTTGGAAACGGGATTTCTCAGTTGAATGCTAGACAGATGAATTCCCAGTAACATCTTTGCGTTGTGTGTATTCAACTCACAGAGTTGAACCTTCCTTTAGACAGACCAGTTTTGAAACACTCTTTTTGTGGAATTTGCAAGTGGAGATTTCAAGCGATTTGAGGCCAATCTTAGAAATCGAAATATCTTTGTATAAAAACTAGACAGACTCATTCTCAGAAAAAACTTTGTGATGTGTGCGTTCAACTCACAGAGTTTAACCTTTCTTTTCACAGAGCAGTTTGGAAACACTCTGTTTCTTAAGTCTGCAAGGGGATATTTAGACCTCCTTGAGGCCTTCGTTGGAAACGGGATTTCTTCATATAAAGCTAGACAGATGAATTCTCAGTAACTTCTTTGTGTTGTGTGTATTCAACTCACAGAGTTGAACCTTCCTTTAGACAGAGCAGTTTTGAAACACTCTTTTTGTGGATTTTACAATTGGAGATTTCAAACGATTTTAGGCCTTTTTTATTAAAGGAAATATCTTCGTTTTAAAACTAGACAGAACCATTCTCAGAAACTACTTTGTGATGTGTGCGTTCAACTCACAGAGTTTCACCTTTCTTTTCATAGAGCAGTTTGGAAACACTCTGTTTGTTAAGTTTGCAAGAGGATATTTGGACCCCTTTGAGGCCTTCGTTGGAAACGGGATTTCTCAGTTAAATGCTAGACAGATGAATTCCCAGTAACTTCTTTGTGTTGTGTGTATTCAACTCACAGAGTTGAACCTTCCTTTAGACAGAGCAGTTTTGAAACACTCTTTTTGTGGAATTTGCAAGTGGAGATTTCAAGCGATTTGAGGCCAATCTTAGAAATCGTAATATCTTTGTATAAAAACTAGACAGAATCATTCTCAGAAACCACTTTGTGATGTGTGCGTTCAACTCACAGAGTTTAACCTTTCTTTTCATAGAGCAGTTTGGAAACACTCTGTTTGTTAAGTTTGCAAGAGAATATTTGGACCATTTTGAGGCCTTCGTTGGAAACGGGATTTCTCAGTTGAATGCTAGACAGATGAATTCCCAGTAACATCTTTGCGTTGTGTGTATTCAACTCACAGAGTTGAACCTTCCTTTAGACAGAGCAGTTTTGAAACCCTCTTTTTGTGGAATTTGCAAGTGGAGATTTCAAGCGATTTGAGGCCAATCTTAGAAATCGAAATATCTTTGTATAAAAACTAGACAGAATCATTCTCAGAAAAAACTTTGTGATGTCTGCGTTCAACTCACAGAGTTTATCCTTTCTTTTCACAGAGCAGTTTGGAAACACTCTGTTTCTTAAGTCTGCAAGGGGATATTTAGACCTCCTTGAGGCCTTCGTTGGAAACGGGATTTCTTCATATAAAGCTAGACAGATGAATTCTCAGTAACTTCTTTGTGTTGTGTGTATTCAACTCACAGAGTTGAACCTTTCTTTAGACAGAGCAGATTTGAAGCACTCTTTTTCTGGATTTTACAATTGGAGATTTCAAACGATTTGAGGCCTTTTGTATTAAAGGAAATATCTTCGTTTTAAAACTAGACAGAACCATTCTCAGAAACTACTTTGTGATGTGTGCGTTCAACTCACAGAGTTTCACCTTTCTTTTCATAGAGCAGTTTGGAAACACTCTGTTTGTTAAGTTTGCAAGAGGATATTTGGACCCCTTTGAGACCTTCGTTGGAAACGGGATTTCTCAGTTAAATGCTAGACAGATGAATTCCCAGTAACTTCTTTGTGTTGTGTGTATTCAACTCACAGAGTTGAACCTTCCTTTAGACAGAGCAGTTTTGAAACACTCTTTTTATGGAATTTGCAAGTGGAGATTTCAAGCGATTTGAGGCCAATCTTAGAAATCGAAATATCTTTGTATAAAAACTAGACAGAATCATTCTCAGAAACCACTTTGTGATGTGTGCATTCAACTCACAGAGTTTAACCTTTCTTTTCATAGAGCAGTTTGGAAACACTCTCTTTGTTAAGTTTGCAAGAGAATATTTGGACCATTTTGAGGCCTTCGTTGGAAACGGGATTTCTCAGTTGAATGCTAGACAGATGAATTCCCAGTAATATCTTTGCCTTGTGTATTCAACTCACAGAGTTGAACCTTCCTTTCGATAGAGCAGTTTTGAAACACTCTTTTTGTGGAATTTGCAAGTGGAGATTTCAAGCGATTTGGGGCCAATCTTAGAAATCGAAATACCTTTGTATAAAACTAGACAGAATCATTCTCAGAAAAAACTTTGTGATGTGTGCGTTAAACTCACAGAGTTTAACCTTTCTTTTCACAGAGCAGTTTGGAAACACTCTGTTTCTTAAGTCTGCAAGGGGATATTTAGACCTCCTTGAGGCCTTCGTTGGAAACGGGATTTCTTCATATAAAGCTAGACAGATGAATTCTCAGTAACTTCTTTGTGTTGTGTGTATTCAACTCACAGAGTTGAACCTTCCTTTAGACAGAGCAGTTTTGAAACACTCTTTTTGTGGATTTTACAATTGGAGATTTCAAACGATTTTAGGCCTTTTTTATTAAAGGAAATATCTTCGTTTTAAAACTAGACAGAACCATTCTCAGAAACTACTTTGTGATGTGTGCGTTCAACTCACAGAGTTTCACCTTTCTTTTCATAGAGCAGTTTGGAAACACTCTGTTTGTTAAGTTTGCAAGAGAATATTTGGACCCCTTTGAGGCCTTCGTTGGAAACGGGATTTCTCAGTTAAATGCTAGACAGATGAATTCCCAGTAACTTCTTTGTGTTGTGTGTATTCAACTCACAGAGTTGAACCTTCCTTTAGACAGAGCAGTTTTGAAACACTCTTTTTGTGGAATTTGCAAGTGGAGATTTCAAGCGATTTGAGGCCAATCTTAGAAATCGTAATATCTTTGTATAAAAACTAGACAGAATCATTCTCAGAAACCACTTTGTGATGTGTGCGTTCAACTCACAGAGTTTAACCTTTCTTTTCATAGAGCAGTTTGGAAACACTCTGTTTGTTAAGTTTGCAAGAGAATATTTGGACCATTTTGAGGCCTTCGTTGGAAACGGGATTTCTCAGTTGAATGCTAGACAGATGAATTCCCAGTAACATCTTTGCGTTGTGTGTATTCAACTCACAGAGTTGAACCTTCCTTTAGACAGAGCAGTTTTGAAACACTCTTTTTGTGGAATTTGCAAGTGGAGATTTCAAGCGATTTGAGGCCAATCTTAGAAATCGAAATATCTTTGTATAAAAACTAGACAGAATCATTCTCAGAAAAAAGTTTGTGATGTCTGCGTTCAACTCACAGAGTTTATCCTTTCTTTTCACAGAGCAGTTTGGAAACACTCTGTTTCTTAAGTCTGCAAGGGGATATTTAGACCTCCTTGAGGCCTTCGTTGGAAACGGGATTTCTTCATATAAAGCTAGACAGATGAATTCTCAGTAACTTCTTTGTGTTGTGTGTATTCAACTCACAGAGTTGAACCTTTCTTTAGACAGAGCAGATTTGAAACACTCTTTTTCTGGATTTTACAAGTGGAGATTTCAAACGATTTGAGGCCTTTTGTATTAAAGGAAATATCTTCGTTTTAAAACTAGACAGAACCATTCTCAGAAACTACTTTGTGATGTGTGCGTTCAACTCACAGAGTTTCACCTTTCTTTTCATAGAGCAGTTTGGAAACACTCTGTTTGTTAAGTTTGCAAGAGGATATTTGGACCCCTTTGAGACCTTCGTTGGAAACGGGATTTCTCAGTTAAATGCTAGACAGATGAATTCCCAGTAACTTCTTTGTGTTGTGTGTATTCAACTCACAGAGTTGAACCTTCCTTTAGACAGAGCAGTTTTGAAACACTCTTTTTATGGAATTTGCAAGTGGAGATTTCAAGCGATTTGAGGCCAATCTTAGAAATCGAAATATCTTTGTATAAAAACTAGACAGAATCATTCTCAGAAACCACTTTGTGATGTGTGCATTCAACTCACAGAGTTTAACCTTTCTTTTCATAGAGCAGTTTGGAAACACTCTCTTTGTTAAGTTTGCAAGAGAATATTTGGACCATTTTGAGGCCTTCGTTGGAAACGGGATTTCTCAGTTGAATGCTAGACAGATGAATTCCCAGTAATATCTTTGCCTTGTGTATTCAACTCACAGAGTTGAACCTTCCTTTCGATAGAGCAGTTTTGAAACACTCTTTTTGTGGAATTTGCAAGTGGAGATTTCAAGCGATTTGGGGCCAATCTTAGAAATCGAAATACCTTTGTATAAAAACTAGACAGAATCATTCTCAGAAAAAACTTTGTGATGTGTGCGTTCAACTCACAGAGTTTAACCTTTCTTTTCACAGAGCAGTTTGGAAACACTCTGTTTCTTAAGTCTGCAAGGGGATATTTAGACCTCCTTGAGGCCTTCGTTGGAAACGGGATTTCTTCATATAAAGCTAGACAGATGAATTCTCAGTAACTTCTTTGTGTTGTGTGTATTCAACTCACAGAGTTGAACCTTTCTTTAGACAGAGCAGATTTGAAACACTCTTTTTGTGGATTTTACAATTGGAGATTTCAAACGATTTGAGGCCTTTTGTATTAAAGGAAATATCTTCGTTTTAAAACTAGACAGAACCATTCTCAGAAACTACTTTGTGATGTGTGCGTTCAACTCACAGAGTTTCACCTTTCTTTTCATAGAGCAGTTTGGAAACACTCTGTTTGTTAAGTTTCAAGAGGATATTTGGACCCCTTTGAGGCCTTCGTTGGAAACGGGATTTCTCAGTTAAATGCTAGACAGATGAATTCCCAGTAACTTCTTTGTGTTGTGTGTATTCAACTCACAGAGTTGAACCTTCCTTTAGACAGAGCAGTTTTGAAACACTCTTTTTGTGGAATTTGCAAAAGGAGATTTCAAGCGATTTGAGGCCAATCTTAGAAATCGAAATATCTTTGTATAAAAACTAGACAGAATCATTCTCAGAAACCACTTTGTGATGTGTGCGTTCAACTCACAGAGTTTAACCTTTCTTTTCATAGAGCAGTTTGGAAACACTCTGTTTGTTAAGTTTGCAAGAGAATATTTGGACCATTTTGAGGCCTTCGTTGGAAACGGGATTTCTCAGTTGAATGCTAGACAGATGAATTCCCAGTAACTTCTTTGCGTTGTGTGTATTCAACTCACAGAGTTGAACCTTCCTTTAGACAGAGCAGGTTTGAAACACTCTTTTTGTGGAATTTGCAAGTGGAGATTTCAAGCGATTTGAGGCCAATCTTGGAAATCGAAGTATCTTTGTATAAAAACTAGACAGAATCATTCTCAGAAAAAACTTTGTGATGTCTGCGTTCAACTCACAGAGTTTAACCTTTCTTTTCACAGAGCAGTTTGGAAACACTCTGTTTCTTAAGTCTGCAAGGGGATATTTAGACCTCCTTGAGGCCTTCGTTGGAAACGGGATTTCTTCATATAAAGCTAGACAGATGAATTCTCAGTAACTTCTTTGTGTTGTGTGTATTCAACTGACAGAGTTGAACCTTTCTTTAGACAGAGCAGATTTGAAACACTCTTTTTCTGGATTTTACAAGTGGAGATTTCAAACTATTTGAGGCCTTTTGTATTAAAGGAAATATCTTCGTTTTAAAACTAGACAGAACCATTCTCAGAAACTACTTTGTGATGTGTGCGTTCAACTCACAGAGTTTCACCTTTCTTTTCATAGAGCAGTTTGGAAACACTCTGTTTGTTAAGTTTGCAAGAGGATATTTGGAACCCTTTGAGACCTTCGTTGGAAACGGGATTTCTCAGTTAAATGCTAGACAGATGAATTCCCAGTAACTTCTTTGTGTTGTGTGTATTCAACTCACAGATTTGAACCTTCCTTTAGACAGAGCAGTTTTGAAACACTCTTTTTATGGAATTTGCAAGTGGAGATTTCAAGCGATTTGAGGCCAATCTTAGAAATCGAAATATCTTTGTATAAAAACTAGACAGAATCATTCTCAGAAACCACTTTGTGATGTGTGCATTCAACTCACAGAGTTTAACCTTTCTTTTCATAGAGCAGTTTGGAAACACTCTCTTTGTTAAGTTTGCAAGAGAATATTTGGACCATTTTGAGGCCTTCGTTGGAAACGGGATTTCTCAGTTGAATGCTAGACAGATGAATTCCCAGTAATATCTTTGCCTTGTGTGTATTCAACTCACAGAGTTGAACCTTCCTTTCGATAGAGCAGTTTTGAAACACTCTTTTTGTGGAATTTGCAAGTGGAGATTTCAAGCGATTTGAGGCCAATCTTAGAAATCGAAATACCTTTGTATAAAAACTAGACAGAATCATTCTCAGAAAAAACTTTGTGATGTGTGCGTTCAACTCACAGAGTTTAACCTTTCTTTTCACAGAGCAGTTTGGAAACACTCTGTTTCTTAAGTCTGCAAGGGGATATTTAGACCTCCTTGAGGCCTTCGTTGGAAACGGGATTTCTTCATATAAAGCTAGACAGATGAATTCTCAGTAACTTCTTTGTGTTGTGTGTATTCAACTCACAGAGTTGAACCTTTCTTTAGACAGAGCAGATTTGAAACACTCTTTTTGTGGATTTTACAATTGGAGATTTCAAACGATTTGAGGCCTTTTGTATTAAAGGAAATATCTTCGTTTTAAAACTAGACAGAACCATTCTCAGAAACTACTTTGTGATGTGTGCGTTCAACTCACAGAGTTTCACCTTTCTTTTCATAGAGCAGTTTGGAAACACTCTGTTTGTTAAGTTTCAAGAGGATATTTGGACCCCTTTGAGGCCTTCGTTGGAAACGGGATTTCTCAGTTAAATGCTAGACAGATGAATTCCCAGTAACTTCTTTGTGTTGTGTGTATTCAACTCACAGAGTTGAACCTTCCTTTAGACAGAGCAGTTTTGAAACACTCTTTTTGTGGAATTTGCAAATGGAGATTTCAAGCGATTTGAGGCCAATCTTAGAAATCGAAATATCTTTGTATAAAAACTAGACAGAATCATTCTCAGAAACCACTTTGTGATGTGTGCGTTCAACTCACAGAGTTTAACCTTTCTTTTCATAGAGCAGTTTGGAAACACTCTGTTTGTTAAGTTTGCAAGAGAATATTTGGACCATTTTGAGGCCTTCGTTGGAAACGGGATTTCTCAGTTGAATGCTAGACAGATGAATTCCCAGTAACATCTTTGCGTTGTGTGTATTCAACTCACAGAGTTGAACCTTCCTTTAGACAGAGCAGGTTTGAAACACTCTTTTTGTGGAATTTGCAAGTGGAGATTTCAAGCGATTTGAGGCCAATCTTAGAAATCGAAATATCTTTGTATAAAAACTAGACAGAATCATTCTCAGAAAAAACTTTGTGATGTGTGCGTTCAACTCACAGAGTTTAACCTTTCTTTCACAGAGCAGTTTGGAAACACTCTGTTTGTTAAGTCTGCAAGGGGATATTTAGACCTCCTTGACGCCTTCGTTGGAAACGGGATTTCTTCATATAAAGCTAGACAGATGAATTCTCAGTAACTTCTTTGTGTTGTGTGTATTCAACTCACAGAGTTGAACCTTTCTTTAGACAGAGCAGATTTGAAACAATCTTTTTGTGGATTTTACAATTGGAGATTTCAAACGATTTGAGGCCTTTTGTATTAAAGGAAATATCTTCGTTTAAAACTAGACAGAACCATTCTCAGAAACTACTTTGTGATGTGTGCGTTCAACTCACAGAGTTTCACCTTTCTTTTCATAGAGCAGTTTGGAAACACTCTGTTTGTTAAGTTTGCAAGAGGATATTTGGACCCCTTTGAGGCCTTCGTTGGAAACGGGATTTCTCAGTTAAATGCTAGAGAGATGAATTCCCAGTAACTTCTTTGTGTTGTGTGTATTCAACTCACAGAGTTGAACCTTCCTTTAGACAGAGCAGTTTTGAAACACTCTTTTTGTGGAATTTGCAAGTGGAGATTTCAAGCGATTTGAGGCCAATCTTAGAAATCGAAATATCTTTGTATAAAAACTAGACAGAATCATTCTCAGAAACCACTTTGTGATGTGTGCGTTCAACTCACAGAGTTTCACCTTTCTTTTCATAGAGCAGTTTGGAAACACTCTGTTTGTTAAGTTTGCAAGAGAATATTTGGACCATTTTGAGGCCTTCGTTGGAAACGGGAATTCTCTGTTGAATGCTAGACAGATGAATTCCCAGTAACATCTTTGCGTTGTGTGTATTCAACTCACAGAGTTGAACCTTCCTTTAGACAGAGCAGTTTTGAAACACTCTTTTTGTGGAATTTGCAAGTGGAGATTTCAAGCGATTTGAGGCCAATCTTAGAAATCGAAATATCTTTGTATAAAAACTAGACAGACTCATTCTCAGAAAAAACTTTGTGATGTGTGCGTTCAACTCACAGAGTTTAACGTTTCTTTTCACAGAGCAGTTTGGAAACACTCTGTTTCTTAAGTCTGCAAGGGGATATTTATACCGCCTTGTGGCCTTCGTTGGAAACGGGATTTCTTCATATAAAGCTAGACAGATGAATTCTCAGTAACTTCTTTGTGTTGTGTGTATTCAACTCACGGAGTTGAACCTTCCTTTAGACAGAGCAGTTTTGAAACACTCTTTTTGTGGATTTTACAATTGGAGATTTCAAACGATTTTAGGCCTTTTGTATTAAAGGAAATATCTTCGTTTTAAAACTAGACAGAACCATTCTCAGAAACTACTTTGTGATGTGTGCGTTCAACTCACAGAGTTTAACCTTTCTTTTCATAGAGCAGTTTGGAAACACTCTGTTTGTTAAGTTTGCAAGAGGATATTTGGACCCCTTTGAGGCCTTCGTTGGAAACGGGATTTCTCAGTTAAATGCTAGACAGATGAATTCCCAGTAACTTCTTTGTGTTGTGTGTATTCAACTCACAGAGTTGAACCTTCCTTTAGACAGAGCAGTTTTGAAACACTCTTTTTGTGGAATTTGCAAGTGGAGATTTTAAGCGATTTGAGGCCAATCTGAGAAATCGAAATATCTTTGTATAAAAACTAGACAGAATCATTCTCAGAAACCACTTTGTGATGTGTGCGTTCAACTCACAGAGTTTAACCTTTCTTTTCATAGAGCAGTTTGGAAACACTCTGTTTGTTAAGTTTGCAAGAGAATATTTGGACCATTTTGAGGCCTTCGTTGGAAACGGGATTTCTCAGTTGAATGCTAGACAGATGAATTCCCAGTAACATCTTTGCGTTGTGTGTATTCAACTCACAGAGTTGAACCTTCCTTTAGATAGAGCAGTTTTGAAACACTCTTTTTGTGGAATTTGCAAGTGGAGATTTTAAGCGATTTGAGGCCAATCTTAGAAATCGAAATATCTTTGTATAAAAACTAGACAGAATCATTCTCAGAAAAAACTTTGTGATGTGTGCGTTCAACTCACAGAGTTTAACGTTTCTTTTCACAGAGCAGTTTGGAAACACACTGTTTCTTAAGTCTGCAAGGGGATATTTATACCGCCTTGTAGCCTTCGTTGGAAACGGGATTTCTTCATATAAAGCTAGACAGATGAATTCTCAGTAACTTCTTTGTGTTGTGTGTATTCAACTCACAGAGTAGAACCTTTCTTTAGACAGAGCAGATTTGAAACACTCTTTTTGTGGATTTTACAATTGGAGATTTCAAACGATTTGAGGCCTTTTGTATTAAAGGAAATATCTTCGTTTTGAAACTAGACAGAACCATTCTCAGAAACTACTTTGTGATGTGTGCGTTCAACTCACAGAGTTTCACCTTTCTTTTCATAGAGCAGTTTGGAAACACTCTGTTTGTTAAGTTTCAAGAGGATATTTGGACCCCTTTGAGGCCTTCGTTGGAAACGGGATTTCTCAGTTAAATGCTAGACAGATGAATTCCCAGTAACTTCTTTGTGTTGTGTGTATTCAACTCACAGAGTTGAACCTTCCTTTAGACAGAGCAGTTTTGAAACACTCTTTTTGTGGAATTTGCAAGTGGAGATTTCAAGCGATTTGAGGCCAATCTTAGAAATCGAAATATCTTTGTATAAAAACTAGACAGAATCATTCTCAGAAACCACTTTGTGATGTGTGCGTTCAACTCACAGAGTTTAACCTTTCTTTTCATAGAGCAGTTTGGAAACACTCTGTTTGTTAAGTTTGCAAGAGAATATTTGGACCATTTTGAGGCCTTCGTTGGAAACGGGATTTCTCAGTTGAATGCTAGACAGATGAATTCCCAGTAACATCTTTGCGTTGTGTGTATTCAACTCACAGAGTTGAACCTTTCTTTAGACAGAGCAGATTTGAAACACTCTTTTTGTGGATTTCACAAGTGGAGATTTCAAGCGATTTGAGGCCAATTGTAGTAAAGGAAATATCTTCGTTTAAAAACCGGACAGAATCATTCTCAGAAACTACTTCGTGATGTGTGCGTTCAACTCACAGAGTTTCACCTTTCTTTTCATAGAGCAGTTTGGAAACACTCTGTTAAGTTGGCAAGAGGATATTTGGACCACTTTGAGGCCTTCCTTGGAAACGTGGTTTCTCTGTTAAATGCTAGACAGATGAATTCCCAGTAACTTCTTTTTGTTGTGTGTATTCAACTCACAGATTTGAACGTTCCTTTCGAGAGAGAAGTTTTGAAACACTCTTTTTGTGGGATCTGCAAGTGGAGATTTCAAGCGATTTGGGGCCAATCTTAGAAATCGAAATATCATTGCATAAAAACTAGACAGAATCATTCTCAGAAACCACTTTGTGATGTGAGCGTTCAACTCACAGAGTTTAACCTTTCTTTTCATAGAGCAGTTTGGAAACACTCTGTTTCTTAAGTCTGCAAGGGGATATTTAGACCTCTTTGAGGCCTTCGTTGGAAACAGGATTTCTTCATATAAAGCTACACAGATGAATTCTCAGTAACTTCTTTGTGTTGTGTGTATTCAACTCACAGAGTTGAACCTTTCTTTAGACAGAGCAGATTTGAAACACTCTTTTTGTGGATTTTACAAGTGGAGATTTCAAGCGATTTGAGGCCAATTGTAGTAAAGGAAATATCTTCGTTTAAAAACAAGACAGAATCATTCTCAGAAACTACTTTGTGATGTGTGCGTTCAACTCACAGAGTTTCATCTCTCTTTTCATCGAGCATTTTGGGGACACTCTGTTTCTTAAGTCTGCAAGGGGATATTTAGACCTATTTGTGGCCTTCGTTGGAATCGGGCTTTCTTCATATAAATCTAGACAGATGAATTCTCAGTAACTTCTTTGTGTTGTGTGTATTCAACTCACAGATTTGAACGTTCCTTTTGAAAGAGCAGTTTTGAAACACTCTTTTTGTGGGTTCTGCAAGTGGAGATTTCAAGCGATTTGAGGCCAATCTTAGAAATCGAAATATCATTGCATAAAAACTAGACAGAATCATTCTCAGAAACCACTTTGTGATGTGAGCGTTCAACTCACAGAGTTTAACCTTTCTTTTCATAGAGCAGTTTGGAAACACTCTGTTTCTTAAGTCTGCAAGGGGATATTTAGACCTCTTTGAGGCCTTCGTTGGAAACGGGATTTCTTCATACACAGCTAGACAGATGAATTCTCAATACCTTATTCGTGTTGTGTTTATTCAACTCACAGAGTTGAACATTTCTTTAGAGAGAGCAGATTTGAAACACTCTTTTTGTGGATTTTACAAGTGGAGATTTCAAGCGATTTGAGGACAATTGTAGTAAAGGAAATATCTTCGTTTAAAACTACACAGAATCACTCTCAGAAACTACTTCGTGATGTGTGCGTTCAACTCACAGAGTTTCACCTTTCTTTGCATAGAGCAGTTTGGAAACACTCTGTTAAGTTGGCAAGAGGATATTTGGACCACTTTGAGGCCTTCCTTGGAAACGGGATTTCTCAGTTAAATGCTAGACAGATGAACTCCCAGTAACTTCTTTGTGTTGTGTGTATTCAACTCACAGAGTTGAACCTTTCTTTAGACAGAGCAGATTTGAAACACTCTTTTTGTGGGATCTGCAAGTGGAGATTTCAAGCGATTTGAGGCCAATCTTAGAAATCGAAATATCTTTGTATAAAAATTAGACCGAATCATTCTCAGAAACCACTTTGTGATGTGTGCGTTCAACTCACAGAGTTTAACCTTTCTTTTCATAGAGCAGTTTGGAAGCACTCTGTTTGCTAAGTTTGCAAGAGAATATTTGGACCACTTTGAGGACTTCGTTGGAAACGGGATTTCTCAGTTGAATGCTAGACAGATGAATTCCCAGTAACTTCTTTGCATTGTGTGTATTCAACTCACAGAGTTGAACCTTCCTTTAGACAGAGCAGTTTTGAAACACTCTTTTTGTGGAATTTGCAAGTGGAGATTTCAAGCGATTTGAGGCCAATCTTAGAAATCGAAATATCTTTGTATAAAAACTAGACAGAATCATTCTCAGAAAAAACTTTGTCATGTGTGCGTTCAACTCACAGAGTTTAACCTTTCTTTTCATAGAGCAGTTTGGAAACACTCTGTTTCTTAAGTCTGCAAGGGGATATTTAGACCTCCTTGAGGCCTTCGTTGGAATCGGGATTTCTTCATATAAAGCTAGACAGATGAATTCTCAGTAACTTCTTTGTGTTGTGTGTATTCAACTCACAGAGTGGAACCTTTCTTTAGACAGAGCAGATTTGAAACACTCTTTTTGTGGATTTTACAAGTGGAGATTTCAAGCGATTTGAGGCCAACTGTATTAAAGGAAATATCTTCGTTTTAAAACTAGACAGAACCATTCTCAGAAACTACTTTGTGATGTGTGCGTTCAACTCAGAGTTTCACCTTTCTTTTCATAGAGCAGTTTGGAAACACTCTGTTTGTTCAGTTTGCAGGAGGATATTTGGACCCCTTTGAGGCCTTCGTTGGAAACAGGATTTCTCAGTTAAATGCTAGACAGATGAATTCCCAGTAACTTCTTTGTGTTGTGTGTATTCAACTCACAGAGTTGAACCTTCCTTTAGACAGAGCAGTTTTGAAACACTCTTTTTGTGGAATTTGCAAGTGGAGATTTCAAGCGATTTGGGGCCAATCTTAGAAATCGAAATATCTTTGTATAAAAATTAGACCGAATCATTCTCAGAAACCACTTTGTGATGTGTGCGTTCAACTCACAGAGTTTAACCTTTCTTTTCATAGAGCAGTTTGGAAAAACTCTGTTTGTTAAGTTTGCAAGAGAATATTTGGACCACTTTGAGGCCTTCGTTGGAAACGGGATTTCTCAGTTGAATGCTAGACAGATGAATTCCCAGTAACTTCTTTGCGTTGTGTGTATTCAACCCACAGAGCTGAACCTTCCTTTAGACAGAGCAGTTTTGAAACACTCTTTTTGTGGAATTTGCAAGTGGAGATTTCACGCGATTAGAGGCCAATCTTAGAAATCGAAATATCTTTGTATAAAAACTAGACAGAATCATTCTCAGAAAAAACTTTGTGATGTGTGCGTTCAACTCACAGAGTTTAACCTTTCTTTTCACAGAGCAGTTTGGAAACACTCCGTTTCTTAAGTCTGCAAGGGGATATTTAGACCTCCTTGAGGCCTTCGTTGGAAACGGGATTTCTTCATATAAAGCTAGACAGATGAATTCTCAGTAACTTCTTTGTGTTGTGTGTATTCAACTCACAGAGTTGAAACTTTCTTTAGATAGAGCAGATTTGAAACACTCTTTTTGTGGATTTTACAATTGCAGATTTCAAACGATTTGTGGCCTTTTGTATTAAAGGAAATATCTTCGTTTTAAAACTAGACAGAACCATTCTCAGAAACTACTTTGTGATGTGTGCGTTCAACTCACAGAGTTTCACCTTTCTTTTCATAGAGCAGTTTGGAAACACTCTGTTTGTTAAGTTTCAAGAGGATATTTGGACCCCTTTGAGGCCTTCGTTGGAAACGGGATTTCTCAGTTAAATGCTAGACAGATGAATTCCCAGTAACTTCTTTGTGTTGTGTGTATTCAACTCACAGAGTTGAAACTTCCTTTAGACAGAGCAGTTTTGAAACACTCTTTTTGTGGAATTTGCAAGTGGAGATTTCAAGCGATTTGAGGCCAATCTTAGAAATCGAAATATCTTTGTATAAAAACTAGACAGAATCATTCTCAGAAACCACTCTGTGATGTGTGCGTTCAACTCACAGAGTTTCACCTTTCTTTTCATAGAGCAGTTTGGAAACACTCTGTTTGTTAAGTTTGCAAGAGAGTATTTGGACCATTTTGAGGCCTTCGTTGGAAACGGGTTTTCTCAGTTGAATGCTAGACAGATGAATTCCCAGTAACATCTTTGCGTTGTGTGCATTCAACTCACAGAGTTGAACCTTCCTTTAGACAGAGCAGTTTTGAAACACTCTTTTTGTGGAATTTGCAAGTGGAGATTTCAAGCGATTTGAGGCCAATCTTAGAAATCGAAATATCTTTGTATAAAAACTAGACAGAATCATTCTCAGAAAAAACTTTGTGATGTGTGCGTTCAACTCACAGAGTTTAACCTTTCTTTTCACAGAGCAGTTTGGAAACACTCTGTTTCTTAAGTCTGCAAGGGGATATTTAGACCTCTTTGTGGCCTTCGTTGGAATCGGGCTTTCTTCATATAATGCTAGACAGATGAATTCTCAGTAACTTCTTTGTGTTGTGTGTATTCAACTCACAGAGTTGAAGCTTCCTTTAGACAGAGCAGTTTTGAAACACTCTTTTTGTGGAAATGGCAAGTGGAGATTTCAAGCGATTTGAGGCCAATCTTAGAAACCGAAATATCTTTGTACAAAAAGTAGGCAGAATCATTCTCAGAAACCACTTTGTGATGTGTGCGTTCAACTCACAGAGTTTAACCTTTCTTTTCATAGAGCAGTTTGGAAACACTCTGTTTCTTAAGTCTGCAAGGGGATATTTAGACCTCTTTGAGGCCTTCGTTGGAAACGGGATTTCTTCATATAAAGCTAGACAGATGAATTCTCAGTAACTTCTTTGTGTTGTGTGTATTCAACTCACAGAGTTGAACCTTTCTTTAGACAGAGCAGATTTGAAACACTCTTTTTGTGGATTTCACAAGTGGAGATTTCAAGCGATTTGAGGCCAATTGTAGTAAAGGAAATATCTTCGTTTAAAAACCGGACAGAATCATTCTCAGAAACTACTTCGTGATGTGTGCGTTCAACTCACAGAGTTTCACCTTTCTTTTCATAGAGCAGTTTGGAAACACTCTGTTAAGTTGGCAAGAGGATATTTGGACCACTTTGAGGCCTTCCTTGGAAACGTGGTTTCTCTGTTAAATGCTAGACAGATGAATTCCCAGTAACTTCTTTTTGTTGTGTGTATTCAACTCACAGATTTGAACGTTCCTTTCGAGAGAGAAGTTTTGAAACACTCTTTTTGTGGGATCTGCAAGTGGAGATTTCAAGCGATTTGGGTCCAATCTTAGAAATCGAAATATCATTGCATAAAAACTAGACAGAATCATTCTCAGAAACCACTTTGTGATGTGAGCGTTCAACTCACAGAGTTTAACCTTTCTTTTCATAGAGCAGTTTGGAAACACTCTGTTTCTTAAGTCTGCAAGGGGATATTTAGACCTCTTTGAGGCCTTCGTTGGAAACAGGATTTCTTCATATAAAGCTACACAGATGAATTCTCAGTAACTTCTTTGTGTTGTGTGTATTCAACTCACAGAGTTGAACCTTTCTTTAGACAGAGCAGATTTGAAACACTCTTTTTGTGGATTTTACAAGTGGAGATTTCAAGCGATTTGAGGCCAATTGTAGTAAAGGAAATATCTTCGTTTAAAAACAAGACAGAATCATTCTCAGAAACTACTTTGTGATGTGTGCGTTCAACTCACAGAGTTTCATCTCTCTTTTCATCGAGCATTTTGGGGACACTCTGTTTCTTAAGTCTGCAAGGGGATATTTAGACCTATTTGTGGCCTTCGTTGGAATCGGGCTTTCTTCATATAAATCTAGACAGATGAATTCTCAGTAACTTCTTTGTGTTGTGTGTATTCAACTCACAGATTTGAACGTTCCTTTTGAAAGAGCAGTTTTGAAACACTCTTTTTGTGGGTTCTGCAAGTGGAGATTTCAAGCGATTTGAGGCCAATCTTAGAAATCGAAATATCATTGCATAAAAACTAGACAGAATCATTCTCAGAAACCACTTTGTGATGTGAGCGTTCAACTCACAGAGTTTAACCTTTCTTTTCATAGAGCAGTTTGGAAACACTCTGTTTCTTAAGTCTGCCAGGGGATATTTAGACCTCTTTGAGGCCTTCGTTGGAAACGGGATTTCTTCATACACAGCTAGACAGATGAATTCTCAATACCTTATTCGTGTTGTGTTTATTCAACTCACAGAGTTGAACATTTCTTTAGAGAGAGCAGATTTGAAACACTCTTTTTGTGGATTTTACAAGTGGAGATTTCAAGCGATTTGAGGACAATTGTAGTAAAGGAAATATCTTCGTTTAAAACTACACAGAATCACTCTCAGAAACTACTTCGTGATGTGTGCGTTCAACTCACAGAGTTTCACCTTTCTTTGCATAGAGCAGTTTGGAAACACTCTGTTAAGTTGGCAAGAGGATATTTGGACCACTTTGAGGCCTTCCTTGGAAACGGGATTTCTCAGTTAAATGCTAGACAGATGAACTCCCAGTAACTTCTTTGTGTTGTGTGTATTCAACTCACAGAGTTGAACCTTTCTTTAGACAGAGCAGATTTGAAACACTCTTTTTGTGGGATCTGCAAGTGGAGATTTCAAGCGATTTGAGGCCAATCTTAGAAATCGAAATATCTTTGTATAAAAATTAGACCGAATCATTCTCAGAAACCACTTTGTGATGTGTGCGTTCAACTCACAGAGTTTAACCTTTCTTTTCATAGAGCAGTTTGGAAGCACTCTGTTTGCTAAGTTTGCAAGAGAATATTTGGACCACTTTGAGGACTTCGTTGGAAACGGGATTTCTCAGTTGAATGCTAGACAGATGAATTCCCAGTAACTTCTTTGCATTGTGTGTATTCAACTCACAGAGTTGAACCTTCCTTTAGACAGAGCAGTTTTGAAACACTCTTTTTGTGGAATTTGCAAGTGGAGATTTCAAGCGATTTGAGGCCAATCTTAGAAATCGAAATATCTTTGTATAAAAACTAGACAGAATCATTCTCAGAAAAAACTTTGTCATGTGTGCGTTCAACTCACAGAGTTTAACCTTTCTTTTCATAGAGCAGTTTGGAAACACTCTGTTTCTTAAGTCTGCAAGGGGATATTTAGACCTCCTTGAGGCCTTCGTTGGAATCGGGATTTCTTCATATAAAGCTAGACAGATGAATTCTCAGTAACTTCTTTGTGTTGTGTGTATTCAACTCACAGAGTGGAACCTTTCTTTAGACAGAGCAGATTTGAAACACTCTTTTTGTGGATTTTACAAGTGGAGATTTCAAGCGATTTGAGGCCAACTGTATTAAAGGAAATATCTTCGTTTTAAAACTAGACAGAACCATTCTCAGAAACTACTTTGTGATGTGTGCGTTCAACTCAGAGTTTCACCTTTCTTTTCATAGAGCAGTTTGGAAACACTCTGTTTGTTCAGTTTGCAGGAGGATATTTGGACCCCTTTGAGGCCTTCGTTGGAAACAGGATTTCTCAGTTAAATGCTAGACAGATGAATTCCCAGTAACTTCTTTGTGTTGTGTGTATTCAACTCACAGAGTTGAACCTTCCTTTAGACAGAGCAGTTTTGAAACACTCTTTTTGTGGAATTTGCAAGTGGAGATTTCAAGCGATTTGGGGCCAATCTTAGAAATCGAAATATCTTTGTATAAAAATTAGACCGAATCATTCTCAGAAACCACTTTGTGATGTGTGCGTTCAACTCACAGAGTTTAACCTTTCTTTTCATAGAGCAGTTTGGAAAAACTCTGTTTGTTAAGTTTGCAAGAGAATATTTGGACCACTTTGAGGCCTTCGTTGGAAACGGGATTTCTCAGTTGAATGCTAGACAGATGAATTCCCAGTAACTTCTTTGCGTTGTGTGTATTCAACCCACAGAGCTGAACCTTCCTTTAGACAGAGCAGTTTTGAAACACTCTTTTTGTGGAATTTGCAAGTGGAGATTTCACGCGATTAGAGGCCAATCTTAGAAATCGAAATATCTTTGTATAAAAACTAGACAGAATCATTCTCAGAAAAAACTTTGTGATGTGTGCGTTCAACTCACAGAGTTTAACCTT
Organism: Pan paniscus; assembly: GCF_029289425.2. Classification (NCBI taxonomy): domain Eukaryota; kingdom Metazoa; phylum Chordata; class Mammalia; order Primates; family Hominidae; genus Pan; species Pan paniscus. The sequence continues at coordinate 53,279,959 of NC_073257.2, read as the reverse complement.
TCTTTTCACAGAGCAGTTTGGAAACACTCCGTTTCTTAAGTCTGCAAGGGGATATTTAGACCTCCTTGAGGCCTTCGTTGGAAACGGGATTTCTTCATATAAAGCTAGACAGATGAATTCTCAGTAACTTCTTTGTGTTGTGTGTATTCAACTCACAGAGTTGAAACTTTCTTTAGATAGAGCAGATTTGAAACACTCTTTTTGTGGATTTTACAATTGCAGATTTCAAACGATTTGTGGCCTTTTGTATTAAAGGAAATATCTTCGTTTTAAAACTAGACAGAACCATTCTCAGAAACTACTTTGTGATGTGTGCGTTCAACTCACAGAGTTTCACCTTTCTTTTCATAGAGCAGTTTGGAAACACTCTGTTTGTTAAGTTTCAAGAGGATATTTGGACCCCTTTGAGGCCTTCGTTGGAAACGGGATTTCTCAGTTAAATGCTAGACAGATGAATTCCCAGTAACTTCTTTGTGTTGTGTGTATTCAACTCACAGAGTTGAAACTTCCTTTAGACAGAGCAGTTTTGAAACACTCTTTTTGTGGAATTTGCAAGTGGAGATTTCAAGCGATTTGAGGCCAATCTTAGAAATCGAAATATCTTTGTATAAAAACTAGACAGAATCATTCTCAGAAACCACTCTGTGATGTGTGCGTTCAACTCACAGAGTTTCACCTTTCTTTTCATAGAGCAGTTTGGAAACACTCTGTTTGTTAAGTTTGCAAGAGAGTATTTGGACCATTTTGAGGCCTTCGTTGGAAACGGGTTTTCTCAGTTGAATGCTAGACAGATGAATTCCCAGTAACATCTTTGCGTTGTGTGCATTCAACTCACAGAGTTGAACCTTCCTTTAGACAGAGCAGTTTTGAAACACTCTTTTTGTGGAATTTGCAAGTGGAGATTTCAAGCGATTTGAGGCCAATCTTAGAAATCGAAATATCTTTGTATAAAAACTAGACAGAATCATTCTCAGAAAAAACTTTGTGATGTGTGCGTTCAACTCACAGAGTTTAACCTTTCTTTTCACAGAGCAGTTTGGAAACACTCTGTTTCTTAAGTCTGCAAGGGGATATTTAGACCTCTTTGTGGCCTTCGTTGGAATCGGGCTTTCTTCATATAATGCTAGACAGATGAATTCTCAGTAACTTCTTTGTGTTGTGTGTATTCAACTCACAGAGTTGAAGCTTCCTTTAGACAGAGCAGTTTTGAAACACTCTTTTTGTGGAAATGGCAAGTGGAGATTTCAAGCGATTTGAGGCCAATCTTAGAAACCGAAATATCTTTGTACAAAAAGTAGGCAGAATCATTCTCAGAAACCACTTTGTGATGTGTGCGTTCAACTCACAGAGTTTAACCTTTCTTTTCATAGAGCAGTTTGGAAACACTCTGTTTCTTAAGTCTGCAAGGGGATATTTAGACCTCTTTGAGGCCTTCGTTGGAAACGGGATTTCTTCATATAAAGCTAGACAGATGAATTCTCAGTAACTTCTTTGTGTTGTGTGTATTCAACTCACAGAGTTGAACCTTCCTTTAGACAGAGCAGATTTGAAACACTCTTTTTGTGGATTTCACAAGTGGAGATTTCAAGCGATTTGAGGCCAATTGTAGTAAAGGAAATATCTTCGTTTAAAAACCGGACAGAATCATTCTCAGAAACTACTTCGTGATGTGTGCGTTCAACTCACAGAGTTTCACCTTTCTTTTCATAGAGCAGTTTGGAAACACTCTGTTAAGTTGGCAAGAGGATATTTGGACCACTTTGAGGCCTTCCTTGGAAACGTGGTTTCTCTGTTAAATGCTAGACAGATGAATTCCCAGTAACTTCTTTTTGTTGTGTGTATTCAACTCACAGATTTGAACGTTCCTTTCGAGAGAGAAGTTTTGAAACACTCTTTTTGTGGGATCTGCAAGTGGAGATTTCAAGCGATTTGGGTCCAATCTTAGAAATCGAAATATCATTGCATAAAAACTAGACAGAATCATTCTCAGAAACCACTTTGTGATGTGAGCGTTCAACTCACAGAGTTTAACCTTTCTTTTCATAGAGCAGTTTGGAAACACTCTGTTTCTTAAGTCTGCAAGGGGATATTTAGACCTCTTTGAGGCCTTCGTTGGAAACAGGATTTTTTCATATAAAGCTACACAGATGAATTCTCAGTAACTTCTTTGTGTTGTGTGTATTCAACTCACAGAGTTGAACCTTTCTTTAGACAGAGCAGATTTGAAACACTCTTTTTGTGGATTTTACAAGTGGAGATTTCAAGCGATTTGAGGCCAATTGTAGTAAAGGAAATATCTTCGTTTAAAAACAAGACAGAATCATTCTCAGAAACTACTTTGTGATGTGTGCGTTCAACTCACAGAGTTTCATCTCTCTTTTCATCGAGCATTTTGGGGACACTCTGTTTCTTAAGTCTGCAAGGGGATATTTAGACCTATTTGTGGCCTTCGTTGGAATCGGGCTTTCTTCATATAAATCTAGACAGATGAATTCTCAGTAACTTCTTTGTGTTGTGTGTATTCAACTCACAGATTTGAACGTTCCTTTTGAAAGAGCAGTTTTGAAACACTCTTTTTGTGGGTTCTGCAAGTGGAGATTTCAAGCGATTTGAGGCCAATCTTAGAAATCGAAATATCATTGCATAAAAACTAGACAGAATCATTCTCAGAAACCACTTTGTGATGTGAGCGTTCAACTCACAGAGTTTAACCTTTCTTTTCATAGAGCAGTTTGGAAACACTCTGTTTCTTAAGTCTGCCAGGGGATATTTAGACCTCTTTGAGGCCTTCGTTGGAAACGGGATTTCTTCATACACAGCTAGACAGATGAATTCTCAATACCTTATTCGTGTTGTGTTTATTCAACTCACAGAGTTGAACATTTCTTTAGAGAGAGCAGATTTGAAACACTCTTTTTGTGGATTTTACAAGTGGAGATTTCAAGCGATTTGAGGACAATTGTAGTAAAGGAAATATCTTCGTTTAAAACTACACAGAATCACTCTCAGAAACTACTTCGTGATGTGTGCGTTCAACTCACAGAGTTTCACCTTTCTTTGCATAGAGCAGTTTGGAAACACTCTGTTAAGTTGGCAAGAGGATATTTGGACCACTTTGAGGCCTTCCTTGGAAACGGGATTTCTCAGTTAAATGCTAGACAGATGAACTCCCAGTAACTTCTTTGTGTTGTGTGTATTCAACTCACAGAGTTGAACCTTTCTTTAGACAGAGCAGATTTGAAACACTCTTTTTGTGGGATCTGCAAGTGGAGATTTCAAGCGATTTGAGGCCAATCTTAGAAATCGAAATATCTTTGTATAAAAATTAGACCGAATCATTCTCAGAAACCACTTTGTGATGTGTGCGTTCAACTCACAGAGTTTAACCTTTCTTTTCATAGAGCAGTTTGGAAGCACTCTGTTTGCTAAGTTTGCAAGAGAATATTTGGACCACTTTGAGGACTTCGTTGGAAACGGGATTTCTCAGTTGAATGCTAGACAGATGAATTCCCAGTAACTTCTTTGCATTGTGTGTATTCAACTCACAGAGTTGAACCTTCCTTTAGACAGAGCAGTTTTGAAACACTCTTTTTGTGGAATTTGCAAGTGGAGATTTCAAGCGATTTGAGGCCAATCTTAGAAATCGAAATATCTTTGTATAAAAACTAGACAGAATCATTCTCAGAAAAAACTTTGTCATGTGTGCGTTCAACTCACAGAGTTTAACCTTTCTTTTCATAGAGCAGTTTGGAAACACTCTGTTTCTTAAGTCTGCAAGGGGATATTTAGACCTCCTTGAGGCCTTCGTTGGAATCGGGATTTCTTCATATAAAGCTAGACAGATGAATTCTCAGTAACTTCTTTGTGTTGTGTGTATTCAACTCACAGAGTGGAACCTTTCTTTAGACAGAGCAGATTTGAAACACTCTTTTTGTGGATTTTACAAGTGGAGATTTCAAGCGATTTGAGGCCAACTGTATTAAAGGAAATATCTTCGTTTTAAAACTAGACAGAACCATTCTCAGAAACTACTTTGTGATGTGTGCGTTCAACTCAGAGTTTCACCTTTCTTTTCATAGAGCAGTTTGGAAACACTCTGTTTGTTCAGTTTGCAGGAGGATATTTGGACCCCTTTGAGGCCTTCGTTGGAAACAGGATTTCTCAGTTAAATGCTAGACAGATGAATTCCCAGTAACTTCTTTGTGTTGTGTGTATTCAACTCACAGAGTTGAACCTTCCTTTAGACAGAGCAGTTTTGAAACACTCTTTTTGTGGAATTTGCAAGTGGAGATTTCAAGCGATTTGGGGCCAATCTTAGAAATCGAAATATCTTTGTATAAAAATTAGACCGAATCATTCTCAGAAACCACTTTGTGATGTGTGCGTTCAACTCACAGAGTTTAACCTTTCTTTTCATAGAGCAGTTTGGAAAAACTCTGTTTGTTAAGTTTGCAAGAGAATATTTGGAGCACTTTGAGGCCTTCGTTGGAAACGGGATTTCTCAGTTGAATGCTAGACAGATGAATTCCCAGTAACTTCTTTGCGTTGTGTGTATTCAACTCACAGAGCTGAACCTTCCTTTAGACAGAGCAGTTTTGAAACACTCTTTTTGTGGAATTTGCAAGTGGAGATTTCACGCGATTTGAGGCCAATCTTAGAAATCGAAATATCTTTGTATAAAAACTAGACAGAATCATTCTCAGAAAAAACTTTGTGATGTGTGCGTTCAACTCACAGAGTTTAACCTTTCTTTTCACAGAGCAGTTTGGAAACACTCCGTTTCTTAAGTCTGCAAGGGGATATTTAGACCTCCTTGAGGCCTTCGTTGGAAACGGGATTTCTTCATATAAAGCTAGACAGATGAATTCTCAGTAACTTCTTTGTGTTGTGTGTATTCAACTCACAGAGTTGAACCTTTCTTTAGATAGAGCAGATTTGAAACACTCTTTTTGTGGATTTTACAATTGCAGATTTCAAACGATTTGTGGCCTTTTGTATTAAAGGAAATATCTTCGTTTTAAAACTAGACAGAACCATTCTCAGAAACTACTTTGTGATGTGTGCGTTCAACTCACAGAGTTTCACCTTTCTTTTCATAGAGCAGTTTGGAAACACTCTGTTTGTTAAGTTTCAAGAGGATATTTGGACCCCTTTGAGGCCTTCGTTGGAAACGGGATTTCTCAGTTAAATGCTAGACAGATGAATTCCCAGTAACTTCTTTGTGTTGTGTGTATTCAACTCACAGAGTTGAACCTTCCTTTAGACAGAGCAGTTTTGAAACACTCTTTTTGTGGAATTTGCAAGTGGAGATTTCAAGCGATTTGAGGCCAATCTTAGAAATCGAAATATCTTTGTATAAAAACTAGACAGAATCATTCTCAGAAACCACTTTGTGATGTGTGCGTTCAACTCACAGAGTTTCACCTTTCTTTTCATAGAGCAGTTTGGAAACACTCTGTTTGTTAAGTTTGCAAGAGAATATTTGGACCATTTTGAGGCCTTCGTTGGAAACGGGATTTCTCAGTTGAATGCTAGACAGATGAATTCCCAGTAACATCTTTGCGTTTTGTGCATTCAACTCACAGAGTTGAACCTTCCTTTAGACAGAGCAGTTTTGAAACACTCTTTTTGTGGAATTTGCAAGTGGAGATTTCAAGCGATTTGAGGCCAATCTTAGAAATCGAAATATCTTTGTATAAAAACTAGACAGAATCATTCTCAGAAAAAATTTTGTGATGTGTGCGTTCAACTCACAGAGTTAACCTTTCTTTTCACAGAGCAGTTTGGAAGCACTCTGTTTCTTAAGTCTGCAAGGGGATATTTAGACCTCCTTGAGGCCTTCGTTGGAAACGGGATTTCTTCATATAAAGCTAGACAGATGAATTCTCAGTAACTTCTTTGTGTTGTGTGTATTCAACTCACAGAGTTGAACCTTCCTTTAGACAGAGCAGTTTTGAAACACTCTTTTTGTGGATTTTACAATTGGAGATTTCAAACGATTTTAGGCCTTTTGTATTAAAGGAAATATCTTCGTTTTAAAACTAGACAGAACCATTCTCAGAAACTACTTTGTGATGTGTGCGTTCAACTCACAGAGTTTAACCTTTCTTTTCATAGAGCAGTTTGGAAACACTCTGTTTGTGAAGTTTGCAAGAGGATATTTGGACCCCTCTGAGGCCTTCGTTGGAAACGGGATTTCTCAGTTAAATGCTAGAGAGATGAATTCCCAGTAACTTCTTTGTGTTGTGTGTATTCAACTCACAGAGTTGAACCTTCCTTTAGACAGAGCAGTTTTGAAACACTCTTTTTGTGGAATTTGCAAGTGGAGATTTCAAGCGATTTGAGGCCAATCTTAGAAATCGAAATATCTTTGTATAAAAACTAGACAGAATCATTCTCAGAAACCACTTTGTGATGTGTGCGTTCAACTCACAGAGTTTAACCTTTCTTTTCATAGAGCAGTTTGGAAACACTCTGTTTGTTAAGTTTGCAAGAGAATATTTGGACCATTTTGAGGCCTTCGTTGGAAACGGGATTTCTCAGTTGAATGCTAGACAGATGAATTCCCAGTAACATCTTTGCGTTGTGTGTATTCAATTCACAGAGTTGAACCTTCCTTTAGACAGAGCAGTTTTGAAACACTCTTTTCGTGGAATTTGCAAGTGCAGATTTCAAGCGATTTGAGGCCAATCTTAGAAATCGAAATATCTTTGTATAAAAACTAGACAGAATCATTCTCAGAAAAAACTTTGTGATGTGTGCATTCAACTCACAGAGTTTAACCTTTCTTTTCACAGAGCAGTTTGGAAACACTCTGTTTCTTAAGTCAGCAAGGGGATATTTAGACCTCCTTGAGGCCTTCGTTGGAAACGGGATTTCTTCATATAAAGCTAGACAGATGAATTCTCAGTAACTTCTTTGTGTTGTGTGTATTCAACTCACAGAGTTGAACCTTTCTTTAGACAGAGCAGATTTGAAACACTCTTTTTGTGGATTTTACAATTGGAGATTTCAAACGATTTGAGGACTTTTGTATTAAAGGAAATATCTTCGTTTTGAAACTAGACAGAACCATTCTCAGAAACTACTTTGTGATGTGTGCGTTCAACTCACAGAGTTTCACCTTTCTTTTCATAGAGCAGTTTGGAAACACTCTGTTTGTTAAGTTTGCAAGAGGATATTTGGACCCCTTTGAGGCCTTCGTTGGAAACGGGATTTCTCAGTTAAATGCTAGACAGATGAATTCCCAGTAACTTCTTTGTGTTGTGTGTATTCAACTCACAGAGTTGAACCTTCCTTTAGACAGAGCAGTTTTGAAGCACTCTTTTTGTGGAATTTGCAAATGGAGATTTCAAGCGATTTGTGGCCAATCTTAGAAATCGAAATATCTTTGTATAAAAACTAGACAGAATCATTCTCAGAAACCACTTTGTGAGGTGTGCGTTCAACTCACAGAGTTTAACCTTTCTTTTCATGGAGCAGTTTGGAAAGACTCTGTTTGTTAAGTCGGCAAGGGAATATTTAGACCTCTTTGAGGCCTTCGTTGGAAACGGGATTTCTTCATAGAAAGCTAGACAGATGAATTCTCAGTAACTTCTTTGTGTTGTGTGTATTCAACTCACAGAGTTGAACCTTTCTTTAGACAGAGCAGATTTGAAACACTCCTTTTGTGGATTTTACAAGTGGAGATTTCAAGAGATTTGAGGATAATTGTAGTAAAGCAAATATCTTCGTTTAAAAACTAGACAGAATCATTCTCAGAAACTCCTTTCTGATGTGTGCGTTCAACTCACAGAGTTTCATCTCTCTTTTCATCGAGCTGTTTGGAAACACTCTGTTTCTTAAGTCTGCAAGGGGATATTTAGACCTCTTTGTGGCCTTCGTTGGAATCGGGCTTTCTTCATATAAAGCTAGACAGATGAATTCTCAGTAACTTCTTTGTGTTGTGTGTATTCAACTCACAGAGTTGAAGCTTCCTTTAGACAGAGCAGTTTTGAAACACTCTTTTTGTGGAAATGGCAAGTGGAGATTTCAAGCGATTTGAGGCCAATCTTAGAAACCGAAATATCTTTGTACAAAAAGTAGGCAGAATCATTCTCAGAAACCACTTTGTGATGTGTGCGTTCAACTCACAGAGTTTAACCTTTCTTTTCATAGAGCAGTTTGGAAACACTCTGTTTCTTAAGTCTGCAAGGGGATATTTAGACCTCTTTGAGGCCTTCGTTGGAAACGGGATTTCTTCATATAAAGCTAGACAGATGAATTCTCAGTAACTTCTTTGTGTTGTGTGTATTCAACTCACAGAGTTGAACCTTTCTTTAGACAGAGCAGATTTGAAACACTCTTTTTGTGGATTTCACAAGTGGAGATTTCAAGCGATTTGAGGCCAATTGTAGTAAAGGAAATATCTTCGTTTAAAAACAAGACAGAATCATTCTCAGAAACTACTTTGTGATGTGTGCGTTCAACTCACAGAGTTTCATCTCTCTTTTCATCGAGCATTTTGGGGACACTCTGTTTCTTAAGTCTGCAAGGGGATATTTAGACCTATTTGTGGCCTTCGTTGGAATCGGGCTTTCTTCATATAAATCTAGACAGATGAATTCTCAGTAACTTCTTTGTGTTGTGTGTATTCAACTCACAGATTTGAACGTTCCTTTTGAAAGAGCAGTTTTGAAACACTCTTTTTGTGGGTTCTGCAAGTGGAGATTTCAAGCGATTTGAGGCCAATCTTAGAAATCGAAATATCATTGCATAAAAACTAGACAGAATCATTCTCAGAAACCACTTTGTGATGTGAGCGTTCAACTCACAGAGTTTAACCTTTCTTTTCATAGAGCAGTTTGGAAACACTCTGTTTCTTAAGTCTGCCAGGGGATATTTAGACCTCTTTGAGGCCTTCGTTGGAAACGGGATTTCTTCATACACAGCTAGACAGATGAATTCTCAATACCTTATTCGTGTTGTGTTTATTCAACTCACAGAGTTGAACATTTCTTTAGAGAGAGCAGATTTGAAACACTCTTTTTGTGGATTTTACAAGTGGAGATTTCAAGCGATTTGAGGACAATTGTAGTAAAGGAAATATCTTCGTTTAAAACTACACAGCATCACTCTCAGAAACTACTTCGTGATGTGTGCGTTCAACTCACAGAGTTTCACCTTTCTTTGCATAGAGCAGTTTGGAAACACTCTGTTAAGTTGGCAAGAGGATATTTGGACCACTTTGAGGCCTTCCTTGGAAACGGGATTTCTCAGTTAAATGCTAGACAGATGAACTCCCAGTAACTTCTTTGTGTTGTGTGTATTCAACTCACAGAGTTGAACCTTTCTTTAGACAGAGCAGATTTGAAACACTCTTTTTGTGGGATCTGCAAGTGGAGATTTCAAGCGATTTGAGGCCAATCTTAGAAATCGAAATATCTTTGTATAAAAATTAGACCGAATCATTCTCAGAAACCACTTTGTGATGTGTGCGTTCAACTCACAGAGTTTAACCTTTCTTTTCATAGAGCAGTTTGGAAGCACTCTGTTTGCTAAGTTTGCAAGAGAATATTTGGACCACTTTGAGGACTTCGTTGGAAACGGGATTTCTCAGTTGAATGCTAGACAGATGAATTCCCAGTAACTTCTTTGCATTGTGTGTATTCAACTCACAGAGTTGAACCTTCCTTTAGACAGAGCAATTTTGAAACACTCTTTTTGTGGAATTTGCAAGTGGAGATTTCAAGCGATTTGAGGCCAATCTTAGAAATCGAAATATCTTTGTATAAAAACTAGACAGAATCATTCTCAGAAAAAACTTTGTGATGTGTGCGTTCAACTCACAGAGTTTAACCTTTCTTTTCACAGAGCAGTTTGGAAACACTCTGTTTGTTAAGTCTGCAAGGGGATATTTTGACCTCCTTGAGGCCTTCGTTGGAAACGGGATTTCTTCATATAAAGCTAGACAGATGAATTCTCAGTAACTTCTTTGTGTTGTGTGTATTCAACTCACAGATTTGAACCTTTCTTTAGACAGAGCAGATTTGAAACACTCTTTTTCTGGATTTTACAAGTGGAGATTTCAAACGATTTGAGGCCTTTTGTATTAAAGGAAATATCTTCGTTTTAAAACTAGACAGAACCATTCTCAGAAACTACTTTGTGATGTGTGCGTTCAACTCACAGAGTTTAACCTTTCTTTTCATAGAGCAGTTTGGAAACACTCTGTTTGTTAAGTTTGCAAGAGAATATTTGGACCATTTTGAGGCCTTCGTTGGAAACGGGATTTCTCAGTTGAATGCTAGACAGATGAATTCCCAGTAACATCTTTGCGTTGTGTGTATTCAACTCACAGAGTTGAACCTTCCTTTAGACAGAGCAGGTTTGAAACACTCTTTTTGTGGAATTTGCAAGTGGAGATTTCAAGCGATTTGAGGCCAATCTAAAAATCGAAATATCTTTGTATAAAAACTAGACAGAATCATTCTCAGAAAAAACTTTGTGATGTGTGCGTTCAACTCACAGAGTTTAACCTTTCTTTCACAGAGCAGTTTGGAAACACTCTGTTTCTTAAGTCTGCAAGGGGATATTTAGACCTCCTTGAGGCCTTCGTTGGAAACGGGATTTCTTCATATAAAGCTAGACAGATGAATTCTCAGTAACTTCTTTGTGTTGTGTGTATTCAACTCACAGAGTTGAACCTTTCTTTAGACAGAGCAGATTTGAAACAATCTTTTTGTGGATTTTACAATTGGAGATTTCAAACGATTTGAGGCCTTTTGTATTAAAGGAAATATCTTCGTTTAAAACTAGACAGAACGATTCTCAGAAACTACTTTGTGATGTGTGCGTTCAACTCACAGAGTTTCACCTTTCTTTTCATAGAGCAGTTTGGAAACACTCTGTTTGTTAAGTTTGCAAGAGGATATTTGGACCCCTTTGAGGCCTTCGTTGGAAACGGGATTTCTCAGTTAAATGCTAGAGAGATGAATTCCCAGTAACTTCTTTGTGTTGTGTGTATTCAACTCACAGAGTTGAACCTTCCTTTAGACTGAGCAGTTTTGAAACACTCTTTTTGTGGAATTTGCAAGTGGAGATTTCAAGCGATTTGAGGCCAATCTTAGAAATCGAAATATCTTTGTATAAAAACTAGACAGAATCATTCTCAGAAACCACTTTGTGATGTGTGCGTTCAACTCACAGAGTTTAACCTTTCTTTTCATAGAGCAGTTTGGAAACACTCTGTTTGTTAAGTTTGCAAGAGAATATTTGGACCATTTTGAGGCCTTCGTTGGAAACGGAATTTCTCAGTTGAATGCTAGACAGATGAATTCCCAGTAACATCTTTGCGTTGTGTGTATTCAACTCACAGAGTTGAACCTTCCTTTAGACAGAGCAGTTTTGAAACACTCTTTTCGTGGAATTTGCAAGTGGAGATTTCAAGCGATTTGAGGCCAATCTTAGAAATCGAAATATCTTTGTATAAAAACTAGACAGAATCATTCTCAGAAAAAACTTTGTGATGTGTGCGTTCAACTCACAGAGTTTAACGTTTCTTTTCACAGAGCAGTTTGGAAACACTCTGTTTCTTAAGTCTGCAAGGGGATATTTATACCGCCTTGTGGCCTTCGTTGGAAACGGGATTTCTTCATATAAAGCTAGACAGATGAATTCTCAGTAACTTCTTTGTGTTGTGTGTATTCAACTCACAGAGTTGAACCTTCCTTTAGACAGAGCAGTTTTGAAACACTCTTTTTGTGGATTTTACAATTGGAGATTTCAAACGATTTTAGGCCTTTTGTATTAAAGGAAATAACTTCGTTTTAAAACTAGACAGAACCATTCTCAGAAACTACTTTGTGATGTGTGCGTTCAACTCACAGAGTTTAACCTTTCTTTTCATAGAGCAGTTTGGAAACACTCTGTTTGTTAAGTTTGCAAGAGGATATTTGGACCCCTTTGAGGCCTTCGTTGGAAACGGGATTTCTCAGTTAAATGCTAGAGAGATGAATTCCCAGTAACTTCTTTGTGTTGTGTGTATTCAACTCACAGAGTTGAACCTTCCTTTAGACAGAGCAGTTTTGAAACACTCTTTTTGTGGAATTTGCAAGTGGAGATTTCAAGCGATTTGAGGCCAATCTTAGAAATCGAAATATCTTTGTATAAAAACTAGACAGAATCATTCTCAGAAACCACTTTGTGATGTGTGCGTTCAACTCACAGAGTTTAACCTTTCTTTTCATAGAGCAGTTTGGAAACACTCTGTTTGTTAAGTTTGCAAGAGAATATTTGGACCATTTTGAGGCCTTCGTTGGAAACGGGATTTCTCAGTTGAATGCTAGACAGATGAATTCCCAGTAACATCTTTGCGTTGTGTGTATTCAACTCACAGAGTTGAACCTTCCTTTAGACAGAGCAGTTTTGAAACACTCTTTTTGTGGAATTTGCAAGTGGAGATTTTAAGCGATTTGAGGCCAATCTTAGAAATCGAAATATCTTTGTATAAAAACTAGACAGAATCATTCTCAGAAAAAACTTTGTGATGTGTGCGTTCAACTCACAGAGTTTAACGTTTCTTTTCACAGAGCAGTTTGGAAACACTCTGTTTCTTAAGTCTGCAAGGGGATATTTATACCGCCTTGTGGCCTTCGTTGGAAACGGGATTTCTTCATATAAAGCTAGACAGATGAATTCTCAGTAACTTCTTTGTGTTGTGTGTATTCAACTCACAGAGTTGAACCTTTCTTTAGACAGAGCAGATTTGAAACACTCTTTTTGTGGATTTTACAATTGGAGATTTCAAACGATTTTAGGCCTTTTGTATTAAAGGAAATATCTTCGTTTTAAAACTAGAAAGAACCATTCTCAGAAACTACTTTGTGATGTGTGCGTTCAACTCACAGAGTTTCACCTTTCTTTTCATAGAGCAGTTTGGAAACACTCTGTTTGTTAAGTTTCAAGAGGATATTTGGACCCCTTTGAGGCCTTCGTTGGAAACGGGATTTCTCAGTTAAATGCTAGAGAGATGAATTCCCAGTAACTTCTTTGTGTTGTGTGTATTCAACTCACAGAGTTGAACCTTCCTTTAGACAGAGCAGTTTTGAAACACTCTTTTTGTGGAATTTGCAAGTGGAGATTTCAAGCGATTTGAGGCCAATCTTAGAAATCGAAATATCTTTGTATAAAAACTAGACAGAATCATTCTCAGAAACCACTTTGTGATGTGTGCGTTCAACTCACAGAGTTTAACCTTTCTTTTCATAGAGCAGTTTGGAAACACTCTGTTTGTTAAGTTTGCAAGAGAATATTTGGACCATTTTGAGGCCTTCGTTGGAAACGGGATTTCTCAGTTGAATGCTAGACAGATGAATTCCCAGTAACATCTTTGCGTTATGTGTATTCAACTCACAGAGTTGAACCTTCCTTTAGACAGAGCAGTTCTGAAACACTCTTTTCGTGGAATTTGCAAGTGGAGATTTCAAGCGATTTGAGGCCAATCTTAGAAATCGAAATATCTTTGTATAAAAACTAGACAGAATCATTCTCAGAAAAAACTTTGTGATGTGTGCGTTCAACTCACAGAGTTTAACGTTTCTTTTCACAGAGCAGTTTGGAAACACTCTGTTTCTTAAGTCTGCAAGGGGATATTTATACCGCCTTGTGGCCTTCGTTGAAAACGGGATTTCTTCATATAAAGCTAGACAGATGAATTCTCAGTAACTTCTTTGTGTTGTGTGTAATCAACTCACAGAGTTGAACCTTCCTTTAGACAGAGCAGTTTTGAAACACTCTTTTTGTGAATTTTACAATTGGAGATTTCAAACGATTTTAGGCCTTTTGTATTAAAGGAAATATCTTCGTTTTAAAACTAGACAGAACCATTCTCAGAAACTACTTTGTGATGTGTGCGTTCAACTCACAGAGTTTAACCTTTCTTTTCATAGAGCAGTTTGGAAACACTCTGTTTGTTAAGTTTGCAAGAGGATATTTGGACCCCTTTGAGGCCTTCGTTGGAAACGGGATTTCTCAGTTAAATGCTAGAGAGATGAATTCCCAGTAACTTCTTTGTGTTGTGTGTATTCAACTCACAGAGTTGAACCTTCCTTTAGACAGAGCAGTTTTGAAACACTCTTTTTGTGGAATTTGCAAGTGGAGATTTCAAGCGATTTGAGGCCAATCATAGAAATCGAAATATCTTTGTATAAAAACTAGACAGAATCATTCTCAGAAAAAACTTTGTGATGTGTGCGTTCAACTCACAGAGTTTAACCTTTCTTTTCATAGAGCAGTTTGGAAACACTCTGTTTGTTAAGTTTGCAAGAGAATATTTGGACCATTTTGAGGCCTTCGTTGGAAACGGGATTTCTCAGTTGAATGCTAGACAGATGAATTCCCAGTAACATCTTTGCGTTGTGTGTATTCAACTCACAGAGTTGAACCTTCCTTTAGACAGAGCAGTTTTGAAACACTCTTTTCGTGGAATTTGCAAGTGGAGATTTCAAGCGATTTGAGGCCAATCTTAGAAATCGAAATATCTTTGTATAAAAACTAGACAGAATCATTCTCAGAAAAAACTTTGTGATGTGTGCGTTCAACTCACAGAGTTTAACGTTTCTTTTCACAGAGCAGTTTGGAAACACTCTGTTTCTTAAGTCTGCAAGGGGATATTTATACCGCCTTCTGGCCTTCGTTGGAAACGGGATTTCTTCATATAAAGCTAGACAGATGAATTCTCAGTAACTTCTTTGTGTTGTGTGTATTCAACTCACAGAGTTTAACCTTTCTTTAGACAGAGCAGATTTGAAACACTCTTTTTGTGGATTTTACAATTGGAGATTTCAAACGATTTGAGGCCTTTTGTATTAAAGGAAATATCTTCGTTTTAAAACTAGACAGAACCATTCTCAGAAACTACTTTGTGATGTGTGCGTTCAACTCACAGAGTTTCACCTTTCTTTTCATAGAGCAGTTTGGAAACACTCTGTTTGTTAAGTTTGCAAGAGGATATTTAGACCTCTTTGAGGCCTTCGTTGGAAACGGGATTTCTTCATATAAAGCTAGACAGATGAATTCTCAGTAACTTCTTTGTGTTGTGTGTATTCAACTCACAGAATTGAACCTTTCTTTAGATAGAGCAGATTTGAAACACTCTTTTTGTGGATTTTACAAGTGGAGATTTCAAGCGATTTGAGGCCAATTGTAGTAAAGGAAATATCTTCGTTTAAAATCTGGACAGAATCATTCTCAGAAACTACTTTGTGATGTGTGCGTTCAACTCACAGAGTTTCACCTATCTTTTCATAGAGCATTTTGGAAACACTCTGTTAAGTTGGCAAGAGGATATTTGGACCACTTTGAGGCCTTCGTTGGAAACGGGATTTCTCAGTTAAATGCTAGACAGATGAATTCGCAGTAACTTCTTTGTGTTGTGTGTATTCAACTCACAGATTTGAACGTTCTTTTTGAGAGAGCAGTTTTGAAACACTCTTTTTGTGGAAATGGCAATTGGAGATTTCAAGCGATTTGAGGCCAATCTTAGAAACCGAAATATCTTTGTATAAAAGGTAGACAGAATCATTCTCAGAAACCACTTTGTGATGTGTGCGTTCAACTCACAGAGTTTAACCTTTCTTTTCATAGAGCAGTTTGGAAACACTCTGTTTCTTAAGTCTGCAAGGGGATATTTAGACCTCTTTGAGGCCTTCGTTGGAAACGGGATTTCTTCATATAAAGCTAGACGGATGAATTCTCAGTAACTTCTTTGTGTTGTGTGTATTCAACTCACAGAGTAGAAACTTTCTTTAGACGGAGCAGATTTGAAACACTCTTTTTGTGGATTTTACAAGTGGAGATTTCAATCGATTTGAGGCCAATTGTAGTAAAGGAAATATCTTCGTGTAAAAACTGGACAGAATCATTCTCAGAAACTACTTTGTGATGTGTGCGTTCCACTCACAGAGTTTCACCTTTCTTTTCATAGAGCAGTTTGGAAACACTCTGTTAAGTTGGCAAGAGTATATTTGGACCACTTTGAGGCCTTCGTTGGAAACGGGATTTCTCAGTTAAATGCTAGACATATGAATTCCCAGTAACTTCTTTGTGTTGTGTGTATTCAAATCACAGATTTGAACGTTCCTTTCGAGAGAGCAGTTTTGAAACACTCTTTTTGTGAGATCTGCTGGGGGAGATTTCAAGCGATTTGAGGCCAATCTTAGAAATCGAAATATCATTGCATAAAAACTAGACAGAATCATTCTCAGAAACCACTTTGTGATGTGAGCGTTCAACTCACAGAGTTTAACCTTTCTTTTCATAGAGCAGTTTGGAAACACTCTGTTTCTTAAGTCTGCCAGGGGATATTTAGACCTCTTTGAGGCCTTCGTTGGAAACGGGATTTCTTCATACACAGCTAGACAGATGAATTCTCAATACCTTATTCGTGTTGTGTTTATTCAACTCACAGAGTTGAACATTTCTTTAGAGAGAGCAGATTTGAAACACTCTTTTTGTGGATTTTACAAGTGGAGATTTCAAGCGATTTGAGGACAATTGTAGTAAAGGAAATATCTTCGTTTAAAACTACACAGAATCACTCTCAGAAACTACTTCGTGATGTGTGCGTTCAACTCACAGAGTTTCACCTTTCTTTGCATAGAGCAGTTTGGAAACACTCTGTTAAGTTGGCAAGAGGATATTTGGACCACTTTGAGGCCTTCCTTGGAAACGGGATTTCTCAGTTAAATG
The DNA here is from genome assembly GCF_029289425.2 of Pan paniscus. NCBI lineage: Eukaryota > Metazoa > Chordata > Mammalia > Primates > Hominidae > Pan > Pan paniscus. The sequence goes on along the minus strand of NC_073257.2, from coordinate 53,263,231 downwards.
CTAGACAGATGAACTCCCAGTAACTTCTTTGTGTTGTGTGTATTCAACTCACAGAGTTGAACCTTTCTTTAGACAGAGCAGATTTGAAACACTCTTTTTGTGGGATCTGCAAGTGGAGATTTCAAGCGATTTGAGGCCAATCTTAGAAATCGAAATATCTTTGTATAAAAATTAGACCGAATCATTCTCAGAAACCACTTTGTGATGTGTGCGTTCAACTCACAGAGTTTAACCTTTCTTTTCATAGAGCAGTTTGGAAGCACTCTGTTTGCTAAGTTTGCAAGAGAATATTTGGACCACTTTGAGGACTTCGTTGGAAACGGGATTTCTCAGTTGAATGCTAGACAGATGAATTCCCAGTAACTTCTTTGCATTGTGTGTATTCAACTCACAGAGTTGAACCTTCCTTTAGACAGAGCAGTTTTGAAACACTCTTTTTGTGGAATTTGCAAGTGGAGATTTCAAGCGATTTGAGGCCAATCTTAGAAATCGAAATATCTTTGTATAAAAACTAGACAGAATCATTCTCAGAAAAAACTTTGTCATGTGTGCGTTCAACTCACAGAGTTTAACCTTTCTTTTCATAGAGCAGTTTGGAAACACTCTGTTTCTTAAGTCTGCAAGGGGATATTTAGACCTCCTTGAGGCCTTCGTTGGAATCGGGATTTCTTCATATAAAGCTAGACAGATGAATTCTCAGTAACTTCTTTGTGTTGTGTGTATTCAACTCACAGAGTGGAACCTTTCTTTAGACAGAGCAGATTTGAAACACTCTTTTTGTGGATTTTACAAGTGGAGATTTCAAGCGATTTGAGGCCAACTGTATTAAAGGAAATATCTTCGTTTTAAAACTAGACAGAACCATTCTCAGAAACTACTTTGTGATGTGTGCGTTCAACTCAGAGTTTCACCTTTCTTTTCATAGAGCAGTTTGGAAACACTCTGTTTGTTCAGTTTGCAGGAGGATATTTGGACCCCTTTGAGGCCTTCGTTGGAAACAGGATTTCTCAGTTAAATGCTAGACAGATGAATTCCCACTAACTTCTTTGTGTTGTGTGTATTCAACTCACAGAGTTGAACCTTCCTTTAGACAGAGCAGTTTTGAAACACTCTTTTTGTGGAATTTGCAAGTGGAGATTTCAAGCGATTTGGGGCCAATCTTAGAAATCGAAATATCTTTGTATAAAAATTAGACCGAATCATTCTCAGAAACCACTTTGTGATGTGTGCGTTCAACTCACAGAGTTTAACCTTTCTTTTCATAGAGCAGTTTGGAAAAACTCTGTTTGTTAAGTTTGCAAGAGAATATTTGGAGCACTTTGAGGCCTTCGTTGGAAACGGGATTTCTCAGTTGAATGCTAGACAGATGAATTCCCAGTAACTTCTTTGCGTTGTGTGTATTCAACTCACAGAGCTGAACCTTCCTTTAGACAGAGCAGTTTTGAAACACTCTTTTTGTGGAATTTGCAAGTGGAGATTTCACGCGATTTGAGGCCAATCTTAGAAATCGAAATATCTTTGTATAAAAACTAGACAGAATCATTCTCAGAAAAAACTTTGTGATGTGTGCGTTCAACTCACAGAGTTTAACCTTTCTTTTCACAGAGCAGTTTGGAAACACTCCGTTTCTTAAGTCTGCAAGGGGATATTTAGACCTCCTTGAGGCCTTCGTTGGAAACGGGATTTCTTCATATAAAGCTAGACAGATGAATTCTCAGTAACTTCTTTGTGTTGTGTGTATTCAACTCACAGAGTTGAACCTTTCTTTAGATAGAGCAGATTTGAAACACTCTTTTTGTGGATTTTACAATTGCAGATTTCAAACGATTTGTGGCCTTTTGTATTAAAGGAAATATCTTCGTTTTAAAACTAGACAGAACCATTCTCAGAAACTACTTTGTGATGTGTGCGTTCAACTCACAGAGTTTCACCTTTCTTTTCATAGAGCAGTTTGGAAACACTCTGTTTGTTAAGTTTCAAGAGGATATTTGGACCCCTTTGAGGCCTTCGTTGGAAACGGGATTTCTCAGTTAAATGCTAGACAGATGAATTCCCAGTAACTTCTTTGTGTTGTGTGTATTCAACTCACAGAGTTGAACCTTCCTTTAGACAGAGCAGTTTTGAAACACTCTTTTTGTGGAATTTGCAAGTGGAGATTTCAAGCGATTTGAGGCCAATCTTAGAAATCGAAATATCTTTGTATAAAAACTAGACAGAATCATTCTCAGAAACCACTTTGTGATGTGTGCGTTCAACTCACAGAGTTTCACCTTTCTTTTCATAGAGCAGTTTGGAAACACTCTGTTTGTTAAGTTTGCAAGAGAATATTTGGACCATTTTGAGGCCTTCGTTGGAAACGGGATTTCTCAGTTGAATGCTAGACAGATGAATTCCCAGTAACATCTTTGCGTTGTGTGTATTCAACTCACAGAGTTGAACCTTCCTTTAGACAGAGCAGGTTTGAAACACTCTTTTTGTGGAATTTGCAAGTGGAGATTTCAAGCGATTTGAGGCCAATCTAAAAATCGAAATATCTTTGTATAAAAACTAGACAGAATCATTCTCAGAAAAAACTTTGTGATGTGTGCGTTCAACTCACAGAGTTTAACCTTTCTTTCACAGAGCAGTTTGGAAACACTCTGTTTGTTAAGTCTGCAAGGGGATATTTAGACCTCCTTGAGGCCTTCGTTGGAAACGGGATTTCTTCATATAAAGCTAGACAGATGAATTCTCAGTAACTTCTTTGTGTTGTGTGTATTCAACTCACAGAGTTGAACCTTTCTTTAGACAGAGCAGATTTGAAACAATCTTTTTGTGGATTTTACAATTGGAGATTTCAAACGATTTGAGGCCTTTTGTATTAAAGGAAATATCTTCGTTTAAAACTAGACAGAACGATTCTCAGAAACTACTTTGTGATGTGTGCGTTCAACTCACAGAGTTTCACCTTTCTTTTCATAGAGCAGTTTGGAAACACTCTGTTTGTTAAGTTTGCAAGAGGATATTTGGACCCCTTTGAGGCCTTCGTTGGAAACGGGATTTCTCAGTTAAATGCTAGAGAGATGAATTCCCAGTAACTTCTTTGTGTTGTGTGTATTCAACTCACAGAGTTGAACCTTCCTTTAGACTGAGCAGTTTTGAAACACTCTTTTTGTGGAATTTGCAAGTGGAGATTTCAAGCGATTTGAGGCCAATCTTAGAAATCGAAATATCTTTGTATAAAAACTAGACAGAATCATTCTCAGAAACCACTTTGTGATGTGTGCGTTCAACTCACAGAGTTTAACCTTTCTTTTCATAGAGCAGTTTGGAAACACTCTGTTTGTTAAGTTTGCAAGAGAATATTTGGACCATTTTGAGGCCTTCGTTGGAAACGGAATTTCTCAGTTGAATGCTAGACAGATGAATTCCCAGTAACATCTTTGCGTTGTGTGTATTCAACTCACAGAGTTGAACCTTCCTTTAGACAGAGCAGTTTTGAAACACTCTTTTCGTGGAATTTGCAAGTGGAGATTTCAAGCGATTTGAGGCCAATCTTAGAAATCGAAATATCTTTGTATAAAAACTAGACAGAATCATTCTCAGAAAAAACTTTGTGATGTGTGCGTTCAACTCACAGAGTTTAACGTTTCTTTTCACAGAGCAGTTTGGAAACACTCTGTTTCTTAAGTCTGCAAGGGGATATTTATACCGCCTTGTGGCCTTCGTTGGAAACGGGATTTCTTCATATAAAGCTAGACAGATGAATTCTCAGTAACTTCTTTGTGTTGTGTGTATTCAACTCACAGAGTTGAACCTTCCTTTAGACAGAGCAGTTTTGAAACACTCTTTTTGTGGATTTTACAATTGGAGATTTCAAACGATTTTAGGCCTTTTGTATTAAAGGAAATATCTTCGTTTTAAAACTAGACAGAACCATTCTCAGAAACTACTTTGTGATGTGTGCGTTCAACTCACAGAGTTTAACCTTTCTTTTCATAGAGCAGTTTGGAAACACTCTGTTTGTTAAGTTTGCAAGAGGATATTTGGACCCCTTTGAGGCCTTCGTTGGAAACGGGATTTCTCAGTTAAATGCTAGAGAGATGAATTCCCAGTAACTTCTTTGTGTTGTGTGTATTCAACTCACAGAGTTGAACCTTCCTTTAGACAGAGCAGTTTTGAAACACTCTTTTTGTGGAATTTGCAAGTGGAGATTTCAAGCGATTTGAGGCCAATCTTAGAAATCGAAATATCTTTGTATAAAAACTAGACAGAATCATTCTCAGAAACCACTTTGTGATGTGTGCGTTCAACTCACAGAGTTTAACCTTTCTTTTCATAGAGCAGTTTGGAAACACTCTGTTTGTTAAGTTTGCAAGAGAATATTTGGACCATTTTGAGGCCTTCGTTGGAAACGGGATTTCTCAGTTGAATGCTAGACAGATGAATTCCCAGTAACATCTTTGCGTTGTGTGTATTCAACTCACAGAGTTGAACCTTCCTTTAGACAGAGCAGTTTTGAAACACTCTTTTTGTGGAATTTGCAAGTGGAGATTTTAAGCGATTTGAGGCCAATCTTAGAAATCGAAATATCTTTGTATAAAAACTAGACAGAATCATTCTCAGAAAAAACTTTGTGATGTGTGCGTTCAACTCACAGAGTTTAACGTTTCTTTTCACAGAGCAGTTTGGAAACACTCTGTTTCTTAAGTCTGCAAGGGGATATTTATACCGCCTTGTGGCCTTCGTTGGAAACGGGATTTCTTCATATAAAGCTAGACAGATGAATTCTCAGTAACTTCTTTGTGTTGTGTGTATTCAACTCACAGAGTTGAACCTTTCTTTAGACAGAGCAGATTTGAAACACTCTTTTTGTGGATTTTACAATTGGAGATTTCAAACGATTTGAGGCCTTTTGTATTAAAGGAAATATCTTCGTTTTAAAACTAGAAAGAACCATTCTCAGAAACTACTTTGTGATGTGTGCGTTCAACTCACAGAGTTTCACCTTTCTTTTCATAGAGCAGTTTGGAAACACTCTGTTTGTTAAGTTTCAAGAGGATATTTGGACCCCTTTGAGGCCTTCGTTGGAAACGGGATTTCTCAGTTAAATGCTAGAGAGATGAATTCCCAGTAACTTCTTTGTGTTGTGTGTATTCAACTCACAGAGTTGAACCTTCCTTTAGACAGAGCAGTTTTGAAACACTCTTTTTGTGGAATTTGCAAGTGGAGATTTCAAGCGATTTGAGGCCAATCTTAGAAATCGAAATATCTTTGTATAAAAACTAGACAGAATCATTCTCAGAAACCACTTTGTGATGTGTGCGTTCAACTCACAGAGTTTAACCTTTCTTTTCATAGAGCAGTTTGGAAACACTCTGTTTGTTAAGTTTGCAAGAGAATATTTGGACCATTTTGAGGCCTTCGTTGGAAACGGGATTTCTCAGTTGAATGCTAGACAGATGAATTCCCAGTAACATCTTTGCGTTATGTGTATTCAACTCACAGAGTTGAACCTTCCTTTAGACAGAGCAGTTCTGAAACACTCTTTTCGTGGAATTTGCAAGTGGAGATTTCAAGCGATTTGAGGCCAATCTTAGAAATCGAAATATCTTTGTATAAAAACTAGACAGAATCATTCTCAGAAAAAACTTTGTGATGTGTGCGTTCAACTCACAGAGTTTAACGTTTCTTTTCACAGAGCAGTTTGGAAACACTCTGTTTCTTAAGTCTGCAAGGGGATATTTATACCGCCTTGTGGCCTTCGTTGAAAACGGGATTTCTTCATATAAAGCTAGACAGATGAATTCTCAGTAACTTCTTTGTGTTGTGTGTAATCAACTCACAGAGTTGAACCTTCCTTTAGACAGAGCAGTTTTGAAACACTCTTTTTGTGAATTTTACAATTGGAGATTTCAAACGATTTTAGGCCTTTTGTATTAAAGGAAATATCTTCGTTTTAAAACTAGACAGAACCATTCTCAGAAACTACTTTGTGATGTGTGCGTTCAACTCACAGAGTTTAACCTTTCTTTTCATAGAGCAGTTTGGAAACACTCTGTTTGTTAAGTTTGCAAGAGGATATTTGGACCCCTTTGAGGCCTTCGTTGGAAACGGGATTTCTCAGTTAAATGCTAGAGAGATGAATTCCCAGTAACTTCTTTGTGTTGTGTGTATTCAACTCACAGAGTTGAACCTTCCTTTAGACAGAGCAGTTTTGAAACACTCTTTTTGTGGAATTTGCAAGTGGAGATTTCAAGCGATTTGAGGCCAATCTTAGAAATCGAAATATCTTTGTATAAAAACTAGACAGAATCATTCTCAGAAAAAACTTTGTGATGTGTGCGTTCAACTCACAGAGTTTAACCTTTCTTTTCATAGAGCAGTTTGGAAACACTCTGTTTGTTAAGTTTGCAAGAGAATATTTGGACCATTTTGAGGCCTTCGTTGGAAACGGGATTTCTCAGTTGAATGCTAGACAGATGAATTCCCAGTAACATCTTTGCGTTGTGTGTATTCAACTCACAGAGTTGAACCTTCCTTTAGACAGAGCAGTTTTGAAACACTCTTTTCGTGGAATTTGCAAGTGGAGATTTCAAGCGATTTGAGGCCAATCTTAGAAATCGAAATATCTTTGTATAAAAACTAGACAGAATCATTCTCAGAAAAAACTTTGTGATGTGTGCGTTCAACTCACAGAGTTTAACGTTTCTTTTCACAGAGCAGTTTGGAAACACTCTGTTTCTTAAGTCTGCAAGGGGATATTTATACCGCCTTCTGGCCTTCGTTGGAAACGGGATTTCTTCATATAAAGCTAGACAGATGAATTCTCAGTAACTTCTTTGTGTTGTGTGTATTCAACTCACAGAGTTTAACCTTTCTTTAGACAGAGCAGATTTGAAACACTCTTTTTGTGGATTTTACAATTGGAGATTTCAAACGATTTGAGGCCTTTTGTATTAAAGGAAATATCTTCGTTTTAAAACTAGACAGAACCATTCTCAGAAACTACTTTGTGATGTGTGCGTTCAACTCACAGAGTTTCACCTTTCTTTTCATAGAGCAGTTTGGAAACACTCTGTTTGTTAAGTTTGCAAGAGGATATTTAGACCTCTTTGAGGCCTTCGTTGGAAACGGGATTTCTTCATATAAAGCTAGACAGATGAATTCTCAGTAACTTCTTTGTGTTGTGTGTATTCAACTCACAGAATTGAACCTTTCTTTAGATAGAGCAGATTTGAAACACTCTTTTTGTGGATTTTACAAGTGGAGATTTCAAGCGATTTGAGGCCAATTGTAGTAAAGGAAATATCTTCGTTTAAAATCTGGACAGAATCATTCTCAGAAACTACTTTGTGATGTGTGCGTTCAACTCACAGAGTTTCACCTATCTTTTCATAGAGCATTTTGGAAACACTCTGTTAAGTTGGCAAGAGGATATTTGGACCACTTTGAGGCCTTCGTTGGAAGCGGGATTTCTCAGTTAAATGCTAGACAGATGAATTCGCAGTAACTTCTTTGTGTTGTGTGTATTCAACTCACAGATTTGAACGTTCTTTTTGAGAGAGCAGTTTTGAAACACTCTTTTTGTGGAAATGGCAATTGGAGATTTCAAGCGATTTGAGGCCAATCTTAGAAACCGAAATATCTTTGTATAAAAGGTAGACAGAATCATTCTCAGAAACCACTTTGTGATGTGTGCGTTCAACTCACAGAGTTTAACCTTTCTTTTCATAGAGCAGTTTGGAAACACTCTGTTTCTTAAGTCTGCAAGGGGATATTTAGACCTCTTTGAGGCCTTCGTTGGAAACGGGATTTCTTCATATAAAGCTAGACGGATGAATTCTCAGTAACTTCTTTGTGTTGTGTGTATTCAACTCACAGAGTAGAAACTTTCTTTAGACGGAGCAGATTTGAAACACTCTTTTTGTGGATTTTACAAGTGGAGATTTCAATCGATTTGAGGCCAATTGTAGTAAAGGAAATATCTTCGTGTAAAAACTGGACAGAATCATTCTCAGAAACTACTTTGTGATGTGTGCGTTCCACTCACAGAGTTTCACCTTTCTTTTCATAGAGCAGTTTGGAAACACTCTGTTAAGTTGGCAAGAGTATATTTGGACCACTTTGAGGCCTTCGTTGGAAACGGGATTTCTCAGTTAAATGCTAGACATATGAATTCCCAGTAACTTCTTTGTGTTGTGTGTATTCAAATCACAGATTTGAACGTTCCTTTCGAGAGAGCAGTTTTGAAACACTCTTTTTGTGAGATCTGCTGGGGGAGATTTCAAGCGATTTGAGGCCAATCTTAGAAATCGAAATATCATTGCATAAAAACTAGACAGAATCATTCTCAGAAACCACTTTGTGATGTGAGCGTTCAACTCACAGAGTTTAACCTTTCTTTTCATAGAGCAGTTTGGAAACACTCTGTTTCTTAAGTCTGCCAGGGGATATTTAGACCTCTTTGAGGCCTTCGTTGGAAACGGGATTTCTTCATACACAGCTAGACAGATGAATTCTCAATACCTTATTCGTGTTGTGTTTATTCAACTCACAGAGTTGAACATTTCTTTAGAGAGAGCAGATTTGAAACACTCTTTTTGTGGATTTTACAAGTGGAGATTTCAAGCGATTTGAGGACAATTGTAGTAAAGGAAATATCTTCGTTTAAAACTACACAGAATCACTCTCAGAAACTACTTCGTGATGTGTGCGTTCAACTCACAGAGTTTCACCTTTCTTTGCATAGAGCAGTTTGGAAACACTCTGTTAAGTTGGCAAGAGGATATTTGGACCACTTTGAGGCCTTCCTTGGAAACGGGATTTCTCAGTTAAATGCTAGACAGATGAACTCCCAGTAACTTCTTTGTGTTGTGTGTATTCAACTCACAGAGTTGAACCTTTCTTTAGACAGAGCAGATTTGAAACACTCTTTTTGTGGGATCTGCAAGTGGAGATTTCAAGCGATTTGAGGCCAATCTTAGAAATCGAAATATCTTTGTATAAAAATTAGACCGAATCATTCTCAGAAACCACTTTGTGATGTGTGCGTTCAACTCACAGAGTTTAACCTTTCTTTTCATAGAGCAGTTTGGAAGCACTCTGTTTGCTAAGTTTGCAAGAGAATATTTGGACCACTTTGAGGACTTCGTTGGAAACGGGATTTCTCAGTTGAATGCTAGACAGATGAATTCCCAGTAACTTCTTTGCATTGTGTGTATTCAACTCACAGAGTTGAACCTTCCTTTAGACAGAGCAGTTTTGAAACACTCTTTTTGTGGAATTTGCAAGTGGAGATTTCAAGCGATTTGAGGCCAATCTTAGAAATCGAAATATCTTTGTATAAAAACTAGACAGAATCATTCTCAGAAAAAACTTTGTCATGTGTGCGTTCAACTCACAGAGTTTAACCTTTCTTTTCATAGAGCAGTTTGGAAACACTCTGTTTCTTAAGTCTGCAAGGGGATATTTAGACCTCCTTGAGGCCTTCGTTGGAATCGGGATTTCTTCATATAAAGCTAGACAGATGAATTCTCAGTAACTTCTTTGTGTTGTGTGTATTCAACTCACAGAGTGGAACCTTTCTTTAGACAGAGCAGATTTGAAACACTCTTTTTGTGGATTTTACAAGTGGAGATTTCAAGCGATTTGAGGCCAACTGTATTAAAGGAAATATCTTCGTTTTAAAACTAGACAGAACCATTCTCAGAAACTACTTTGTGATGTGTGCGTTCAACTCAGAGTTTCACCTTTCTTTTCATAGAGCAGTTTGGAAACACTCTGTTTGTTCAGTTTGCAGGAGGATATTTGGACCCCTTTGAGGCCTTCGTTGGAAACAGGATTTCTCAGTTAAATGCTAGACAGATGAATTCCCACTAACTTCTTTGTGTTGTGTGTATTCAACTCACAGAGTTGAACCTTCCTTTAGACAGAGCAGTTTTGAAACACTCTTTTTGTGGAATTTGCAAGTGGAGATTTCAAGCGATTTGGGGCCAATCTTAGAAATCGAAATATCTTTGTATAAAAATTAGACCGAATCATTCTCAGAAACCACTTTGTGATGTGTGCGTTCAACTCACAGAGTTTAACCTTTCTTTTCATAGAGCAGTTTGGAAAAACTCTGTTTGTTAAGTTTGCAAGAGAATATTTGGAGCACTTTGAGGCCTTCGTTGGAAACGGGATTTCTCAGTTGAATGCTAGACAGATGAATTCCCAGTAACTTCTTTGCGTTGTGTGTATTCAACTCACAGAGCTGAACCTTCCTTTAGACAGAGCAGTTTTGAAACACTCTTTTTGTGGAATTTGCAAGTGCAGATTTCACGCGATTTGAGGCCAATCTTAGAAATCGAAATATCTTTGTATAAAAACTAGACAGAATCATTCTCAGAAAAAACTTTGTGATGTGTGCGTTCAACTCACAGAGTTTAACCTTTCTTTTCACAGAGCAGTTTGGAAACACTCCGTTTCTTAAGTCTGCAAGGGGATATTTAGACCTCCTTGAGGCCTTCGTTGGAAACGGGATTTCTTCATATAAAGCTAGACAGATGAATTCTCAGTAACTTCTTTGTGTTGTGTGTATTCAACTCACAGAGTTGAACCTTTCTTTAGATAGAGCAGATTTGAAACACTCTTTTTGTGGATTTTACAATTGCAGATTTCAAACGATTTGTGGCCTTTTGTATTAAAGGAAATATCTTCGTTTTAAAACTAGACAGAACCATTCTCAGAAACTACTTTGTGATGTGTGCGTTCAACTCACAGAGTTTCACCTTTCTTTTCATAGAGCAGTTTGGAAACACTCTGTTTGTTAAGTTTCAAGAGGATATTTGGACCCCTTTGAGGCCTTCGTTGGAAACGGGATTTCTCAGTTAAATGCTAGACAGATGAATTCCCAGTAACTTCTTTGTGTTGTGTGTATTCAACTCACAGAGTTGAACCTTCCTTTAGACAGAGCAGTTTTGAAACACTCTTTTTGTGGAATTTGCAAGTGGAGATTTCAAGCGATTTGAGGCCAATCTTAGAAATCGAAATATCTTTGTATAAAAACTAGACAGAATCATTCTCAGAAACCACTTTGTGATGTGTGCGTTCAACTCACAGAGTTTCACCTTTCTTTTCATAGAGCAGTTTGGAAACACTCTGTTTGTTAAGTTTGCAAGAGAATATTTGGACCATTTTGAGGCCTTCGTTGGAAACGGGATTTCTCAGTTGAATGCTAGACAGATGAATTCCCAGTAACATCTTTGCGTTTTGTGCATTCAACTCACAGAGTTGAACCTTCCTTTAGACAGAGCAGTTTTGAAACACTCTTTTTGTGGAATTTGCAAGTGGAGATTTCAAGCGATTTGAGGCCAATCTTAGAAATCGAAATATCTTTGTATAAAAACTAGACAGAATCATTCTCAGAAAAAATTTTGTGATGTGTGCGTTCAACTCACAGAGTTAACCTTTCTTTTCACAGAGCAGTTTGGAAGCACTCTGTTTCTTAAGTCTGCAAGGGGATATTTAGACCTCCTTGAGGCCTTCGTTGGAAACGAGATTTCTTCATATAAAGCTAGACAGATGAATTCTCAGTAACTTCTTTGTGTTGTGTGTATTCAACTCACAGAGTTGAACCTTCCTTTAGACAGAGCAGTTTTGAAACACTCTTTTTGTGGATTTTACAATTGGAGATTTCAAACGATTTTAGGCCTTTTGTATTAAAGGAAATATCTTCGTTTTAAAACTAGACAGAACCATTCTCAGAAACTACTTTGTGATGTGTGCGTTCAACTCACAGAGTTTAACCTTTCTTTTCATAGAGCAGTTTGGAAACACTCTGTTTGTGAAGTTTGCAAGAGGATATTTGGACCCCTCTGAGGCCTTCGTTGGAAACGGGATTTCTCAGTTAAATGCTAGAGAGATGAATTCCCAGTAACTTCTTTGTGTTGTGTGTATTCAACTCACAGAGTTGAACCTTCCTTTAGACAGAGCAGTTTTGAAACACTCTTTTTGTGGAATTTGCAAGTGGAGATTTCAAGCGATTTGAGGCCAATCTTAGAAATCGAAATATCTTTGTATAAAAACTAGACAGAATCATTCTCAGAAACCACTTTGTGATGTGTGCGTTCAACTCACAGAGTTTAACCTTTCTTTTCATAGAGCAGTTTGGAAACACTCTGTTTGTTAAGTTTGCAAGAGAATATTTGGACCATTTTGAGGCCTTCGTTGGAAACGGGATTTCTCAGTTGAATGCTAGACAGATGAATTCCCAGTAACATCTTTGCGTTGTGTGTATTCAATTCACAGAGTTGAACCTTCCTTTAGACAGAGCAGTTTTGAAACACTCTTTTCGTGGAATTTGCAAGTGCAGATTTCAAGCGATTTGAGGCCAATCTTAGAAATCGAAATATCTTTGTATAAAAACTAGACAGAATCATTCTCAGAAAAAACTTTGTGATGTGTGCATTCAACTCACAGAGTTTAACCTTTCTTTTCACAGAGCAGTTTGGAAACACTCTGTTTCTTAAGTCAGCAAGGGGATATTTAGACCTCCTTGAGGCCTTCGTTGGAAACGGGATTTCTTCATATAAAGCTAGACAGATGAATTCTCAGTAACTTCTTTGTGTTGTGTGTATTCAACTCACAGAGTTGAACCTTTCTTTAGACAGAGCAGATTTGAAACACTCTTTTTGTGGATTTTACAATTGGAGATTTCAAACGATTTGAGGACTTTTGTATTAAAGGAAATATCTTCGTTTTGAAACTAGACAGAACCATTCTCAGAAACTACTTTGTGATGTGTGCGTTCAACTCACAGAGTTTCACCTTTCTTTTCATAGAGCAGTTTGGAAACACTCTGTTTGTTAAGTTTGCAAGAGGATATTTGGACCCCTTTGAGGCCTTCGTTGGAAACGGGATTTCTCAGTTAAATGCTAGAGAGATGAATTCCCAGTAACTTCTTTGTGTTGTGTGTATTCAACTCACAGAGTTGAACCTTCCTTTAGACAGAGCAGTTTTGAAACACTCTTTTTGTGGAATTTGCAAGTGGAGATTTCAAGCGATTTGGGGCCAATCTTAGAAATCGTAATATCTTTGTATAAAAACTAGACAGAATCATTCTCAGAAAAAACTTTGTGATGTGTGCGTTCAACTCACAGAGTTTAACCTTTCTTTTCATAGAGCAGTTTGGAAACACTCTGTTTGTTAAGTTTGCAAGAGAATATTTGGACCATTTTGAGGCCTTCGTTGGAAACGGGATTTCTCAGTTGAATGCTAGACAGATGAATTCCCAGTAACATCTTTGCGTTGTGTGTATTCAACTCACAGAGTTGAACCTTCCTTTAGACAGAGCAGTTTTGAAACACTCTTTTTGTGGAATTTGCAAGTGGAGATTTCAAGCGATTTGAGGCCAATCTTAGAAATCGAAATATCTTTGTATAAAAACTAGACAGAATCATTCTCAGAAAAAACTTTGTGATGTCTGCGTTCAACTCACAGAGTTTAACCTTTCTTTTCACAGAGCAGTTTGGAAACACTCTGTTTCTTAAGTCTGCAAGGGGATATTTAGACCTCCTTGAGGCCTTCGTTGGAAACGGGATTTCTTCATATAAAGCTAGACAGATGAATTCTCAGTAACTTCTTTGTGTTGTGTGTATTCAACTCACAGAGTTGAACCTTTCTTTAGACAGAGCAGATTTGAAACACTCTTTTTCTGGATTTTACAAGTGGAGATTTCAAACGATTTGAGGCCTTTTGTATTAAAGGAAATATCTTCGTTTTAAAACTAGACAGAACCATTCTCAGAAACTACTTTGTGATGTGTGCGTTCAACTCACAGAGTTTCACCATTCTTTTCATAGAGCAGTTTGGAAACACTCTGTTTGTTAAGTTTGCAAGAGGATATTTGGACCCCTTTGACACCTTCGTTGGAAACGGGATTTCTCAGTTAAATGCTAGACAGATGAATTCCCAGTAACTTCTTTGTGTTGTGTGTATTCAACTCACAGAGTTGAACCTTCCTTTAGACAGAGCAGTTTTGAAGCACTCTTTTTGTGGAATTTGCAAATGGAGATTTCAAGCGATTTGTGGCCAATCTTAGAAATCGAAATATCTTTGTATAAAAACTAGACAGAATCATTCTCAGAAACCACTTTGTGAGGTGTGCGTTCAACTCACAGAGTTTAACCTTTCTTTTCATAGAGCAGTTTGGAAAGACTCTGTTTGTTAAGTCGGCAAGGGAATATTTAGACCTCTTTGAGGCCTTCGTTGGAAACGGGATTTCTTCATAGAAAGCTACACAGATGAATTCTCAGTAACTTCTTTGTGTTGTGTGTATTCAACTCACAGAGTTGAACCTTTCTTTAGACAGAGCAGATTTGAAACACTCCTTTTGTGGATTTTACAAGTGGAGATTTCAAGAGATTTGAGGATAATTGTAGTAAAGCAAATATCTTCGTTTAAAAACTAGACAGAATCATTCTCAGAAACTCCTTTCTGATGTGTGCGTTCAACTCACAGAGTTTCATCTCTCTTTTCATCGAGCTGTTTGGAAACACTCTGTTTCTTAAGTCTGCAAGGGGATATTTAGACCTCTTTGTGGCCTTCGTTGGAATCGGGCTTTCTTCATATAAAGCTAGACAGATGAATTCTCAGTAACTTCTTTGTGTTGTGTGTATTCAACTCACAGAGTTGAAGCTTCCTTTAGACAGAGCAGTTTTGAAACACTCTTTTTGTGGAAATGGCAAGTGGAGATTTCAAGCGATTTGAGGCCAATCTTAGAAACCGAAATATCTTTGTACAAAAAGTAGGCAGAATCATTCTCAGAAACCACTTTGTGATGTGTGCGTTCAACTCACAGAGTTTAACCTTTCTTTTCATAGAGCAGTTTGGAAACACTCTGTTTCTTAAGTCTGCAAGGGGATATTTAGACCTCTTTGAGGCCTTCGTTGGAAACGGGATTTCTTCATATAAAGCTAGACAGATGAATTCTCAGTAACTTCTTTGTGTTGTGTGTATTCAACTCACAGAGTTGAACCTTTCTTTAGACAGAGCAGATTTGAAACACTCTTTTTGTGGATTTCACAAGTGGAGATTTCAAGCGATTTGAGGCCAATTGTAGTAAAGGAAATATCTTCGTTTAAAAACAAGACAGAATCATTCTCAGAAACTACTTTGTGATGTGTGCGTTCAACTCACAGAGTTTCATCTCTCTTTTCATCGAGCATTTTGGGGACACTCTGTTTCTTAAGTCTGCAAGGGGATATTTAGACCTATTTGTGGCCTTCGTTGGAATCGGGCTTTCTTCATATAAATCTAGACAGATGAATTCTCAGTAACTTCTTTGTGTTGTGTGTATTCAACTCACAGATTTGAACGTTCCTTTTGAAAGAGCAGTTTTGAAACACTCTTTTTGTGGGTTCTGCAAGTGGAGATTTCAAGCGATTTGAGGCCAATCTTAGAAATCGAAATATCATTGCATAAAAACTAGACAGAATCATTCTCAGAAACCACTTTGTGATGTGAGCGTTCAACTCACAGAGTTTAACCTTTCTTTTCATAGAGCAGTTTGGAAACACTCTGTTTCTTAAGTCTGCCAGGGGATATTTAGACCTCTTTGAGGCCTTCGTTGGAAACGGGATTTCTTCATACACAGCTAGACAGATGAATTCTCAATACCTTATTCGTGTTGTGTTTATTCAACTCACAGAGTTGAACATTTCTTTAGAGAGAGCAGATTTGAAACACTCTTTTTGTGGATTTTACAAGTGGAGATTTCAAGCGATTTGAGGACAATTGTAGTAAAGGAAATATCTTCGTTTAAAACTACACAGAATCACTCTCAGAAACTACTTCGTGATGTGTGCGTTCAACTCACAGAGTTTCACCTTTCTTTGCATAGAGCAGTTTGGAAACACTCTGTTAAGTTGGCAAGAGGATATTTGGACCACTTTGAGGCCTTCCTTGGAAACGGGATTTCTCAGTTAAATGCTAGACAGATGAACTCCCAGTAACTTCTTTGTGTTGTGTGTATTCAACTCACAGAGTTGAACCTTTCTTTAGACAGAGCAGATTTGAAACACTCTTTTTGTGGGATCTGCAAGTGGAGATTTCAAGCGATTTGAGGCCAATCTTAGAAATCGAAATATCTTTGTATAAAAATTAGACCGAATCATTCTCAGAAACCACTTTGTGATGTGTGCGTTCAACTCACAGAGTTTAACCTTTCTTTTCATAGAGCAGTTTGGAAGCACTCTGTTTGCTAAGTTTGCAAGAGAATATTTGGACCACTTTGAGGACTTCGTTGGAAACGGGATTTCTCAGTTGAATGCTAGACAGATGAATTCCCAGTAACTTCTTTGCATTGTGTGTATTCAACTCACAGAGTTGAACCTTCCTTTAGACAGAGCAATTTTGAAACACTCTTTTTGTGGAATTTGCAAGTGGAGATTTCAAGCGATTTGAGGCCAATCTTAGAAATCGAAATATCTTTGTATAAAAACTAGACAGAATCATTCTCAGAAAAAACTTTGTGATGTGTGCGTTCAACTCACAGAGTTTAACCTTTCTTTTCACAGAGCAGTTTGGAAACACTCTGTTTGTTAAGTCTGCAAGGGGATATTTTGACCTCCTTGAGGCCTTCGTTGGAAACGGGATTTCTTCATATAAAGCTAGACAGATGAATTCTCAGTAACTTCTTTGTGTTGTGTGTATTCAACTCACAGATTTGAACCTTTCTTTAGACAGAGCAGATTTGAAACACTCTTTTTCTGGATTTTACAAGTGGAGATTTCAAACGATTTGAGGCCTTTTGTATTAAAGGAAATATCTTCGTTTTAAAACTAGACAGAACCATTCTCAGAAACTACTTTGTGATGTGTGCGTTCAACTCACAGAGTTTAACCTTTCTTTTCATAGAGCAGTTTGGAAACACTCTGTTTGTTAAGTTTGCAAGAGAATATTTGGACCATTTTGAGGCCTTCGTTGGAAACGGGATTTCTCAGTTGAATGCTAGACAGATGAATTCCCAGTAACATCTTTGCGTTGTGTGTATTCAACTCACAGAGTTGAACCTTCCTTTAGACAGAGCAGGTTTGAAACACTCTTTTTGTGGAATTTGCAAGTGGAGATTTCAAGCGATTTGAGGCCAATCTAAAAATCGAAATATCTTTGTATAAAAACTAGACAGAATCATTCTCAGAAAAAACTTTGTGATGTGTGCGTTCAACTCACAGAGTTTAACCTTTCTTTCACAGAGCAGTTTGGAAACACTCTGTTTGTTAAGTCTGCAAGGGGATATTTAGACCTCCTTGAGGCCTTCGTTGGAAACGGGATTTCTTCATATAAAGCTAGACAGATGAATTCTCAGTAACTTCTTTGTGTTGTGTGTATTCAACTCACAGAGTTGAACCTTTCTTTAGACAGAGCAGATTTGAAACAATCTTTTTGTGGATTTTACAATTGGAGATTTCAAACGATTTGAGGCCTTTTGTATTAAAGGAAATATCTTCGTTTAAAACTAGACAGAACGATTCTCAGAAACTACTTTGTGATGTGTGCGTTCAACTCACAGAGTTTCACCTTTCTTTTCATAGAGCAGTTTGGAAACACTCTGTTTGTTAAGTTTGCAAGAGGATATTTGGACCCCTTTGAGGCCTTCGTTGGAAACGGGATTTCTCAGTTAAATGCTAGAGAGATGAATTCCCAGTAACTTCTTTGTGTTGTGTGTATTCAACTCACAGAGTTGAACCTTCCTTTAGACTGAGCAGTTTTGAAACACTCTTTTTGTGGAATTTGCAAGTGGAGATTTCAAGCGATTTGAGGCCAATCTTAGAAATCGAAATATCTTTGTATAAAAACTAGACAGAATCATTCTCAGAAACCACTTTGTGATGTGTGCGTTCAACTCACAGAGTTTAACCTTTCTTTTCATAGAGCAGTTTGGAAACACTCTGTTTGTTAAGTTTGCAAGAGAATATTTGGACCATTTTGAGGCCTTCGTTGGAAACGGGATTTCTCAGTTGAATGCTAGACAGATGAATTCCCAGTAACATCTTTGCGTTGTGTGTATTCAACTCACAGAGTTGAACCTTCCTTTAGACAGAGCAGTTTTGAAACACTCTTTTCGTGGAATTTGCAAGTGGAGATTTCAAGCGATTTGAGGCCAATCTTAGAAATCGAAATATCTTTGTATAAAAACTAGACAGAATCATTCTCAGAAAAAACTTTGTGATGTGTGCGTTCAACTCACAGAGTTTAACGTTTCTTTTCACAGAGCAGTTTGGAAACACTCTGTTTCTTAAGTCTGCAAGGGGATATTTATACCGCCTTGTGGCCTTCGTTGGAAACGGGATTTCTTCATATAAAGCTAGACAGATGAATTCTCAGTAACTTCTTTGTGTTGTGTGTATTCAACTCACAGAGTTGAACCTTCCTTTAGACAGAGCAGTTTTGAAACACTCTTTTTGTGGATTTTACAATTGGAGATTTCAAACGATTTTAGGCCTTTTGTATTAAAGGAAATATCTTCGTTTTAAAACTAGACAGAACCATTCTCAGAAACTACTTTGTGATGTGTGCGTTCAACTCACAGAGTTTAACCTTTCTTTTCATAGAGCAGTTTGGAAACACTCTGTTTGTTAAGTTTGCAAGAGGATATTTGGACCCCTTTGAGGCCTTCGTTGGAAACGGGATTTCTCAGTTAAATGCTAGAGAGATGAATTCCCAGTAACTTCTTTGTGTTGTGTGTATTCAACTCACAGAGTTGAACCTTCCTTTAGACAGAGCAGTTTTGAAACACTCTTTTTGTGGAATTTGCAAGTGGAGATTTCAAGCGATTTGAGGCCAATCTTAGAAATCGAAATATCTTTGTATAAAAACTAGACAGAATCATTCTCAGAAACCACTTTGTGATGTGTGCGTTCAACTCACAGAGTTTAACCTTTCTTTTCATAGAGCAGTTTGGAAACACTCTGTTTGTTAAGTTTGCAAGAGAATATTTGGACCATTTTGAGGCCTTCGTTGGAAACGGGATTTCTCAGTTGAATGCTAGACAGATGAATTCCCAGTAACATCTTTGCGTTGTGTGTATTCAACTCACAGAGTTGAACCTTCCTTTAGACAGAGCAGTTTTGAAACACTCTTTTTGTGGAATTTGCAAGTGGAGATTTTAAGCGATTTGAGGCCAATCTTAGAAATCGAAATATCTTTGTATAAAAACTAGACAGAATCATTCTCAGAAAAAACTTTGTGATGTGTGCGTTCAACTCACAGAGTTTAACGTTTCTTTTCACAGAGCAGTTTGGAAACACTCTGTTTCTTAAGTCTGCAAGGGGATATTTATACCGCCTTGTGGCCTTCGTTGGAAACGGGATTTCTTCATATAAAGCTAGACAGATGAATTCTCAGTAACTTCTTTGTGTTGTGTGTATTCAACTCACAGAGTTGAACCTTTCTTTAGACAGAGCAGATTTGAAACACTCTTTTTGTGGATTTTACAATTGGAGATTTCAAACGATTTGAGGCCTTTTGTATTAAAGGAAATATCTTCGTTTTAAAACTAGAAAGAACCATTCTCAGAAACTACTTTGTGATGTGTGCGTTCAACTCACAGAGTTTCACCTTTCTTTTCATAGAGCAGTTTGGAAACACTCTGTTTGTTAAGTTTCAAGAGGATATTTGGACCCCTTTGAGGCCTTCGTTGGAAACGGGATTTCTCAGTTAAATGCTAGAGAGATGAATTCCCAGTAACTTCTTTGTGTTGTGTGTATTCAACTCACAGAGTTGAACCTTCCTTTAGACAGAGCAGTTTTGAAACACTCTTTTTGTGGAATTTGCAAGTGGAGATTTCAAGCGATTTGAGGCCAATCTTAGAAATCGAAATATCTTTGTATAAAAACTAGACAGAATCATTCTCAGAAACCACTTTGTGATGTGTGCGTTCAACTCACAGAGTTTAACCTTTCTTTTCATAGAGCAGTTTGGAAACACTCTGTTTGTTAAGTTTGCAAGAGAATATTTGGACCATTTTGAGGCCTTCGTTGGAAACGGGATTTCTCAGTTGAATGCTAGACAGATGAATTCCCAGTAACATCTTTGCGTTATGTGTATTCAACTCACAGAGTTGAACCTTCCTTTAGACAGAGCAGTTCTGAAACACTCTTTTCGTGGAATTTGCAAGTGGAGATTTCAAGCGATTTGAGGCCAATCTTAGAAATCGAAATATCTTTGTATAAAAACTAGACAGAATCATTCTCAGAAAAAACTTTGTGATGTGTGCGTTCAACTCACAGAGTTTAACGTTTCTTTTCACAGAGCAGTTTGGAAACACTCTGTTTCTTAAGTCTGCAAGGGGATATTTATACCGCCTTGTGGCCTTCGTTGAAAACGGGATTTCTTCATATAAAGCTAGACAGATGAATTCTCAGTAACTTCTTTGTGTTGTGTGTAATCAACTCACAGAGTTGAACCTTCCTTTAGACAGAGCAGTTTTGAAACACTCTTTTTGTGAATTTTACAATTGGAGATTTCAAACGATTTTAGGCCTTTTGTATTAAAGGAAATATCTTCGTTTTAAAACTAGACAGAACCATTCTCAGAAACTACTTTGTGATGTGTGCGTTCAACTCACAGAGTTTAACCTTTCTTTTCATAGAGCAGTTTGGAAACACTCTGTTTGTTAAGTTTGCAAGAGGATATTTGGACCCCTTTGAGGCCTTCGTTGGAAACGGGATTTCTCAGTTAAATGCTAGAGAGATGAATTCCCAGTAACTTCTTTGTGTTGTGTGTATTCAACTCACAGAGTTGAACCTTCCTTTAGACAGAGCAGTTTTGAAACACTCTTTTTGTGGAATTTGCAAGTGGAGATTTCAAGCGATTTGAGGCCAATCTTAGAAATCGAAATATCTTTGTATAAAAACTAGACAGAATCATTCTCAGAAAAAACTTTGTGATGTGTGCGTTCAACTCACAGAGTTTAACCTTTCTTTTCATAGAGCAGTTTGGAAACACTCTGTTTGTTAAGTTTGCAAGAGAATATTTGGACCATTTTGAGGCCTTCGTTGGAAACGGGATTTCTCAGTTGAATGCTAGACAGATGAATTCCCAGTAACATCTTTGCGTTGTGTGTATTCAACTCACAGAGTTGAACCTTCCTTTAGACAGAGCAGTTTTGAAACACTCTTTTCGTGGAATTTGCAAGTGGAGATTTCAAGCGATTTGAGGCCAATCTTAGAAATCGAAATATCTTTGTATAAAAACTAGACAGAATCATTCTCAGAAAAAACTTTGTGATGTGTGCGTTCAACTCACAGAGTTTAACGTTTCTTTTCACAGAGCAGTTTGGAAACACTCTGTTTCTTAAGTCTGCAAGGGGATATTTATACCGCCTTCTGGCCTTCGTTGGAAACGGGATTTCTTCATATAAAGCTAGACAGATGAATTCTCAGTAACTTCTTTGTGTTGTGTGTATTCAACTCACAGAGTTTAACCTTTCTTTAGACAGAGCAGATTTGAAACACTCTTTTTGTGGATTTTACAATTGGAGATTTCAAACGATTTGAGGCCTTTTATATTAAAGGAAATATCTTCGTTTTAAAACTAGACAGAACCATTCTCAGAAACTACTTTGTGATGTGTGCGTTCAACTCACAGAGTTTCACCTTTCTTTTCATAGAGCAGTTTGGAAACACTCTGTTTGTTAAGTTTGCAAGAGGATATTTAGACCTCTTTGAGGCCTTCGTTGGAAACGGGATTTCTTCATATAAAGCTAGACAGATGAATTCTCAGTAACTTCTTTGTGTTGTGTGTATTCAACTCACAGAATTGAACCTTTCTTTAGATGGAGCAGATTTGAAACACTCTTTTTGTGGATTTTACAAGTGGAGATTTCAAGCGATTTGAGGCCAATTGTAGTAAAGGAAATATCTTCGTTTAAAATCTGGACAGAATCATTCTCAGAAACTACTTTGTGATGTGTGCGTTCAACTCACAGAGTTTCACCTATCTTTTCATAGAGCATTTTGGAAACACTCTGTTAAGTTGGCAAGAGGATATTTGGACCACTTTGAGGCCTTCGTTGGAAACGGGATTTCTCAGTTAAATGCTAGACAGATGAATTCGCAGTAACTTCTTTGTGTTGTGTGTATTCAACTCACAGATTTGAACGTTCTTTTTGAGAGAGCAGTTTTGAAACACTCTTTTTGTGGAAATGGCAATTGGAGATTTCAAGCGATTTGAGGCCAATCTTAGAAACCGAAATATCTTTGTATAAAAGGTAGACAGAATCATTCTCAGAAACCACTTTGTGATGTGTGCGTTCAACTCACAGAGTTTAACCTTTCTTTTCATAGAGCAGTTTGGAAACACTCTGTTTCTTAAGTCTGCAAGGGGATATTTAGACCTCTTTGAGGCCTTCGTTGGAAACGGGATTTCTTCATATAAAGCTAGACGGATGAATTCTCAGTAACTTCTTTGTGTTGTGTGTATTCAACTCACAGAGTAGAAACTTTCTTTAGACGGAGCAGATTTGAAACACTCTTTTTGTGGATTTTACAAGTGGAGATTTCAATCGATTTGAGGCCAATTGTAGTAAAGGAAATATCTTCGTGTAAAAACTGGACAGAATCATTCTCAGAAACTACTTTGTGATGTGTGCGTTCCACTCACAGAGTTTCACCTTTCTTTTCATAGAGCAGTTTGGAAACACTCTGTTAAGTTGGCAAGAGTATATTTGGACCACTTTGAGGCCTTCGTTGGAAACGGGATTTCTCAGTTAAATGCTAGACATATGAATTCCCAGTAACTTCTTTGTGTTGTGTGTATTCAAATCACAGATTTGAACGTTCCTTTCGAGAGAGCAGTTTTGAAACACTCTTTTTGTGAGATCTGCTGGGGGAGATTTCAAGCGATTTGAGGCCAATCTTAGAAATCGAAATATCATTGCATAAAAACTAGACAGAATCATTCTCAGAAACCTGTTTGTGATGTGAGCGTTCGACTCACAGAGTTTAACCATTCTTTTCATAGAGCAGTTTGGAAACACTCTGTTTCTTAAGTCTGCCAGGGGATATTTAGACCTCTTTGAGGCCTTCGTTGGAAACGGGATTTCTTCATACACACCTAGACAGATGAATTCTCAATAACGTTTTGTGTTTATTCAACTCACAGAGTTGGACATTTCTTTATAGAGAGCAGATTTGAAACACTCTTTTTGTGGATTTTACAAGTGGACATTTCAAGCGATTTGAGGACAATTGTAGTAAAGGAAATATCTTCGTTTAAAACTACACAGAATCATTCTCAGAAACTACTTCGTGATGTGTGCGTTCAACTCACAGAGTTTCACCTTTCTTTTCATAGAGCACTTTTGAAACACTCTGTTTGTTATGTTGCAAGAGGATATTTGGCCCACTATGACGCCTTCGTTGGAAACGGGATTTCTCATTTAAATGCTAGACAGATGAATTCCCAGTAACTTCTTTGTGTTGTGTGTATTCAACTCACAGAGTTGAACCTTCCTTTAGGCAGAGCAGTTTTGAAACACTCTTTTTTTGGAATTTGCAAATGGAGATTTCAAGTGATTTGGCGCTTATCGTAAAAGTAGAAATATCTTTGTATAAAAACTAGACTGAATCATTCTCAGAAACCACTTTGTGATGTGTGCGTTCAACTCACAGAGTTTAACCTTTCTTTTCATAAAGTTTGGAAAGACTCTGTTTATTAAGTCTGCAAGGGAATATTTACACCTTTTGAGGCCTTCGTTGGAAACGGGATTTCTTCATATAAAGCTAGACAGACGAATTCTCAGTAACTTCTTTCTGATGTCTGTATTCAACTCACAGAGTTGAACCTTCCTTTAGACAGAGCAGATTTGAAACACTCCTTTTGTGGATTTTACAAGTGGAGATTTCAAGAGATTTGAGGATAATTCTAGTAAAGGAAATATCTTCGTTTAAAAACTAGACAGAATCATTCTCAGAAACTACTTTGTGATGTGTGCATTCAACTCTGTTTGCGTTTGGAAACACTCTGTTTCTTAAGTCTGCAAGGGGATATTTAGACCTCTTTGTGGCCTTCGTTGGAATCGGGCTTTCTTCATATAAAGCTAGACAGATGAATTCCCAGAAACTTCTTTGTGTTGTGTGTATTCAACTCACAGATTTGAAGCTTCCTTTAGACAGAGCAGTTTTGAAACACTCTTTTTGTGCAAATGGCAAGTGGAGATTTCAAGCGATTTGAGGACAATTGTAGTAAAGGAAATATCTTCGTTTAAAACTACACAGAATCATTCTCAGAAACTACTTTGTGATGTGTGCGTTCAACTCACAGAGTTTCACCTTTCTTTTCATAGAGCAGTTTGGAAACACTCTGTTAAGTTGGCAAGAGGATATTTGGACCACTTTGAAGACGTCCTTGGAAACGGGATTTCTCAGTTAAATGCTAGACAGATGAATTCCCAGTAACTTCTTTGTGTTGTGTGTATTCAACTCACGGATTTGAACGTTCCTTTCGAGAGAGCAGTTTTGAAACACTCTTATTGTGGGATCTGCAAGTGGAGATTTCTAGCGATTTGAGGCCAATCTTAGAAATCGAAATATCCTTGCATAAAAACTAGACAGAATCATTCTCAGAAACCACTTTGTGATGTGAGCATTCAACTCACAGAGTTTAACTTTTCTTTTCATAGAGCAGTTTGGAAACACTCTGTTTGTTCTGTTGCAAGAGGATATTTGGACCACTTTGACGCCTTCGTTGGAAACGGGATTTCTCAGTTAAATGCTAGACAGATGATTTCCCAGTAACTTCTTTGTGTTGTGTGTATTCAACTCACAGAGTTGAACCTTCCTTTAGGCAGACCAGTTTTGAAACACTCTTTTTTTGGAATTTGCAAATGGAGATTTCAAGCGATATGGCGCTTATCGTAGAAATAGAAATATCTTTGTGTAAAAACTAGACTGAATCATTCTCAGAAACCACTTGGTGAGGTGTGCGTTCAACTCACAGAGTTTAATCTTTCTTTTCATAGAGCAGTTTGGAAAGACTCTGTTTGTTAAGTCGGCAAGAGAATATTTAGACCTCTTTGAGGCCTTTGTTGGAAACGGGATTTCTTCATAGAAAGCTAGACAGATGAATTCTCAGTAACTTCTTTGTGTTGTGTGTATTCAACTCACAGAGTTGAACATTTCTTTAGACAGAGCAGATTTGAAACACTCCTTTTGTGGATTTTACAAGTGGAGATTTCAAGAGATTTGAGGATAATTGTAGTAAAGGAAATATCTTCGTTTAAAAACTAGACAGAATCATTCTCAGAAACTACTTTGTGATGTGTGCGTTCAACTCACAGGGTTTCATCTCTCTTTTCATCGAGCAGTTTGGAAACACTCTGTTTCTTAAGTCTGCAAGGGGATATTTAGACCTATTTGTGGCCTTCGTTGGAATCGGGCTTTCTTCATATAAATCTAGACAGATGAATTCTCAGTAACTTCTTTGTGTTGTGTGTATTCAACTCACAGAGTTGAACGTTCCTTTTGAAAGAGCAGTTTTGAAACACTCTTTTTGTGGGTTCTGCAAGTGGAGATTTCAAGCGATTTGAGGCCAATCTTAGAAATCGAAATATCATTGCATAAAAACTAGACAGAATCATTCTCAGAAACCACTTTGTGATGTGAGCGTTCAACTCACAGAGTTTAACCTTTCTTTTCATAGAGCAGTTTGGAAACACTCTGTTTCTTAAGTCTGCCAGGGGATATTTAGACCTCTTTGAGGCCTTCGTTGGAAACGGGATTTCTTCATACACAGCTAGACAGATGAATTCTCAATACCTTATTCGTGTTGTGTTTATTCAACTCACAGAGTTGAACATTTCTTTAGAGAGAGCAGATTTGAAACACTCTTTTTGTGGATTTTACAAGTGGAGATTTCAAGCGCTTTGAGGACAATTGTAGTAAAGGAAATATCTTCGTTTAAAACTACACAGAATCATTCTCAGAAACTACTTCGTGATGTGTGCGTTCAACTCACAGAGTTTCACCTTTCTTTGCATAGAGCAGTTTGGAAACACTCTGTTAAGTTGGCAAGAGGATATTTGGACAACTTTGAGGCCTTCCTTGGAAACGGGATTTCTCAGTTAAATGCTAGACAGATGAATTCCCAGTAACTTCTTTGTGTTGTGTGTATTCAACTCACAGATTTGAACGTTCCTTTCGAGAGAGCAGTTTTGAAACACTCTTTTTGTGGGATCTGCAAGTGGAGATTTCAAGCGATTTGAGGCCAATCTTAGAAATCGAAATATCATTGCATAAAAACTAGACAGAATCATTCTCAGAAACCACTTTGTGATGTGAGCGTTCAACTCACAGAGTTTCACCTTTCTTTTCATAGAGCAGTTTGGAAACACTCTGTTTGTTATGTTGCAAGAGGGTAATTGGACCTCTTTGACGCCTTCGTTGGAAACGGGATCTCTCAGTTAAATGCTAGACAGATGAATTCCCAGTAACTTCTTTGTGTTGTGTGTATTCAACTCACAGATTTGAACCTTCCTTTAGGCAGAGCAGTTTTGAAACACTCTTTTTGTGGAATTTGCAAATGGAGATTTCAAGCAATTTGGCGCTTATCGTAGAAATAGAAATATCTTTGTATAAAAACTAGACTGAATCATTCTCAGAAACCACTTTGTGAGGTGTGCGTTCAACTCACAGAGTTTAACCTTTCTTTTCATAGAGCAGTTTGGAAAGACTCTGTTTGTTAAGTCGGCAAGGGAATATTTAGACCTCTTTGAGGCCTTCGTTGGAAACGGGATTTCTTCATAGAAAGCTAGACAGATGAATTCTCAGTAACTTCTTTGTGTTGTGTGTATTCAACTCACAGAGTTGAAGCTTCCTTTAGACAGAGCAGTTTTGAAACACTCTTTTTGTGGAAATGGCAAGTGGAGATTTCAAGCGATTTATGGCCAATCTTAGAAACCGAAATATCTTTGTATAAAAAGTAGACAGAATCATTCTCAGAAACTCCTTTGTGATGTGTGCGTTCAACTCACAGAGTTTCATCTCTCTTTTCATCGAGCAGTTTGGAAACACTCTGTTTCTTAAGTCTGCAAGGGGATATTTAGACCTCTTTGTGGCCTTCGTTGGAATCGGGCTTTCTTCATATAAAGCTAGACAGATGAATTCTCAGTAACTTCTTTGTGTTGTGTGTATTCAACTCACAGAGTTGAAGCTTTCTTTAGACAGAGCAGATTTGAAACACTCTTTTTTGTGGATTTTACAAGTGGAGATTTCAAGCGATTTGAGGCCAATTGTAGTAAAGGAAATATCTTCGTTTAAAAACTGTACGGAATCATTCTCAGAAACTACTTTGTGATGTGTGCGTTCAACTCACAGAGTTTCACCTTTCTTTTCATACAGCAGTTTGGAAACACTCTGTTAAGTTGGCAAGAGGATATTTGGACCACTTTGAGGCCTTCGTTGGAAGCGGGATTTCTCAGTTAAATGCTAGAGAGATGAATTCCCAGTAACTTCTTTGTGTTGTGTGTATTCAACTCACAGATTTGAACGTTCCATTCGAGAGAGCAGTTTTGAAACACTCTTTTTGTGGGATCTGCAAGTGGAGATTTCAAGCGATTTGAGGCCAATCTTAGAAATCGAAATATCATTGCATAAAAACTAGACAGAATCATTCTCAGAAATCACTTTGTTATGTGAGCGTTTAACTCACAGAGTTTAACCTTTCTTTTCATAGAGCAGTTTGGAAACACTCTGTTTGTTATGTTGCAAGAGGATATTTGGACCACTTTGTCGCCTTCGTTGGAAACGGGATCTCTCAGTTAAATGCTACACAGATGAATTCCCAGTAACTTCTTTGTGTTGTGTGTATTCAACTCACAGAGTTGAACCTTCCTTTAGGCAGAGCAGTTTTGAAACACTCTTTTTTTGGAATTTCAAATGGAGATTTCAAGCGATTTGGCGCTTATCGTAGAAATAGAAATATCTTTGTATAAAAACTAGACTGAATCATTCTCAGAAACCACTTTGTGAGGTGTGCGTTCAATTCACAGAGTTTAACCTTTCTTTTCATAGAGCAGTTTGGAAAGACTCTGTTTGTTAAGTCGGCAAGGGAATATTTAGACCTCTTTGAGGCCTTCGTTGGAAACGGGATTTCTTCATAGAAAGCTAGACAGATGAATTCTCAGTAACTTCTTTGTGTTGTGTGTATTCAACTCACAGAGTTGAACCTTTCTTTAGACAGAGCAGATTTGAAACACTCCTTTTGTGGATTTTACAAGTGGAGATTTCAAGAGATTTGAGGATAATTGTAGTAAAGCAAATATCTTCGTTTAAAAACTAGACAGAATCATTCTCAGAAACTCCTTTCTGATGTGTGCGTTCAACTCACAGAGTTTCATCTCTCTTTTCATCGAGCTGTTTGGAAACACTCTGTTTCTTAAGTCTGCAAGGGGATATTTAGACCTCTTTGTGGCCTTCGTTGGAATCGGGCTTTCTTCATATAAAGCTAGACAGATGAATTCTCAGTAACTTCTTTGTGTTGTGTGTATTCAACTCACAGAGTTGAAGCTTCCTTTAGACAGAGCAGTTTTGAAACACTCTTTTTGTGGAAATGGCAAGTGGAGATTTCAAGCGATTTGAGGCCAATCTTAGAAACCGAAATATCTTTGTACAAAAAGTAGGCAGAATCATTCTCAGAAACCACTTTGTGATGTGTGCGTTCAACTCATAGAGTTTAACCTTTCTTTTCATAGAGCAGTTTGGAAACACTCTGTTTCTTAAGTCTGCAAGGGGATATTTAGACCTCTTTGAGGCCTTCGTTGGAAACGGGATTTCTTCATATAAAGCTAGACAGATGAATTCTCAGTAACTTCTTTGTGTTGTGTGTATTCAACTCACAGAGTTGAACCTTTCTTTAGACAGAGCAGATTTGAAACACTCTTTTTGTGGATTTCACAAGTGGAGATTTCAAGCGATTTGAGGCCAATTGTAGTAAAGGAAATATCTTCGTTTAAAAACTGGACAGAATCATTCTCAGAAACTACTTCGTGATGTGTGCGTTCAACTCACAGAGATTCACCTTTCTTTTCATAGAGCAGTTTGGAAACACTCTGTTAAGTTGGCAAGAGGATATTTGGACCACTTTGAGGCCTTCCTTGGAAACGTGGTTTCTCTGTTAAATGCTAGACAGATGAATTCCCAGTAACTTCTTTTTGTTGTGTGTATTCAACTCACAGATTTGAACGTTCCTTTCGAGAGAGAAGTTTTGAAACACTCTTTTTGTGGGATCTGCAAGGGGAGATTTCAAGCGATTTGGGGCCAATCTTAGAAATCGAAATATCATTGCATAAAAACTAGACAGAATCATTCTCAGAAACCACTTTGTGATGTGAGCGTTCAACTCACAGAGTTTAACCTTTCTTTTCATAGAGCAGTTTGGAAACACTCTGTTTCTTAAGTCTGCAAGGGGATATTTAGACCTCTTTGAGGCCTTCGTTGGAAACAGGATTTCTTCATATAAAGCTACACAGATGAATTCTCAGTAACTTCTTTGTGTTGTGTGTATTCAACTCACAGAGTTGAACCTTTCTTTAGACAGAGCAGATTTGAAACACTCTTTTTGTGGATTTTACAAGTGGAGATTTCAAGCGATTTGAGGCCAATTGTAGTAAAGGAAATATCTTCGTTTAAAAACAAGACAGAATCATTCTCAGA
This sequence comes from Pan paniscus, assembly GCF_029289425.2. Lineage (NCBI taxonomy): Eukaryota > Metazoa > Chordata > Mammalia > Primates > Hominidae > Pan > Pan paniscus. Next base: position 53,233,556 of record NC_073257.2, on the reverse strand, counting down.
AACTACTTTGTGATGTGTGCGTTCAACTCACAGAGTTTCATCTCTCTTTTCATCGAGCAGTTTGGGGACACTCTGTTTCTTAAGTCTGCAAGGGGATATTTAGACCTATTTGTGGCCTTCGTTGGAATCGGGCTTTCTTCATATAAATCTAGACAGATGAATTCTCAGTAACTTCTTTGTGTTGTGTGTATTCAACTCACAGATTTGAACGTTCCTTTTGAAAGAGCAGTTTTGAAACACTCTTTTTGTGGGTTCTGCAAGTGGAGATTTCAAGCGATTTGAGGCCAATCTTAGAAATCGAAATATCATTGCATAAAAACTAGACAGAATCATTCTCAGAAACCACTTTGTGATGTGAGCGTTCAACTCACAGAGTTTAACCTTTCTTTTCATAGAGCAGTTTGGAAACACTCTGTTTCTTAAGTCTGCCAGGGGATATTTAGACCTCTTTGAGGCCTTCGTTGGAAACGGGATTTCTTCATACACAGCTAGACAGATGAATTCTCAATACCTTATTCGTGTTGTGTTTATTCAACTCACAGAGTTGAACATTTCTTTAGAGAGAGCAGATTTGAAACACTCTTTTTGTGGATTTTACAAGTGGAGATTTCAAGCGATTTGAGGACAATTGTAGTAAAGGAAATATCTTCGTTTAAAACTACACAGAATCACTCTCAGAAACTACTTCGTGATGTGTGCGTTCAACTCACAGAGTTTCACCTTTCTTTGCATAGAGCAGTTTGGAAACACTCTGTTAAGTTGGCAAGAGGATATTTGGACCACTTTGAGGCCTTCCTTGGAAACGGGATTTCTCAGTTAAATGCTAGACAGATGAACTCCCAGTAACTTCTTTGTGTTGTGTGTATTCAACTCACAGAGTTGAACCTTTCTTTAGACAGAGCAGATTTGAAACACTCTTTTTGTGGGATCTGCAAGTGGAGATTTCAAGCGATTTGAGGCCAATCTTAGAAATCGAAATATCTTTGTATAAAAATTAGACCGAATCATTCTCAGAAAAAACTTTGTGATGTGTGCATTCAACTCACAGAGTTTAACCTTTCTTTTCACAGAGCAGTTTGGAAACACTCTGTTTGTTAAATTTGCAAGAGGATATTTGGACCCCTTTGAGGCCTTCGTTTGAAACGGGATTTCTCATTTAAATGCTAGACAGATGAATTCCCAGTAACTTCTTTGTGTTGTGTGTATTCAACTCACAGAGTTGAACCTTCCTTTAGACAGAGCAGTTGTGAAACACTTTTTGTGGAATTTGCAAGTGGAGATTTCAAGCGATTTGAGGCCAATCTTAGAAATCGAAGTATCTTTGTATAAAAACTAGACAGAATCATTCTCAGAAAAAACTTTGTGATGTGTGCATTCAACTCACAGAGTTTAACCTTTCTTTTCACAGAGCAGTTTGGAAACACTCTGTTTCTTAAGTCAGCAAGGGGATATTTTGACCTCCTTGAGGCCTTCGTTGGAAACGGGATTTCTTCATATAAAGCTTGACAGATGAATTCTCAGTAACTTCTTTGTGTTGTGTGTATTCAACTCACAGAGTTGAACCTTTCTTTAGACAGAGCAGATTTGAAACACTCTTTTTGTGGATTTTACAATTGGAGATTTCAAACGATTTGAGGCCTATTGTATTAAAGGAACTATCTTCGTTTAAAACTAGACAGAACCATTCTCAGAAACTACTTTGTGATGTGTGCGTTCAACTCACAGAGTTTCACCTTTCTTTTCATACAGCAGTTTGGAAACACTCTGTTTGTTAAGTTTGCAAGAGGATATTTGGACCCCTTTGAGGCCTTCGTTTGAAACGGGATTTCTCATTTAAATGCTAGACAGATGAATTCCCAGTAACTTCTTTGTGTTGTGTGTATTCAACTCACAGAGTTGAACCTTCCTTTCGACAGAGCAGTTTTGAAACACTCTTTTTGTGGAATTTGCAAGTGGAGATTTCAAGCGATTTGAGGCCAATCTTAGAAATCGAAATAACTTTGTATAAAAACTAGACAGAATGATTCTCAGAAACCACTTTGTGATGTGTGCGTTCAACTCACAGAGTTTAACCTTTCTTTTCATAGAGCAGTTTGGAAACACTCTGTTTGTTAAATTTGCAAGAGAATATTTGGACCACTTTGAGGCCTTCGTTGGAAACGGGATTTCTCAGTTAAATGCAAGACAGATGAATTCCCAGTAACTTCTTTGCGTTGTGTGTATTCAACTCACAGAGTTGAACCTTCCTTTAGACAGAGCAGTTTTGAAACACTTTTTGTGGAATTTGCAAGTGGAGATTTCAAGCGATTTGAGGCCAATCTTAGAAATCGAAATATCTTTGTATAAAAACTAGACAGAATCATTCTCAGAAAAAACTTTGTCATGTGTGCGTTCAACTCACAGAGTTTAACCTTTCTTTTCATAGAGCAGTTTGGAAACACTCTGTTTCTTAAGTCTGCAAGGGGATACTTAGACCTCCTTGAGGCCTTCGTTGGAATCGGGATTTCTTCATATAAAGCTAGACAGATGAATTCTCAGTAACTTCTTTGTGTTGTGTGTATTCAACTCACAGAGTGGAACCTTTCTTTAGACAGAGCAGATTTGAAACACTCTTTTTGTGGATTTTACAAGTGGAGATTTCAAGCGATTTGAGGCCAACTGTATTAAAGGAAATATCTTCGTTTTAAAACTAGACAGAACCATTCTCAGAAACTACTTTGTGATGTGTGCATTCAACTCAGAGTTTCACCTTTCTTTTCATAGAGCAGTTTGGAAACACTCTGTTTGTTCAGTTTGCAGGAGGATATTTGGACCCCTTTGAGGCCTTCGTTGGAAACAGGATTTCTCAGTTAAATGCTAGACAGATGAATTCCCAGTAACTTCTTTGTGTTGTGTGTATTCAACTCACAGAGTTGAACCTTCCTTTAGACAGAGCAGTTTTGAAACACTCTTTTTGTGGAATTTGCAAGTGGAGATTTCAAGCGATTTGGGGCCAATCTTAGAAATCGAAATATCTTTGTATAAAAATTAGACCGAATCATTCTCAGAAACCACTTTGTGATGTGTGCGTTCAACTCACAGAGTTTAACCTTTCTTTTCATAGAGCAGTTTGGAAAAACTCTGTTTGTTAAGTTTGCAAGAGAATATTTGGACCACTTTGAGGCCTTCGTTGGAAACGGGATTTCTCAGTTGAATGCTAGACAGATGAATTCCCAGTAACTTCTTTGCGTTGTGTGTATTCAACTCACAGAGCTGAACCTTCCTTTAGACAGAGCAGTTTTGAAACACTCTTTTTGTGGAATTTGCAAGTGGAGATTTCAAGCGATTTGAGGCCAATCTTAGAAATCGAAATATCTTTGTATAAAAACTAGACAGAATCATTCTCAGAAAAAACTTTGTGATGTGTGCGTTCAACTCACAGAGTTTAACCTTTCTTTTCACAGAGCAGTTTGGAAACACTCCGTTTCTTAAGTCTGCAAGGGGATATTTAGACCTCCTTGAGGCCTTCGTTGGAAACGGGATTTCTTCATGTAAAGCTAGACAGATGAATTCTCAGTAACTTCTTTGTGTTGTGTGTATTCAACTCACAGAGTTGAACCTTTCTTTAGATAGAGCAGATTTGAAACACTCTTTTTGTGGATTTTACAATTGCAGATTTCAAACGATTTGTGGCCTTTTGTATTAAAGGAAATATCTTCGTTTTAAAACTAGACAGAACCATTCTCAGAAACTACTTTGTGATGTGTGCGTTCAACTCACAGAGTTTCACCTTTCTTTTCATAGAGCAGTTTGGAAACACTCTGTTTGTTAAGTTTCAAGAGGATATTTGGACCCCTTTGAGGCCTTCGTTGGAAACGGGATTTCTCAGTTAAATGCTAGACAGATGAATTCCCAGTAACTTCTTTGTGTTGTGTGTATTCAACTCACAGAGTTGAACCTTCCTTTAGACAGAGCAGTTTTGAAACACTCTTTTTGTGGAATTTGCAAGTGGAGATTTGAAGCGATTTGAGGCCAATCTTAGAAATCGAAATATCTTTGTATAAAAACTAGACAGAATCATTTTCAGAAACCACTTTGTGATGTGTGCGTTCAGCTCACAGAGTTTAACCTTTCTTTTCATAGAGCAGTTTGGAAACACTCTGTTTGTTAAGTTTGCAAGAGAATATTTGGACCATTTTGAGGCCTTCGTTGGAAACGGGATTTCTCAGTTGAATGCTAGACAGATGAATTCCCAGTAACATCTTTGCGTTGTGTGCATTCAACTCACAGAGTTGAACCTTCCTTTAGACAGAGCAGTTTTGAAACACTCTTTTTGTGGAATTTGCAAGTGGAGATTTCAAGCGATTTGAGGCCAATCTTAGAAATCGAAATATCTTTGTATAAAAACTAGACAGAATCATTCTCAGAAAAAACTTTGTGATGTGTGCGTTCAACTCACAGAGTTTCACCTTTCCTTTCACAGAGCAGTTTGGAAACACTCTGTTTCTTAAGTCTGCAAGGGGATATTTAGACCTCCTTGAGGCCTTCGTTGGAAACGGGATTTCTTCATATAAAGCTAGACAGATGAATTCTCAGTAACTTCTTTGTGTTGTGTGTATTCAACTCACAGATTTGAACGTTCCTTTCGAGAGAGCAGTTTTGAAACACTCTTTTTGTGGGATCTGCAAGTGGAGATTTCCAGCGATTTGAGGCCAATCTTAGAAATCGAAATATCATTGCAAAAAAACTAGAGAGAATCATTCTCAGAAACCACTTTGTGATGTGAGCGTTCAACTCACAGAGTTTAACTTTTCTTTTCATAGAGCAGTTTGGAAACACTCTGTTTGATATGTTGCAAGAGGATATTTGGACCACTTTGACGCCTTCGTTGGAAACGGGATCTCTCAGTTAAATGCTAGACAGATGAATTCCCAGTGACTTCTTTGTGTTGTGTGTATTCAACTCACAGAGTTGAACCTTCTTTTAGGCAGAGCAGTTTTGAAACACTCTTTTTTTGGAATTTGCAAATGGAGATTTCAAGCGATTTGGCGCTTATCGTAGAAATAGAAATATCTTTGTATAAAAACTAGACTGAATCATTCTCAGAAACCACTTTGTGAGGTGTGCGTTCAACTCACGGAGTTTAACCTTTCTTTTCATAGAGCAGTTTGGAAAGACTCTGTTTGTTAAGTCGGCAAGGGAATATTTAGACCTCTTTGAGGCCTTCGTTGGAAACGGGATTTCTTCATAGAAAGCTAGACAGATGAATTCTCAGTAACTTCTTTGTGTTGTGTGTATTCAACTCACAGAGTTGAACCTTTCTTTAGACAGAGCAGATTTGAAACACTCCTTTTGTGGATTTTACAAGTGGAGATTTCAAGAGATTTGAGGATAATTGTAGTAAAGCAAATATCTTCGTTTTAAAACTAGACAGAATCATTCTCAGAAACTCCTTTCTGATGTGTGCGTTCAACTCACAGAGTTTCATCTCTCTTTTCATCGAGCAGTTTGGAAACACTCTGTTTCTTAAGTCTGCAAGGGGATATTTAGACCTCTTTGTGGCCTTCGTTGGAATCGGGCTTTCTTCATATAAAGCTAGACAGATGAATTCTCAGTAACTTCTTTGTGTTGTGTGTATTCAACTCACAGAGTTGAAGCTTCCTTTCGACAGAGCAGTTTTGAAACACTCTTTTTGTGGAAATGGCAAGTTTAGATTTCAAGCGATTTGAGGCCAATCTTAGAAACCAAAATATCTTTGAACAAAAAGTAGACAGAATCATTCTCAGAAACCACTTTGTGATGCGTGCGTTCAACTCACAGAGTTTAACCTTTCTTTGCATAGAGCAGTTTGGAAACACTCTGTTTCTTAAGTCTGCAAGGGGATATTTACACCCCTTTGAGGCCTTCGTTGGAAACGGGATTTCTTCATATAAAGCTAGACAGATGAATTTTCAGTAACTTCTTTGTGTTGTGTGTATTCAACTCACAGAGTTGAAGCTTCCTTTAGACAGAGCAGTTTTGAAACACTCTTTTTGTGGAAATGGCAATTGGAGATTTCAAGCGATTTGAGGCCAATCTTAGAAACCGAAATATCTTTGTATAAAAAGTAGACAGAATCATTCTCAGAAACCACTTTGTGATGTGTGCGTTCAACTCACAGAGTTTAACCTTTCTTTTCATAGAGCAGTTTGGAAACACTCTGTTTGTTAAGTTTGCAAGAGAATATTTGGACCATTTTGAGGCCTTCGTTGGAAACGGGATTTCTCAGTTGAATGCTAGACAGATGAATTCCCAGTAACATCTTTGCGTTGTGTGTATTCAATTCACAGAGTTGAACCTTCCTTTAGACAGAGCAGTTTTGAAACACTCTTTTCGTGGAATTTGCAAGTGGAGATTTCAAGCAATTTGAGGCCAATCTTAGAAATCGAAATATCTTTGTATAAAAACTAGACAGAATCATTCTCAGAAAAAACTTTGTGATGTGTGCATTCAACTCACAGAGTTTAACCTTTCTTTTCACAGAGCAGTTTGGAAACACTCTGTTTCTTAAGTCAGCAAGGGGATATTTATACCTCCTTGAGGCCTTCGTTGGAAACGGGATTTCTTCATATAAAGCTAGACAGATGAATTCTCAGTAACTTCTTTGTGTTGTGTGTATTCAACTCACAGAGTTGAACCTTTCTTTAGACAGAGCAGATTTGAAACACTCTTTTTGTGGATTTTACAATTGGAGATTTCAAACGATTTGAGGCCTTTTGTATTAAAGGAAATATCTTCGTTTTGAAACTAGACAGAACCATTCTCAGAAACTACTTTGTGATGTGTGCGTTCAACTCACAGAGTTTCACCTTTCTTTTCATAGAGCAGTTTGGAAACACTCTGTTTGTTAAGTTTGCAAGAGGATATTTGGACCCCTTTGAGGCCTTCGTTGGAAACGGGATTTCTCAGTTAAATGCTAGACAGATGAATTCCCAGTAACTTCTTTGTGTTGTGTGTATTCAACTCACAGAGTTGAACCTTCCTTTAGACAGAGCAGTTTTGAAACACTCTTTTTGTGGAATTTGCAAGTGGAGATTTCAAGCGATTTGAGGCCAATCTTAGAAATCGTAATATCTTTGTATAAAAACTAGACAGAATCATTCTCAGAAAAAACTTTGTGATGTGTGCGTTCAACTCACAGAGTTTAACCTTTCTTTTCATAGAGCAGTTTGGAAACACTCTGTTTGTTAAGTTTGCAAGAGAATATTTGGACCATTTTGAGGCCTTCGTTGGAAACGGGATTTCTCAGTTGAATGCTAGACAGATGAATTCCCAGTAACATCTTTGCGTTGTGTGTATTCAACTCACAGAGTTGAACCTTCCTTTAGACAGAGCAGTTTTGAAACACTCTTTTTGTGGAATTTGCAAGTGGAGATTTCAAGCGATTTGAGGCCAATCTTAGAAATCGAAATATCTTTGTATAAAAACTAGACAGAATCATTCTCAGAAAAAACTTTGTGATGTCTGCGTTCAACTCACAGAGTCTAACCTTTCTTTTCACAGAGCAGTTTGGAAACACTGTGTTTCTTAAGTCTGCAAGGGGATATTTAGACCTCCTTAAGGCCTTCGTTGGAAACGGGATTTCTTCATATAAAGCTAGACAGATGAATTCTCAGTAACTTCTTTGTGTTGTGTGTATTCAACTCACAGAGTTGAACCTTTCTTTAGACAGAGCAGATTTGAAACACTCTTTTTCTGGATTTTACAAGTGGAGATTTCAAACGATTTGAGGCCTTTTGTATTAAAGGAAATATCTTCGTTTTAAAACTAGACAGAACCATTCTCAGAAACTACTTTGTGATGTGTGCGTTCAACTCACAGAGTTTCACCTTTCTTTTCATAGAGCAGTTTGGAAACACTCTGTTTGTTAAGTTTGCAAGAGGATATTTGGACCCCTTTGAGACCTTCGTTGGAAACGGGATTTCTCAGTTAAATGCTAGACAGATGAATTCCCAGTAACTTCTTTGTGTTGTGTGTATTCAACTCACAGAGTTGAACCTTCCTTTAGACAGAGCAGTTTTGAAACACTCTTTTTATGGAATTTGCAAGTGGAGATTTAAAGCGATTTGTGGCCAATCTTAGAAATCGAAATATCTTTGTATAAAAACTAGACAGAATCATTCTCAGAAACCACTTTGTGATGTGTGCATTCAACTCACAGAGTTTAACCTTTCTTTTCATAGAGCAGTTTGGAAACACTCTCTTTGTTAAGTTTGCAAGAGAATATTTGGACCATTTTGAGGCCTTCGTTGGAAACGGGATTTCTCAGTTGAATGCTAGACAGATGAATTCCCAGTAATATCTTTGCCTTGTGTGTATTCAACTCACAGAGTTGAACCTTCCTTTCGATAGAGCAGTTTTGAAACACTCTTTTTGTGGAATTTGCAAGTGGAGATTTCAAGCGATTTGAGGCCAATCTTAGAAATCGAAATACCTTTGTATAAAAACTAGACAGAATCATTCTCAGAAAAAACTTTGTGATGTGTGCGTTCAACTCACAGAGTTTAACCTTTCTTTTAACAGAGCAGTTTGGAAACACTCTGTTTCTTAAGTCTGCAAGGGGATATTTAGACCTCCTTGAGGCCTTCGTTGGAAACGGGATTTCTTCATATAAAGCTAGACAGATGAATTCTCAGTAACTTCTTTGTGTTGTGTGTATTCAACTCACAGAGTTGAACCTTTCTTTAGACAGAACAGATTTGAAACACTCTTTTTGTGGATTTTACAATTGGAGATTTCAAACGATTTGAGGCCTTTTGTATTAAAGGAAATATCTTCGTTTTAAAACTAGACAGAACCATTCTCAGAAACTACTTTGTGATGTGTGCGCTCAACTCACAGAGTTTCACCTTTCTTTTCATAGAGCAGTTTGGAAACACTCTGTTTGTTAAGTTTCAAGAGGATATTTGGACCCCTTTGAGGCCTTCGTTGGAAACGGGATTTCTCAGTTAAATGCTAGACAGATGAATTCCCAGTAACTTCTTTGTGTTGTGTGTATTCAACTCACAGAGTTGAACCTTCCTTTAGACAGAGCAGTTTTGAAACACTCTTTTTGTGGAATTTGCAAATGGAGATTTCAAGCGATTTGAGGCCAATCTTAGAAACCGAAATATCTTTGTATAAAAACTAGACAGAATCATTCTCAGAAACCACTTTGTGATGTGTGCGTTCAACTCACAGAGTTTAACCTTTCTTTTCATAGAGCAGTTTGGAAACACTCTGTTTGTTAAGTTTGCAAGAGAATATTTGGACCATTTTGAGGCCTTCGTTGGAAACGGGATTTCTCAGTTGAATGCTAGACAGATGAATTCACAGTAACATCTTTGCGTTGTGTGTATTCAACTCACAGAGTTGAACCTTCCTTTAGACAGAGCAGGTTTGAAACACTCTTTTTGTGGAATTTGCAAGTGGAGATTTCAAGCGATTTGAGGCCAATCTTAGAAATCGAAATATCTTTGTATAAAAACTAGACAGAATCATTCTCAGAAAAAACTTTGTGATGTGTGCGTTCAACTCACAGAGTTTAACCTTTCTTTTCACAGAGCAGTTTGGAAACACTCTGTTTGTTAAGTCTGCAAGGGGATATTTAGACCTCCTTGAGGCCTTCGTTGGAAACGGGATTTCTTCATATAAAGCTAGACAGATGAATTCTCAGTAACTTCTTTGTGTTGTGTGTATTCAACTCACAGAGTTGAACCTTTCTTTAGACAGAGCAGATTTGAAACACTCTTTTTGTGGATTTTACAATTGGAGATTTCAAACGATTTGAGGCCTTTTGTATTAAAGGAAATATCTTCGTTTAAAACTAGACAGAACCATTCTCAGAAACTACTTTGTGATGTGTGCGTTCAACTCACAGAGTTTCACCTTTCTTTTCATAGAGCAGTTTGGAAACACTCTGTTTGTTAAGTTTGCAAGAGGATATTTGGACCCCTTTGAGGCCTTCGTTGGAAACGGGATTTCTCAGTTAAATGCTAGAGAGATGAATTCCCAGTAACTTCTTTGTGTTGTGTGTATTCAACTCACAGAGTTGAACCTTCCTTTAGACAGAGCAGTTTTGAAACACTCTTTTTGTGGAATTTGCAAGTGGAGATTTCAAGCGATTTGAGGCCAATCTTAGAAATCGAAATATCTTTGTATAAAAACTAGACAGAATCATTCTCAAAAACCACTTTGTGATGTGTGCGTTCAACTCACAGAGTTTAAACTTTCTTTTCATAGAGCAGTTTGGAAACACTCTGTTTGTTAAGTTTGCAAGAGAATATTTGGACCATTTTGAGGCCTTCGTTGGAAACGGGATTTCTCAGTTGAATGCTAGACAGATGAATTCCCAGTAACATCTTTGCGTTGTGTGTATTCAACTCACAGAGTTGAACCTTCCTTTAGACAGAGCAGTTTTGAAACACTCTTTTTGTGGAATTTGCAAGTGGAGATTTTAAGCGATTTGAGGCCAATCTTAGAAATCGAAATATCTTTGTATAAAAACTAGACAGAATCATTCTCAGAAAAAACTTTGTGATGTGTGCGTTCAACTCACAGTGTTTAACGTTTCTTTTCACAGAGCAGTTTGGAAACACTCTGTTTCTTAAGTCTGCAAGGGGATATTTATACCGCCTTGTGGCCTTCGTTGGAAACGGGATTTCTTCATATAAAGCTAGACAGATGAATTCTCAGTAACTTCTTTGTGTTGTGTGTATTCAACTCACAGAGTTGAACCTTTCTTTAGACAGAGCAGATTTGAAACACTCTTTTTGTGGATTTTACAATTGGAGATTTCAAACGATTTGAGGCCTTTTGTATTAAAGGAAATATCTTCGTTTTAAAACTAGAAAGAACCATTCTCAGAAACTACTTTGTGATGTGTGCGTTCAAATCACAGAGTTTCACCTTTCTTTTCATAGAGCAGTTTGGAAACACTCTGTTTGTTAAGTTTGCAAGAGGATATTTGGACCCCTTTGAGGCCTTCGTTGGAAACGGGATTTCTCAGTTAGATGCAAGACAGATGAATTCCCAATAACTTCTTTGCGTTGTGTGTATTCAACTCACAGAGTTGAACCTTCCTTTAGACAGAGCAGTTTTGAAACACTCTTTTTGTGGAATTTGCAAGTGGAGATTTCAAGCGATTTGAGGCCAATCTTAGAAATCGAAATATCTTTGTATAAAAACTAGACAGAATCATTCTCAGAAAAAACTTTGTGATGTGTGAATTCAACTCACAGAGTTTAACCTTTCTTTTCACAGAGCAGTTTGGAAACACTCTGTTTCTTAAGTCTGCAAGGGGATATTTAGACCTCCTTGAGGCCTTCGTTGGAAACGGAATTTCTTCATATAAAGCTAGACAGATGAATTCTCAGTAACTTCTTTGTGTTGTGTGTATTCAACTCACAGAGTTGAACCTTCCTTTAGACAGAGCAGTTTTGAAACACTCTTTTTGTGGATTTTACAATTGGAGATTTCAAACGATTTTAGGCCTTTTGTATTAAAGGAAATATCTTCGTTTTAAAACTAGACAGAACCATTCTCAGAAACTACTTTGTGATGTGTGCGTTCAACACACAGAGTTTAACCTTTCTTTTCATAGAGCAGTTTGGAAACACTCTGTTTGTTAAGTTTGCAAGAGAATATTTGGACCATTTTCAGGCCTTCGTTGGAAACGGGTTTTCTCAGTTGAATGCTAGACAGATGAATTCCCAGTAACATCTTTGCGTTGTGTGTATTCAACTCACAGAGTTGAACCTTCCTTTAGACAGAGCAGTTTTGAAACACTCTTTTTGTGGAATTTGCAAGTGGAGATTTCAAGCGATTTGAGGCCAATCTTAGAAATCGAAATATCTTTGTATAAAAACTAGACAGAATCATTCTCAGAAAAAACTTTGTGATGTCTGCGTTCAACTCACAGAGTCTAACCTTTCTTTTCACAGAGCAGTTTGGAAACACTCTGTTTCTTAAGTCAGCAAGGGGATATTTAGACCTCCTTGAGGCCTTCGTTGGAAACGGGATTTCTTCATATAAAGCTAGACAGATGAATTCTCAGTAACTTCTTTGTGTTGTGTGTATTCAACTCACAGAGTTGAACCTTTCTTTAGACAGAGCAGATTTGAAACACTCTTTTTGTGGATTTTACAACTGGAGATTTCAAACGATTTGAGGCCTTTTGTATTAAAGGAAATATCTTCGTTTTGAAACTAGACAGAACCATTCTCAGAAACTACTTTGTGATGTGTGCGTTCAACTCACAGAGTTTCACCTTTCTTTTCATAGAGCAGTTTGGAAACACTCTGTTTGTTAAGTTTGCAAGAGGATATTTGGACCCCTTTGAGGCCTTCGGTGGAAACGGGATTTCTCAGTTAAATGCTAGACAGATGAATTCCCAGTAACTTCTTTGTGTTGTGTGTATTCAACTCACAGAGTTGAACCTTCCTTTAGACAGAGCAGTTTTGAAACACTCTTTTTGTGGAATTTGCAAGTGGAGATTTCAAGCGATTTGAGGCCAATGTTAGAAATCGTAATATCTTTGTATAAAAACTAGACAGAATCATTCTCAGAAAAAACTTTGTGATGTGTGCGTTCAACTCACAGAGTTTAACCTTTCTTTTCATAGAGCAGTTTGGAAACACTCTGTTTGTTAAGTTTGCAAGAGAATATTTGGACCATTTTGAGGCCTTCGTTGGAAACGGGATTTCTCAGTTGAATGCTAGACAGATGAATTCCCAGTAACATCTTTGCGTTGTGTGTATTCAACTCACAGAGTTGAACCTTCCTTTAGACAGAGCAGTTTTGAAACACTCTTTTTGTGGAATTTGCAAGTGGAGATTTCAAGCGATTTGAGGCCAATCTTAGAAATCGAAATATCTTTGTATAAAAACTAGACAGAATCATTCTCAGAAAAAACTTTGTGATGTCTGCGTTCAACTCACAGAGTTTAACCTTTCTTTTCACAGAGCAGTTTGGAAACACTCTGTTTCTTAAGTCTGCAAGGGGATATTTAGACCTCCTTAAGGCCTTCGTTGGAAACGGGATTTCTTCATATAAAGCTAGACAGATGAATTCTCAGTAACTTCTTTGTGTTGTGTGTATTCAACTCACAGAGTTGAACCTTTCTTTAGACAGAGCAGATTTGAAACACTCTTTTTCTGGATTTTACAAGTGGAGATTTCAAACGATTTGAGGCCTTTTGTATTAAAGGAAATATCTTCGTTTTAAAACTAGACAGAACCATTCTCAGAAACTACTTTGTGATGTGTGCGTTCAACTCACAGAGTTTCACCTTTCTTTTCATAGAGCAGTTTGGAAACACTCTGTTTGTTAAGTTTGCAAGAGGATATTTGGACCCCTTTGAGACCTTCGTTGGAAACGGGATTTCTCAGTTAAATGCTAGACAGATGAATTCCCAGTAACTTCTTTGTGTTGTGTGTATTCAACTCACAGAGTTGAACCTTCCTTTAGACAGAGCAGTTTTGAAACACTCTTTTTATGGAATTTGCAAGTGGAGATTTAAAGCGATTTGTGGCCAATCTTAGAAATCGAAATATCTTTGTATAAAAACTAGACAGAATCATTCTCAGAAACCACTTTGTGATGTGTGCATTCAACTCACAGAGTTTAACCTTTCTTTTCATAGAGCAGTTTGGAAACACTCTCTTTGTTAAGTTTGCAAGAGAATATTTGGACCATTTTGAGGCCTTCGTTGGAAACGGGATTTCTCAGTTGAATGCTAGACAGATGAATTCCCAGTAATATCTTTGCCTTGTGTGTATTCAACTCACAGAGTTGAACCTTCCTTTCGATAGAGCAGTTTTGAAACACTCTTTTTGTGGAATTTGCAAGTGGAGATTTCAAGCGATTTGAGGCCAATCTTAGAAATCGAAATACCTTTGTATAAAAACTAGACAGAATCATTCTCAGAAAAAACTTTGTGATGTGTGCGTTCAACTCACAGAGTTTAACCTTTCTTTTCACAGAGCAGTTTGGAAACACTCTGTTTCTTAAGTCTGCAAGGGGATATTTAGACCTCCTTGAGGCCTTCGTTGGAAACGGGATTTCTTCATATAAAGCTAGACAGATGAATTCTCAGTAACTTCTTTGTGTTGTGTGTATTCAACTCACAGAGTTGAACCTTTCTTTAGACAGAGCAGATTTGAAACACTCTTTTTGTGGATTTTACAATTGGAGATTTCAAACGATTTGAGGCCTTTTGTATTAAAGGAAATATCTTCGTTTTAAAACTAGACAGAACCATTCTCAGAAACTACTTTGTGATGTGTGCGCTCAACTCACAGAGTTTCACCTTTCTTTTCATAGAGCAGTTTGGAAACACTCTGTTTGTTAAGTTTCAAGAGGATATTTGGACCCCTTTGAGGCCTTCGTTGGAAACGGGATTTCTCAGTTAAATGCTAGACAGATGAATTCCCAGTAACTTCTTTGTGTTGTGTGTATTCAACTCACAGAGTTGAACCTTCCTTTAGACAGAGCAGTTTTGAAACACTCTTTTTGTGGAATTTGCAAATGGAGATTTCAAGCGATTTGAGGCCAATCTTAGAAACCGAAATATCTTTGTATAAAAACTAGACAGAATCATTCTCAGAAACCACTTTGTGATGTGTGCGTTCAACTCACAGAGTTTAACCTTTCTTTTCATAGAGCAGTTTGGAAACACTCTGTTTGTTAAGTTTGCAAGAGAATATTTGGACCATTTTGAGGCCTTCGTTGGAAACGGGATTTCTCAGTTGAATGCTAGACAGATGAATTCACAGTAACATCTTTGCGTTGTGTGTATTCAACTCACAGAGTTGAACCTTCCTTTAGACAGAGCAGGTTTGAAACACTCTTTTTGTGGAATTTGCAAGTGGAGATTTCAAGCGATTTGAGGCCAATCTTAGAAATCGAAATATCTTTGTATAAAAACTAGACAGAATCATTCTCAGAAAAAACTTTGTGATGTGTGCGTTCAACTCACAGAGTTTAACCTTTCTTTTCACAGAGCAGTTTGGAAACACTCTGTTTGTTAAGTCTGCAAGGGGATATTTAGACCTCCTTGAGGCCTTCGTTGGAAACGGGATTTCTTCATATAAAGCTAGACAGATGAATTCTCAGTAACTTCTTTGTGTTGTGTGTATTCAACTCACAGAGTTGAACCTTTCTTTAGACAGAGCAGATTTGAAACACTCTTTTTGTGGATTTTACAATTGGAGATTTCAAACGATTTGAGGCCTTTTGTATTAAAGGAAATATCTTCGTTTAAAACTAGACAGAACCATTCTCAGAAACTACTTTGTGATGTGTGCGTTCAACTCACAGAGTTTCACCTTTCTTTTCATAGAGCAGTTTGGAAACACTCTGTTTGTTAAGTTTGCAAGAGGATATTTGGACCCCTTTGAGGCCTTCGTTGGAAACGGGATTTCTCAGTTAAATGCTAGAGAGATGAATTCCCAGTAACTTCTTTGTGTTGTGTGTATTCAACTCACAGAGTTGAACCTTCCTTTAGACAGAGCAGTTTTGAAACACTCTTTTTGTGGAATTTGCAAGTGGAGATTTCAAGCGATTTGAGGCCAATCTTAGAAATCGAAATATCTTTGTATAAAAACTAGACAGAATCATTCTCAGAAACCACTTTGTGATGTGTGCGTTCAACTCACAGAGTTTAACCTTTCTTTTCATAGAGCAGTTTGGAAACACTCTGTTTGTTAAGTTTGCAAGAGAATATTTGGACCATTTTGAGGCCTTCGTTGGAAACGGGATTTCTCAGTTGAATGCTAGACAGATGAATTCCCAGTAACATCTTTGCGTTGTGTGTATTCAACTCACAGAGTTGAACCTTCCTTTAGACAGAGCAGTTTTGAAACACTCTTTTTGTGGAATTTGCAAGTGGAGATTTTAAGCGTTTGGAGGCCAATCTTAGAAATCGAAATATCTTTGTATAAAAACTAGACAGAATCATTCTCAGAAAAAACTTTGTGATGTCTGCGTTCAACTCACAGAGTTTAACGTTTCTTTTCACAGAGCAGTTTGGAAACACTCTGTTTCTTAAGTCTGCAAGGGGATATTTATACCGCCTTGTGGCCTTCGTTGGAAACGGGATTTCTTCATATAAAGCTAGACAGATGAATTCTCAGTAACTTCTTTGTGTTGTGTGTATTCAACTCACAGAGTTGAACCTTTCTTTAGACAGAGCAGATTTGAAACACTCTTTTTGTGGATTTTACAATTGGAGATTTCAAACGATTTGAGGCCTTTTGTATTAGAGGAAATATCTTCGTTTTAAAACTAGAAAGAACCATTCTCAGAAACTACTTTGTGATGTGTGCGTTCAACTCACAGAGTTTCACCTTTCTTTTCATAGAGCAGTTTGGAAACACTCTGTTTGTTAAGTTTGCAAGAGGATATTTGGACCCCTTTGAGGCCTTCGTTGGAAACGGGATTTCTCAGTTAGATGCTAGACAGATGAATTCCCAATAACTTCTTTGCGTTGTGTGTATTCAACTCACAGAGTTGAACCTTCCTTTAGACAGAGCAGTTTTGAAACACTCTTTTTGTGGAATTTGCAAGTGGAGATTTCAAGCGATTTGAGGCCAATCTTAGAAATCGAAATATCTTTGTATAAAAACTAGACAGAATCATTCTCAGAAAAAATTTTGTGATGTGTGAGTTCAACTCACAGAGTTTAACCTTTCTTTTCACAGAGCAGTTTGGAAACACTCTGTTTCTTAAGTCTGCAAGGGGATATTTAGACCTCCTTGAGGCCTTCGTTGGAAACGGGATTTCTTCATATAAAGCTAGACAGATGAATTCTCAGTAACTTCTTTGTGTTGTGTGTATTCAACTCACAGAGTTGAACCTTCCTTTAGACAGAGCAGTTTTGAAACAGTCTTTTTGTGGATTTTACAATTGGAGATTTCAAACGATTTTAGGCCTTTTGTATTAAAGGAAATATCTTCGTTTTAAAACTAGACAGAACCATTCTCAGAAACTACTTTGTGATGTGTGCGTTCAACACACAGAGTTTAACCTTTCTTTTCATAGAGCAGTTTGGAAACACTCTGTTTGTTAAGTTTGCAAGAGAATATTTGGACCATTTTGAGGCCTTCGTTGGAAACGGGTTTTCTCAGTTGAATGCTAGACAGATGAATTCCCAGTAACATCTTTGTGTTGTGTGTATTCAACTCACAGAGTTGAACCTTCCTTTAGACAGAGCAGTTTTGAAACACTCTTTTTGTGGAATTTGCAAGTGGAGATTTCAAGCGATTTGAGGCCAATCTTAGAAATCGAAATATCTTTGTATAAAAACTAGACAGAATCATTCTCAGAAAAAACTTTGTGATGTCTGCGTTCAACTCACAGAGTCTAAACTTTCTTTTCACAGAGCAGTTTGGAAACACTCTGTTTCTTAAGTCTGCAAGGGGATATTTAGACCTCCTTGAGGCCTTCGTTGGAAACGGGATTTCTTCATATAAAGCTAGACAGATGAATTCTCAGTAACTTCTTTGTGTTGTGTGTATTCAACTCACAGAGTTGAACCTTTCTTTAGACAGAGCAGATTTGAAACACTCTTTTTCTGGATTTTACAATTGGAGATTTCAAACGATTTGAGGCCTTTTGTATTAAAGGAAATATCTTCGTTTTAAAACTAGACAGAACCATTCTCAGAAACTACTTTGTGATGTGTGCGCTCAACTCACAGAGTTTCACCTTTCTTTTCATAGAGCAGTTTGGAAACACTCTGTTTGTTAAGTTTCAAGAGGATATTTGGACCCCTTTGAGGCCTTCGTTGGAAACGGGATTTCTCAGTTAAATGCTAGACAGATGAATTCCCAGTAACTTCTTTGTGTTGTGTGTATTCAACTCACAGAGTTGAACCTTCCTTTAGACAGAGCAGTTTTGAAACACTCTTTTTGTGGAATTTGCAAATGGAGATTTCAAGCGATTTGAGGCCAATCTTAGAAACCGAAATATCTTTGTATAAAAACTAGACAGAATCATTCTCAGAAACCACTTTGTGATGTGTGCGTTCAACTCACAGAGTTTAACCTTTCTTTTCATAGAGCAGTTTGGAAACACTCTGTTTGTTAAGTTTGCAAGAGAATATTTGGACCATTTTGAGGCCTTCGTTGGAAACGGGATTTCTCAGTTGAATGCTAGACAGATGAATTCACAGTAACATCTTTGCGTTGTGTGTATTCAACTCACAGAGTTGAACCTTCCTTTAGACAGAGCAGGTTTGAAACACTCTTTTTGTGGAATTTGCAAGTGGAGATTTCAAGCGATTTGAGGCCAATCTTAGAAATCGAAATATCTTTGTATAAAAACTAGACAGAATCATTCTCAGAAAAAACTTTGTGATGTGTGCGTTCAACTCACAGAGTTTAACGTTTCTTTTCACAGAGCAGTTTGGAAACACTCTGTTTCTTAAGTCTGCAAGGGGATATTTATACCGCCTTGTGGCCTTCGTTGAAAACGGGATTTCTTCATATAAAGCTAGACAGATGAATTCTCAGTAACTTCTTTGTGTTGTGTGTATTCAACTCACAGAGTTGAACCTTTCTTTAGACAGAGCAGATTTGAAACACTCTTTTTCTGGATTTTACAAGTGGAGATTTCAAACGATTTGAGGCCTTTTGTATTAAAGGAAATATCTTCGTTTTAAAACTAGACAGAACCATTCTCAGAAACTACTTTGTGATGTGTGCGTTCAACTCACAGAGTTTCACCTTTCTTTTCATAGAGCAGTTTGGAAACACTCTGTTTGTTAAGTTTGCAAGAGGATATTTGGACCCCTTTGAGACCTTCGTTGGAAACGGGATTTCTCAGTTAAATGCTAGACAGATGAATTCCCAGTAACTTCTTTGTGTTGTGTGCATTCAACTCACAGAGTTGAACCTTCCTTTAGACAGAGCAGTTTTGAAACACTCTTTTTATGGAATTTGCAAGTGGAGATTTAAAGCGATTTGTGGCCAATCTTAGAAATCGAAATATCTTTGTATAAAAACTAGACAGAATCATTCTCAGAAACCACTTTGTGATGTGTGCATTCAACTCACAGAGTTTAACCTTTCTTTTCATAGAGCAGTTTGGAAACACTCTCTTTGTTAAGTTTGCAAGAGAATATTTGGACCATTTTGAGGCCTTCGTTGGAAACGGGATTTCTCAGTTGAATGCTAGACAGATGAATTCCCAGTAATATCTTTGCCTTGTGTGTATTCAACTCACAGAGTTGAACCTTCCTTTCGATAGAGCAGTTTTGAAACACTCTTTTTGTGGAATTTGCAAGTGGAGATTTCAAGCGATTTGAGGCCAATCTTAGAAATCGAAATACCTTTGTATAAAAACTAGACAGAATCATTCTCAGAAAAAACTTTGTGATGTGTGCGTTCAACTCACAGAGTTTAACCTTTCTTTTCACAGAGCAGTTTGGAAACACTCTGTTTCTTAAGTCTGCAAGGGGATATTTAGACCTCCTTGAGGCCTTCGTTGGAAACGGGATTTCTTCATATAAAGCTAGACAGATGAATTCTCAGTAACTTCTTTGTGTTGTGTGTATTCAACTCACAGAGTTGAACCTTTCTTTAGACAGAGCAGATTTGAAACACTCTTTTTGTGGATTTTACAATTGGAGATTTCAAACGATTTGAGGCCTTTTGTATTAAAGGAAATATCTTCGTTTTAAAACTAGACAGAACCATTCTCAGAAACTACTTTGTGATGTGTGCGCTCAACTCACAGAGTTTCACCTTTCTTTTCATAGAGCAGTTTGGAAACACTCTGTTTGTTAAGTTTCAAGAGGATATTTGGACCCCTTTGAGGCCTTCGTTGGAAACGGGATTTCTCAGTTAAATGCTAGACAGATGAATTCCCAGTAACTTCTTTGTGTTGTGTGTATTCAACTCACAGAGTTGAACCTTCCTTTAGACAGAGCAGTTTTGAAACACTCTTTTTGTGGAATTTGCAAGTGGAGATTTCAAGCGATTTGAGGCCAATCTTAGAAATCGTAATATCTTTGTATAAAAACTAGACAGAATCATTCTCAGAAAAAACTTTGTGATGTGTGCGTTCAACTCACAGAGTTTAACCTTTCTTTTCATAGAGCAGTTTGGAAACACTCTGTTTGTTAAGTTTGCAAGAGAATATTTGGACCATTTTGAGGCCTTCGTTGGAAACGGGATTTCTCAGTTGAATGCTAGACAGATGAATTCCCAGTAACATCTTTGCGTTGTGTGTATTCAACTCACAGAGTTGAACCTTCCTTTAGACAGAGCAGTTTTGAAACACTCTTTTTGTGGAATTTGCAAGTGGAGATTTCAAGCGATTTGAGGCCAATCTTAGAAATCGAAATATCTTTGTATAAAAACTAGACAGAATCATTCTCAGAAAAAACTTTGTGATGTCTGCGTTCAACTCACAGAGTTTAACCTTTCTTTTCACAGAGCAGTTTGGAAACACTCTGTTTCTTAAGTCTGCAAGGGGATATTTAGACCTCCTTAAGGCCTTCGTTGGAAACGGGATTTCTTCATATAAAGCTAGACAGATGAATTCTCAGTAACTTCTTTGTGTTGTGTGTATTCAACTCACAGAGTTGAACCTTTCTTTAGACAGAGCAGATTTGAAACACTCTTTTTCTGGATTTTACAAGTGGAGATTTCAAACGATTTGAGGCCTTTTGTATTAAAGGAAATATCTTCGTTTTAAAACTAGACAGAACCATTCTCAGAAACTACTTTGTGATGTGTGCGTTCAACTCACAGAGTTTCACCTTTCTTTTCATAGAGCAGTTTGGAAACACTCTGTTTGTTAAGTTTGCAAGAGGATATTTGGACCCCTTTGAGACCTTCGTTGGAAACGGGATTTCTCAGTTAAATGCTAGACAGATGAATTCCCAGTAACTTCTTTGTGTTGGGTGTATTCAACTCACAGAGTTGAACCTTCCTTTAGACAGAGCAGTTTTGAAACACTCTTTTTATGGAATTTGCAAGTGGAGATTTAAAGCGATTTGTGGCCAATCTTAGAAATCGAAATATCTTTGTATAAAAACTAGACAGAATCATTCTCAGAAACCACTTTGTGATGTGTGCATTCAACTCACAGAGTTTAACCTTTCTTTTCATAGAGCAGTTTGGAAACACTCTCTTTGTTAAGTTTGCAAGAGAATATTTGGACCATTTTGAGGCCTTCGTTGGAAACGGGATTTCTCAGTTGAATGCTAGACAGATGAATTCCCAGTAATATCTTTGCCTTGTGTGTATTCAACTCACAGAGTTGAACCTTCCTTTCGATAGAGCAGTTTTGAAACACTCTTTTTGTGGAATTTGCAAGTGGAGATTTCAAGCGATTTGAGGCCAATCTTAGAAATCGAAATACCTTTGTATAAAAACTAGACAGAATCATTCTCAGAAAAAACTTTGTGATGTGTGCGTTCAACTCACAGAGTTTAACCTTTCTTTTCACAGAGCAGTTTGGAAACACTCTGTTTCTTAAGTCTGCAAGGGGATATTTAGACCTCCTTGAGGCCTTCGTTGGAAACGGGATTTCTTCATATAAAGCTAGACAGATGAATTCTCAGTAACTTCTTTGTGTTGTGTGTATTCAACTCACAGAGTTGAACCTTTCTTTAGACAGAGCAGATTTGAAACACTCTTTTTGTGGATTTTACAATTGGAGATTTCAAACGATTTGAGGCCTTTTGTATTAAAGGAAATATCTTCGTTTTAAAACTAGACAGAACCATTCTCAGAAACTACTTTGTGATGTGTGCGCTCAACTCACAGAGTTTCACCTTTCTTTTCATAGAGCAGTTTGGAAACACTCTGTTTGTTAAGTTTCAAGAGGATATTTGGACCCCTTTGAGGCCTTCGTTGGAAACGGGATTTCTCAGTTAAATGCTAGACAGATGAATTCCCAGTAACTTCTTTGTGTTGTGTGTATTCAACTCACAGAGTTGAACCTTCCTTTAGACAGAGCAGTTTTGAAACACTCTTTTTGTGGAATTTGCAAATGGAGATTTCAAGCGATTTGAGGCCAATCTTAGAAACCGAAATATCTTTGTATAAAAACTAGACAGAATCATTCTCAGAAACCACTTTGTGATGTGTGCGTTCAACTCACAGAGTTTAACCTTTCTTTTCATAGAGCAGTTTGGAAACACTCTGTTTGTTAAGTTTGCAAGAGAATATTTGGACCATTTTGAGGCCTTCGTTGGAAACGGGATTTCTCAGTTGAATGCTAGACAGATGAATTCACAGTAACATCTTTGCGTTGTGTGTATTCAACTCACAGAGTTGAACCTTCCTTTAGACAGAGCAGGTTTGAAACACTCTTTTTGTGGAATTTGCAAGTGGAGATTTCAAGCGATTTGAGGCCAATCTTAGAAATCGAAATATCTTTGTATAAAAACTAGACAGAATCATTCTCAGAAAAAACTTTGTGATGTGTGCGTTCAACTCACAGAGTTTAACCTTTCTTTTCACAGAGCAGTTTGGAAACACTCTGTTTGTTAAGTCTGCAAGGGGATATTTAGACCTCCTTGAGGCCTTCGTTGGAAACGGGATTTCTTCATATAAAGCTAGACAGATGAATTCTCAGTAACTTCTTTGTGTTGTGTGTATTCAACTCACAGAGTTGAACCTTTCTTTAGACAGAGCAGATTTGAAACACTCTTTTTGTGGATTTTACAATTGGAGATTTCAAACGATTTGAGGCCTTTTGTATTAAAGGAAATATCTTCGTTTAAAACTAGACAGAACCATTCTCAGAAACTACTTTGTGATGTGTGCGTTCAACTCACAGAGTTTCACCTTTCTTTTCATAGAGCAGTTTGGAAACACTCTGTTTGTTAAGTTTGCAAGAGGATATTTGGACCCCTTTGAGGCCTTCGTTGGAAACGGGATTTCTCAGTTAAATGCTAGAGAGATGAATTCCCAGTAACTTCTTTGTGTTGTGTGTATTCAACTCACAGAGTTGAACCTTCCTTTAGACAGAGCAGTTTTGAAACACTCTTTTTGTGGAATTTGCAAGTGGAGATTTCAAGCGATTTGAGGCCAATCTTAGAAATCGAAATATCTTTGTATAAAAACTAGACAGAATCATTCTCAGAAACCACTTTGTGATGTGTGCGTTCAACTCACAGAGTTTAACCTTTCTTTTCATAGAGCAGTTTGGAAACACTCTGTTTGTTAAGTTTGCAAGAGAATATTTGGACCATTTTGAGGCCTTCGTTGGAAACGGGATTTCTCAGTTGAATGCTAGACAGATGAATTCCCAGTAACATCTTTGCGTTGTGTGTATTCAACTCACAGAGTTGAACCTTCCTTTAGACAGAGCAGTTTTGAAACACTCTTTTTGTGGAATTTGCAAGTGGAGATTTTAAGCGTTTGGAGGCCAATCTTAGAAATCGAAATATCTTTGTATAAAAACTAGACAGAATCATTCTCAGAAAAAACTTTGTGATGTGTGCGTTCAACTCACAGAGTTTAACGTTTCTTTTCACAGAGCAGTTTGGAAACACTCTGTTTCTTAAGTCTGCAAGGGGATATTTATACCGCCTTGTGGCCTTCGTTGGAAACGGGATTTCTTCATATAAAGCTAGACAGATGAATTCTCAGTAACTTCTTTGTGTTGTGTGTATTCAACTCACAGAGTTGAACCTTTCTTTAGACAGAGCAGATTTGAAACACTCTTTTTGTGGATTTTACAATTGGAGATTTCAAACGATTTGAGGCCTTTTGTATTAGAGGAAATATCTTCGTTTTAAAACTAGAAAGAACCATTCTCAGAAACTACTTTGTGATGTGTGCGTTCAACTCACAGAGTTTCACCTTTCTTTTCATAGAGCAGTTTGGAAACACTCTGTTTGTTAAGTTTGCAAGAGGATATTTGGACCCCTTTGAGGCCTTCGTTGGAAACGGGATTTCTCAGTTAGATGCTAGACAGATGAATTCCCAATAACTTCTTTGCGTTGTGTGTATTCAACTCACAGAGTTGAACCTTCCTTTAGACAGAGCAGTTTTGAAACACTCTTTTTGTGGAATTTGCAAGTGGAGATTTCAAGCGATTTGAGGCCAATCTTAGAAATCGAAATATCTTTGTATAAAAACTAGACAGAATCATTCTCAGAAAAAATTTTGTGATGTGTGAGTTCAACTCACAGAGTTTAACCTTTCTTTTCACAGAGCAGTTTGGAAACACTCTGTTTCTTAAGTCTGCAAGGGGATATTTAGACCTCCTTGTGGCCTTCGTTGGAAACGGGATTTCTTCATATAAAGCTAGACAGATGAATTCTCAGTAACTTCTTTGTGTTGTGTGTATTCAACTCACAGAGTTGAACCTTCCTTTAGACAGAGCAGTTTTGAAACAGTCTTTTTGTGGATTTTACAATTGGAGATTTCAAACGATTTTAGGCCTTTTGTATTAAAGGAAATATCTTCGTTTTAAAACTAGACAGAACCATTCTCAGAAACTACTTTGTGATGTGTGCGTTCAACACACAGAGTTTAACCTTTCTTTTCATAGAGCAGTTTGGAAACACTCTGTTTGTTAAGTTTGCAAGAGAATATTTGGACCATTTTGAGGCCTTCGTTGGAAACGGGTTTTCTCAGTTGAATGCTAGACAGATGAATTCCCAGTAACATCTTTGTGTTGTGTGTATTCAACTCACAGAGTTGAACCTTCCTTTAGACAGAGCAGTTTTGAAACACTCTTTTTGTGGAATTTGCAAGTGGAGATTTCAAGCGATTTGAGGCCAATCTTAGAAATCGAAATATCTTTGTATAAAAACTAGACAGAATCATTCTCAGAAAAAACTTTGTGATGTCTGCGTTCAACTCACAGAGTCTAACCTTTCTTTTCACAGAGCAGTTTGGAAACACTCTGTTTCTTAAGTCTGCAAGGGGATATTTAGACCTCCTTGAGGCCTTCGTTGGAAACGGGATTTCTTCATATAAAGCTAGACAGATGAATTCTCAGTAACTTCTTTGTGTTGTGTGTATTCAACTCACAGAGTTGAACCTTTCTTTAGACAGAGCAGATTTGAAACACTCTCTTTCTGGATTTTACAATTGGAGATTTCAAACGATTTGAGGCCTTTTGTATTAAAGGAAATATCTTCGTTTTAAAACTAGACAGAACCATTCTCAGAAACTACTTTGTGATGTGTGCGCTCAACTCACAGAGTTTCACCTTTCTTTTCATAGAGCAGTTTGGAAACACTCTGTTTGTTAAGTTTCAAGAGGATATTTGGACCCCTTTGAGGCCTTCGTTGGAAACGGGATTTCTCAGTTAAATGCTAGACAGATGAATTCCCAGTAACTTCTTTGTGTTGTGTGTATTCAACTCACAGAGTTGAACCTTCCTTTAGACAGAGCAGTTTTGAAACACTCTTTTTGTGGAATTTGCAAATGGAGATTTCAAGCGATTTGAGGCCAATCTTAGAAACCGAAATATCTTTGTATAAAAACTAGACAGAATCATTCTCAGAAACCACTTTGTGATGTGTGCGTTCAACTCACAGAGTTTAACCTTTCTTTTCATAGAGCAGTTTGGAAACACTCTGTTTGTTAAGTTTGCAAGAGAATATTTGGACCATTTTGAGGCCTTCGTTGGAAACGGGATTTCTCAGTTGAATGCTAGACAGATGAATTCACAGTAACATCTTTGCGTTGTGTGTATTCAACTCACAGAGTTGAACCTTCCTTTAGACAGAGCAGGTTTGAAACACTCTTTTTGTGGAATTTGCAAGTGGAGATTTCAAGCGATTTGAGGCCAATCTTAGAAATCGAAATATCTTTGTATAAAAACTAGACAGAATCATTCTCAGAAAAAACTTTGTGATGTGTGCGTTCAACTCACAGAGTTTAACGTTTCTTTTCACAGAGCAGTTTGGAAACACTCTGTTTCTTAAGTCTGCAAGGGGATATTTATACCGCCTTGTGGCCTTCGTTGAAAACGGGATTTCTTCATATAAAGCTAGACAGATGAATTCTCAGTAACTTCTTTGTGTTGTGTGTATTCAACTCACAGAGTTGAACCTTTCTTTAGACAGAGCAGATTTGAAACACTCTTTTTCTGGATTTTACAAGTGGAGATTTCAAACGATTTGAGGCCTTTTGTATTAAAGGAAATATCTTCGTTTTAAAACTAGACAGAACCATTCTCAGAAACTACTTTGTGATGTGTGCGTTCAACTCACAGAGTTTCACCTTTCTTTTCATAGAGCAGTTTGGAAACACTCTGTTTGTTAAGTTTGCAAGAGGATATTTGGACCCCTTTGAGACCTTCGTTGGAAACGGGATTTCTCAGTTAAATGCTAGACAGATGAATTCCCAGTAACTTCTTTGTGTTGTGTGCATTCAACTCACAGAGTTGAACCTTCCTTTAGACAGAGCAGTTTTGAAACACTCTTTTTATGGAATTTGCAAGTGGAGATTTAAAGCGATTTGTGGCCAATCTTAGAAATCGAAATATCTTTGTATAAAAACTAGACAGAATCATTCTCAGAAACCACTTTGTGATGTGTGCATTCAACTCACAGAGTTTAACCTTTCTTTTCATAGAGCAGTTTGGAAACACTCTCTTTGTTAAGTTTGCAAGAGAATATTTGGACCATTTTGAGGCCTTCGTTGGAAACGGGATTTCTCAGTTGAATGCTAGACAGATGAATTCCCAGTAACATCTTTGCGTTGTGTGTATTCAACTCACAGAGTTGAACCTTCCTTTAGACAGAGCAGTTTTGAAACACTCTTTTCGTGGAATTTGCAAGTGGAGATTTCAAGCGATTTGAGGCCAATCTTAGAAATCGAAATATCTTTGTATAAAAACTAGACAGAATCATTCTCAGAAAAAACTTTGTGATGTGTGCGTTCAACTCACAGAGTTTAACCTTTCTTTTCACAGAGCAGTTTGGAAACACTCTGTTTCTTAAGTCAGCAAGGGGATATTTAGACCTCCTTGAGGCCTTCGTTGGAAACGGGATTTCTTCATATAAAGCTAGACAGATGAATTCTCAGTAACTTCTTTGTGTTGTGTGTATTCAACTCACAGAGTTGAACCTTTCTTTAGACAGAGCAGATTTGAAACACTCTTTTTGTGGATTTTACAATTGGAGATTTCAAACGATTTGAGGCCTTTTGTATTAAAGGAAATATCTTCGTTTTGAAACTAGACAGAACCATTCTCAGAAACTACTTTGAGATGTGTGCGTTCAACTCACAGAGTTTCACCTTTCTTTTCATAGAGCAGTTTGGAAACACTCTGTTTGTTAAGTTTCAAGAGGATATTTGGACCCCTTTGAGGCCTTCGTTGGAAACGGGATTTCTCAGTTAAATGCTAGAGAGATGAATTCCCAGTAACTTCTTTGTGTTGTGTGTATTCAACTCACAGAGTTGAACCTTCCTTTAGACAGAGCAGTTTTGAAACACTCTTTTTGTGGAATTTGCAAGTGGAGATTTCAAGCGATTTGAGGCCAATCTTAGAAATCGAAATATCTTTGTATAAAAACTAGACAGAATCATTCTCAGAAACCACTTTGTGATGTGTGCGTTCAACTCACAGAGTTTAACCTTTCTTTTCATAGAGCAGTTTGGAAACACTCTGTTTGTTAAGTTTGCAAGAGAATATTTGGACCATTTTGAGGCCTTCGTTGGAAACGGGATTTCTCAGTTGAATGCTAGACAGATGAATTCCCAGTAACATCTTTGCGTTATGTGTATTCAACTCACAGAGTTGAACCTTCCTTTAGACAGAGCAGTTTTGAAACACTCTTTTTGTGGAATTTGCAAGTGGAGATTTCAAGCGATTTGAGGCCAATCTTAGAAATCGAAATATCTTTGTATAAAAACTAGACAGAATCATTCTCAGAAAAAACTTTGTGATGTGTGCGTTCAACTCACAGAGTTTAACGTTTCTTTTCACAGAGCAGTTTGGAAACACTCTGTTTCTTAAGTCTGCAAGGGGATATTTATACCGCCTTGTGGCCTTCGTTGGAAACGGGATTTCTTCATATAAAGCTAGACAGATGAATTCTCAGTAACTTCTTTGTGTTGTGTGTATTCAACTCACAGAGTTGAACCTTTCTTTAGACAGAGCAGATTTGAAACACTCTTTTTGTGGATTTTACAATTGGAGATTTCAAACGATTTGAGGCCTTTTGTATTAAAGGAAATATCTTCGTTTTAAAACTAGACAGAACCATTCTCAGAAACTACTTTGTGATGTGTGCGTTCAACTCACAGAGTTTCACCTTTCTTTTCATAGAGCAGTTTGGAAACACTCTGTTTGTTAAGTTTCAAGAGGATATTTGGACCCCTTTGAGGCCTTCGTTGGAAACGGGATTTCTCAGTTAAATGCTAGACAGATGAATTCCCAGTAACTTCTTTGCGTTGTGTGTATTCAACTCACAGAGTTGAACCTTCCTTTAGACAGAGCAGTTTTGAAACACTCTTTTTGTGGAATTTGCAAGTGGAGATTTCAAGCGATTTGAGGCCAATCTTAGAAATCGAAATATCTTTGTATAAAAACTAGACAGAATCATTCTCAGAAAAAACTTTGTGATGTGTGAGTTCAACTCACAGAGTTTAACCTTTCTTTTCATAGAGCAGTTTGGAAACACTCTGTTTGTTAAGTTTGCAAGAGGATATTTGGACCCCTTTGAGGCCTTCGTTGGAAACGGGATTTCTTCATACACAGCTAGACAGATGAATTCTCAATAACTTATTCGTGTTGTGTTTATTCAACTCACAGAGTTGGACATTTCTTTAGAGAGAGCAGATTTGAAACACTCTTTTTGTGGATTTTACAAATGGACATTTCACCCGATTTGAGGACAATTGTAGTAAAGGAAATATCTTCGTTTAAAACTACACAGAATCATTCTCAGAAACTACTTCGTGATGTGTGCGTTCAACTCACGGAGTTTAAACTTTCTTTTCATAGAGCAGTTTGGAAACACTCTGTTTCTTAAGTCTGCAAGGGGATATTTAGACCTCTTTGAGGCCTTCGTTGGAAACGGGATTTCTTCATATAAAGCTAGACAGATGAATTCTCAGTAACTTCTTTGTGTTGTGTGTATTCAACTCACAGAATTGAACCTTTCTTTAGATAGAGCAGATTTGAAACACTCTTTTTGTGGATTTTACAAGTGGAGATTTCAAGCGATTTGAGGCCAATTGTAGTAAAGGAAATATCTTCGTTTAAAATCTGGACAGAATCATTCTCAGAAACTACTTTGTGATGTGTGCGTTCAACTCACAGAGTTTCACCTTTCTTTTCATAGAGCATTTTGGAAACACTCTGTTAAGTTGGCAAGAGGATATTTGGACTACTTTGAGGCCTTCGTTGGAAACGGGATTTCTCAGTTAAATGCTAGACAGATGAATTCGCAGTAACTTCTTTGTGTTGTGTGTATTCAACTCACAGATTTGAACGTTCTTTTTGAGAGAGCAGTTTTGAAACACTCTTTTTGTGGAAATGGCAATTGGAGATTTCAAGCGATTTGAGGCCAATCTTAGAAACCGAAATATCTTTGTATAAAAGGTAGACAGAATCATTCTCAGAAACCACTTTGTGATGTGTGCGTTCAACTCACAGAGTTTAACCTTTCTTTTCATAGAGCAGTTTGGAAACACTCTGTTTCTTAAGTCTGCAAGGGGATATTTAGACCTCTTTGAGGCCTTCGTTGGAAACGGGATTTCTTCATATAAAGCTGGACAGATGAATTCTCAGTAACTTCTTTGTGTTGTGTGTATTCAACTCACAGAGTAGAAACTTTCTTTAGACAGAGCAGATTTGAAACACTCTTTTTGTGGATTTTACAAGTGGAGATTTCAATCGATTTGAGGCCAATTGTAGTAAAGGAAATATCTTCGTGTAAAAACTGGACAGAATCATTCTCAGAAACTACTTTGTGATGTGTGCGTTCCACTCACAGAGTTTCACCTTTCTTTTCATAGAGCAGTTTGGAAACACTCTGTTAAGTTGGCAAGAGTATATTTGGACCACTTTGAGGCCTTCGTTGGAAACGGGATTTCTCAGTTAAATGCTAGACATATGAATTCCCAGTAACTTCTTTGTGTTGTGTGTATTCAAATCACAGATTTGAACATTCCTTTCGAGAGAGCAGTTTTGAACCACTCTTTTTGTGAGATCTGCTGGGGGAGATTTCAAGCGATTTGAGGCCAATCTTAGAAATCGAAATATCATTGCATAAAAACTAGACAGAATCATTCTCAGAAACCTGTTTGTGATGTGAGCGTTCGACTCACAGAGTTTAACCTTTCTTTTCATAGAGCAGTTTGGAAACACTCTGTTTCTTAAGTCTGCCAGGGGATATTTAGACCTCTTTGAGGCCTTCGTTGGAAACGGGATTTCTTCATACACACCTAGACAGATGAATTCTCAATAACGTGTTGTGTTTATTCAACTCACAGAGTTGGACATTTCTTTATAGAGAGCAGATTTGAAACACTCTTTTTGTGGATTTTACAAGTGGACATTTCAAGCGATTTGAGGACAATTGTAGTAAAGGAAATACCTTCGTTTAAAACTACACAGAATCATTCTCAGAAACTACTTCGTGATGTGTGCGTTCAACTCACAGAGTTTCACCTTTCTTTTCATAGAGCACTTTTGAAACACTCTGTTTGTTATGTTGCAAGAGGATATTTGGCCCACTTTGACGCCTTCGTTGGAAACGGGATTTCTCATTTAAATGCTAGACAGATGAATTCCCAGTAACTTGTTTGTGTTGTGTGTATTCAACTCACAGAGTTGAACCTTCCTTTAGGCAGAGCAGTTTTGAAACACTCTTTTTTTGGAATTTGCAAATGGAGATTTCAAGCGATTTGGCGCTTATCGTAAAAGTAGAAATATCTTTGTATAAAAACTAGACTGAATCATTCTCAGAAACCACTTTGTGAGGTGTGCGTTCAACTCACAGAGTTTAACCTTTCTTTTCATAAAGCAGTTTGGAAAGACTCTGTTTATTAAGTCTGCAAGGGAATATTTACACCTTTTGAGGCCTTCGTTGGAAACGGGATTTCTTCATATAAAGCTAGACAGACGAATTCTCAGTAACTTCTTTCTGATGTCTGTATTCAACTCACAGAGTTGAACCTTCCTTTAGACAGAGCAGATTTGAAACACTCCTTTTGTGGATTTTACAAGTGGAGATTTCAAGAGATTTGAGGATAATTCTAGTAAAGGAAATATCTTCGTTTAAAAACTAGACAGAATCATTCTCAGAAACTACTTTGTGATGTGTGCATTCAACTCTGTTTGCGTTTGGAAACACTCTGTTTCTTAAGTCTGCAAGGGGATATTTAGACCTCTTTGTGGCCTTCGTTGGAATCGGGCTTTCTTCATATAAAGCTAGACAGATGAATTCCCAGAAACTTCTTTGTGTTGTGTGTATTCAACTCACAGATTTGAAGCTTCCTTTAGACAGAGCAGTTTTGAAACACTCTTTTTGTGCAAATGGCAAGTGGAGATTTCAAGCGATTTGAGGACAATTGTAGTAAAGGAAATATCTTCGTTTAAAACTACACAGAATCATTCTCAGAAACTACTTTGTGATGTGTGCGTTCAACTCACAGAGTTTCACCTTTCTTTTCATAGAGCAGTTTGGAAACACTCTGTTAAGTTGGCAAGAGGATATTTGGACCACTTTGAGGCCGTCCTTGGAAACGGGATTTCTCAGTTAAATGCTGGACAGATGAATTCCCAGTAACTTCTTTGTGTTGTGTGTATTCAACTCACAGATTTGAACGTTCCTTTCGAGAGAGCAGTTTTGAAACACTCTTATTGTGGGATCTGCAAGTGGAGATTTCTAGCGATTTGAGGCCAATCTTAGAAATCGAAATATCATTGCATAAAAACTAGACAGAATCATTCTCAGAAACCACTTTGTGATGTGAGCGTTCAACTCACAGAGTTTAACTTTTCCTTTCATAGAGCAGTTTGGAAACACTCTGTTTGTTCTGTTGCAAGAGGATATTTGGACCACTTTGACGCCTTCGTTTGAAACGGGATTTCTCAGTTAAATGCTAGACAGATGATTTCCCAGTAATTTCTTTGTGTTGTGTGTATTCAACTCACAGAGTTGAACCTTCCTTTAGGCAGACCAGTTTTGAAACACTCTTTTTTTGGAATTTGCAAATGGAGATTTCAAGCGATATGGCGCTTATCGTAGAAATAGAAATATCTTTGTGTAAAAACTAGACTGAATCATTCTCAGAAACCACTTGGTGAGGTGTGCGTTCAACTCACAGAGTTTAATCTTTCTTTTCATAGAGCAGTTTGGAAAGACTCTGTTTGTTAAGTCGGCAAGAGAATATTTAGACCTCTTTGAGGCCTTTGTTGGAAACGGGATTTCTTCATAGAAAGCTAGACAGATGAATTCTCAGTAACTTCTTTGTGTTGTGTGTATTCAACTCACAGAGTTGAACATTTCTTTAGACAGAGCAGATTTGAAACACTCCTTTTGTGGATTTTACAAGTGGAGATTTCAAGAGATTTGAGGATAATTGTAGTAAAGGAAATATCTTCGTTTAAAAACTAGACAGAATCATTCTCAGAAACTACTTTGTGATGTGTGCGTTCAACTCACAGGGTTTCATCTCTCTTTTCATCGAGCAGTTTGGAAACACTCTGTTTCTTAAGTCTGCAAGGGGATATTTAGACCTATTTGTGGCCTTCGTTGGAATCGGGCTTTCTTCATATAAATCTAGACAGATGAATTCTCAGTAACTTCTTTGTGTTGTGTGTATTCAACTCACAGAGTTGAACGTTCCTTTTGAAAGAGCAGTTTTGAAACACTCTTTTTGTGGGTTCTGCAAGTGGAGATTTCAAGCGATTTGAGGCCAATCTTAGAAATCGAAATATCATTGCATAAAAACTAGACAGAATCATTCTCAGAAACCACTTTGTGATGTGAGCGTTCAACTCACAGAGTTTAACCTTTCTTTTCATAGAGCAGTTTGGAAACACTCTGTTTCTTAAGTCTGCCAGGGGATATTTAGACCTCTTTGAGGCCTTCGTTGGAAACGGGATTTCTTCATACACAGCTAGACAGATGAATTCTCAATACCTTATTCGTGTTGTGTTTATTCAACTCACAGAGTTGAACATTTCTTTAGAGAGAGCAGATTTGAAACACTCTTTTTGTGGATTTTACAAGTGGAGATTTCAAGCGATTTGAGGACAATTGTAGTAAAGGAAATATCTTCGTTTAAAACTACACAGAATCACTCTCAGAAACTACTTCGTGATGTGTGCGTTCAACTCACAGAGTTTCACCTTTGTTTGCATAGAGCAGTTTGGAAACACTCTGTTAAGTTGGCAAGAGGATATTTGGACCACTTTGAGGCCTTCCTTGGAAACGGGATTTCTCAGTTAAATGCAAGACAGATGAATTCCCAGTAACTTCTTTGCGTTGTGTGTATTCAACTCACAGAGTTCAACCTTCCTTTAGACAGAGCAGTTTTGAAACACTTTTTGTGGAATTTGCAAGTGGAGATTTCAAGCGATTTGAGGCCAATCTTAGAAATCGAAATATCTTTCTATAAAAACTAGACAGAATCATTCTCAGAAAAAACTTTGTCATGTGTGCGTTCAACTCACAGAGTTTAACCTTTCTTTTCATAGAGCAGTTTGGAAACACTCTGTTTCTTAAGTCTGCAAGGGGATATTTAGACCTCCTTGAGGCCTTCGTTGGAATCGGGATTTCTTCATATAAAGCTAGACAGATGAATTCTCAGTAACTTCTTTGTGTTGTGTGTATTCAACTCACAGAGTGGAACCTTTCTTTAGACAGAGCAGATTTGAAACACTCTTTTTGTGGATTTTACAAGTGGAGATTTCAAGCGATTTGAGGCCAACTGTATTAAAGGAAATATCTTCGTTTTAAAACTAGACAGAACCATTCTCAGAAACTACTTTGTGATGTGTGCGTTCAACTCAGAGTTTCACCTTTCTTTTCATAGAGCAGTTTGGAAACACTCTGTTTGTTCAGTTTGCAGGAGGATATTTGGACCCCTTTGAGGCCTTCGTTGGAAACAGGATTTCTCAGTTAAATGCTAGACAGATGAATTCCCAGTAACTTCTTTGTGTTGTGTGTATTCAACTCACAGAGTTGAACCTTCCTTTAGACAGAGCAGTTTTGAAACACTCTTTTTGTGGAATTTGCAAGTGGAGATTTCAAGCGATTTGGGGCCAATCTTAGAAATCGAAATATCTTTGTATAAAAATTAGACCGAATCATTCTCAGAAACCACTTTGTGATGTGTGCGTTCAACTCACAGAGTATAACCTTTCTTTTCATAGAGCAGTTTGGAAAAACTCTGTTTGTTAAGTTTGCAAGAGAATATTTGGACCACTTTGAGGCCTTCGTTGGAAACGGGATTTCTCAGTTGAATGCTAGACAGATGAATTCCCAGTAACTTCTTTGCGTTGTGTGTATTCAACTCACAGAGTTGAACCTTCCTTTAGACAGAGCAGTTTTGAAACACTCTTTTTGTGGAATTTGCAAGTGGAGATTTCAAGCGATTTGAGGCCAATCTTAGAAATCGAAATATCTTTGTATAAAAACTAGACAGAATCATTCTCAGAAAAAACTTTGTGATGTGTGCGTTCAACTCACAGAGTTTAACCTTTCTTTTCACAGAGCAGTTTGGAAACACTCCGTTTCTTAAGTCTGCAAGGGGATATTTAGACCTCCTTGAGGCCTTCGTTGGAAACGGGATTTCTTCATATAAAGCTAGACAGATGAATTCTCAGTAACTTCTTTGTGTTGTGTGTATTCAACTCACAGAGTTGAACCTTTCTTTAGACAGAGCAGATTTGAAACACTCTTTTTGTGGATTTTACAATTGCAGATTTCAAACGATTTGTGGCCTTTTGTATTAAAGGAAATATCTTCGTTTTAAAACTACACAGAACCATTCTCAGAAACTACTTTGTGATGTGTGCGTTCAACTCACAGAGTTTCACCTTTCTTTTCATAGAGCAGTTTGGAAACACTCTGTTTGTTACGTTTCAAGAGGATATTTGGACCCCTTTGAGGCCTTCGTTGGAAACGGGATTTCTCAGTTAAATGCTAGACAGATGAATTCCCAGTAACTTCTTTGTGTTGTGTGTATTCAACTCACAGAGTTGAACCTTCCTTTAGACAGAGCAGTTTTGAAACACTCTTTTTGTGGAATTTGCAAGTGGAGATTTCAAGCGATTTGAGGCCAATCTTAGAAATCGAAATATCTTTGTATAAAAACTAGACAGAATCATTCTCAGAAACCACTTTGTGATGTGTGCGTTCAACTCACAGAGTTTAACCTTTCTTTTCATAGAGCAGTTTGGAAACACTCTGTTTGTTAAGTTTGCAAGAGAATATTTGGACCATTTTGAGGCCTTCGTTGGAAACGGGATTTCTCAGTTGAATGCTAGACAGATGAATTCCCAGTAACATCTTTGTGTTGTGTGCATTCAACTCACAGAGTTGAACCTTCCTTTAGACAGAGCAGTTTTGAAACACTCTTTTTGTGGAATTTGCAAGTGGAGATTTCAAGCGATTTGAGGCCAATCTTAGAAATCGAAATATCTTTGTATAAAACCTAGACAGAATCATTCTCAGAAAAAACTTTGTGATGTGTGCATTCAACTCACAGAGTTTAACCTTTCCTTTCACAGAGCAGTTTGGAAACACTCTGTTTCTTAAGTCTGCAAGGGGATATTTAGACCTCCTTGAGGCCTTCGTTGGAAACGGGATTTCTTCATATAAAGCTAGACAGATGAATTCTCAGTAACTTCTTTGTGTTGTGTGTATTCAACTCACAGATTTGAACGTTCCTTTCGAGAGAGCAGCTTTGAAACACTCTTTTTGTGGGATCTGCAAGTGGAGATTTCCAGCGATTTGAGGCCCATCTTAGAAATCGAAATATCATTGCATAAAAACTAGACAGAATCATTCTCAGAAACCACTTTGTGATGTGAGCGTTCAACTCACAGAGTTTAACCTTTCTTTTCATAGAGCAGTTTGGAAACACTCTGTTTGATATGTTGCAAGAGGATATTTGGACCACTTTGACGCCTTCGTTGGAAACGGGATCTCTCAGTTAAATGCTAGACAGATGAATTCCCAGTAACTTCTTTGTGTTGTGTGTATTCAACTCACAGAGTTGAACCTTCTTTTAGGCAGAGCAGTTTTGAAACACTCTTTTTTTGGAATTTGCAAATGGAGATTTCAAGCGATTTGGCGCTTATAGTAGAAATAGAAATATCTTTGTATAAAAACTAGACTGAATCATTCTCAGAAACCACTTTGTGAGGTGTGCGTTCAACTCACGGAGTTTGACCTTTCTTTTCATAGAGCAGTTTGGAAAGACTCTGTTTGTTAAGTCGGCAAGGGAATATTTAGACCTCTTTGAGGCCTTCGTTGGAAACGGGATTTCTTCATAGAAAGCTAGACAGATGAATTCTCAGTAACTTCTTGTGTTGTGTGTATTCAACTCACAGAGTTGAACCTTTCTTTAGACAGAGCAGATTTGAAACACTCCTTTTGTGGATTTTACAAGTGGAGATTTCAAGAGATTTGAGGATAATTGTAGTAAAGCAAATATCTTCGTTTAAAAACTAGACAGAATCATTCTCAGAAACTACTTTCTGATGTGTGCGTTCAACTCACAGAGTTTCATCTCTCTTTTCATCGAGCAGTTTGGAAACACTCTGTTTCTTAAGTCTGCAAGGGGATATTTAGACCTCTTTGTGGCCTTCGTTGGAATCGGGCTTTCTTCATATAAAGCTAGACAGATGAATTCTCAGTAACTTCTTTGTGTTGTGTGTATTCAACTCACAGAGTTGAAGCTTCCTTTAGACAGAGCAGTTTTGAAACACTCTTTTTGTGGAAATGGCAAGTGGAGATTTCAAGCGATTTGAGGCCAATCTTAGAAATCGAAATATCTTTGAACAAAAAGTAGACAGAATCATTCTCAGAAACCACTTTGTGATGCGTGCGTTCAACTCACAGAGTTTAACCTTTCTTTGCATAGAGCAGTTTGGAAACACTCTGTTTCTTAAGTCTGCAAGGGGATATTTCCACCTCTTTGAGGCCTTCGTTGGAAACGGGATTTCTTCATATAAAGCTAGACAGATGAATTCTCAGTAACTTCTTTGTGTTGTGTGTATTCAACTCACAGAGTTGAAGCTTCCTTTAGACAGAGCAGTTTTGAAACACTCTTTTTGTGGAAATGGCAATTGGAGATTTCAAGCGATTTGAGGCCAATCTTAGAAACCGAAATATCTTTGTATAAAAAGTAGACAGAATCATTCTCAGAAACCACTTTGTGATGTGTGCGTTCAACTCACAGAGTTTAACCTTTCTTTTCATAGAGCAGTTTGGAAACACTCTGTTTGTTAAGTTTGCAAGAGAATATTTGGACCATTTTGAGGCCTTCGTTGGAAACGGGATTTCTCAGTTGAATGCTAGACAGATGAATTCCCAGTAACATCTTTGCATTGTGTGTATTCAATTCACAGAGTTGAACCTTCCTTTAGACAGAGCAGTTTTGAAACACTCTTTTCGTGGAATTTGCAAGTGGAGATTTCAAGCAATTTGAGGCCAATCTTAGAAATCGAAATATCTTTGTATAAAAACTAGACACAATCATTCTCAGAAAAAACTTTGTGATGTGTGCATTCAACTCACAGAGTTTAACCTTTCTTTTCACAGAGCAGTTTGGAAACACTCTGTTTCTTAAGTCAGCAAGGGGATATTTAGACCTCCTTGAGGCCTTCGTTGGAAACGGGATTTCTTCATATAAAGCTAGACAGATGAATTCTCAGTAACTTCTTTGTGTTGTGTGTATTCAACTCACAGAGTTGAACCTTTCTTTAGACAGAGCAGATTTGAAACACTCTTTTTGTGGATTTCACAATTGGAGATTTCAAACGATTTGAGGCCTTTTGTATTAAAGGAAATATCTTCGTTTTGAAACTAGACAGAACCATTCTCAGAAACTACTTTGTGATGTGTGCGTTCAACTCACAGAGTTTCACCTTTCTTTTCATAGAGCAGTTTGGAAACACTCTGTTTGTTAAGTTTGCAAGATGATATTTGGACCCCTTTGAGGCCTTCGTTGGAAACGGGATTTCTCAGTTAAATGCTAGACAGATGAATTCCCAGTAACTTCTTTGTGTTGTGTGTATTCAACTCACAGAGTTGAACCTTCCTTTAGACAGAGCAGTTTTGAAACACTCTTTTTGTGGAACTTGCAAGTGGAGATTTCAAGCGATTTGAGGCCAATCTTAGAAATCATAATATCTTTGTATAAAAACTAGACAGAATCATTCTCAGAAAAAACTTTGTGATGTGTGCGTTCAACTCACAGAGTTTAACCTTTCTTTTCATAGAGCAGTTTGGAAACACTCTGTTTGTTAAGTTTGCAAGAGAATATTTGGACCATTTTGAGTCCTTCGTTGGAAACGGGATTTCTCAGTTGAATGCTAGACAGATGAATTCCCAGTAACATCTTTGCGTTGTGTGTATTCAACTCACAGAGTTGAACCTTCCTTTAGACAGAGCAGTTTTGAAACACTCTTTTTGTGGAATTTGCAAGTGGAGATTTCAAGCGATTTGAGGCCAATCTTAGAAATCGAAATATCTTTGTATAAAAACTAGACAGAATCATTCTCAGAAAAAACTTTGTGATGTCTGCGTTCAACTCACAGAGTTTAACCTTTCTTTTCACAGAGCAGTTTGGAAACACTCTGTTTCTTAAGTCTGCAAGGGGATATTTAGACCTCCTTGAGGCCTTCGTTGGAAACGGGATTTCTTCATATAAAGCTAGACAGATGAATTCTCAGTAACTTCTTTGTGTTGTGTGTATTCAACTCACAGAGTTGAACCTTTCTTTAGACAGAGCAGATTTGAAACACTCTTTTTCTGGATTTTACAAGTGGAGATTTCAAACGATTTGAGGCCTTTTGTATTAAAGGAAATATCTTCGTTTTAAAACTAGACAGAACCATTCTCAGAAACTACTTTGTGATGTGTGCGTTCAACTCACAGAGTTTCACCTTTCTTTTCATAGAGCAGTTTGGAAACACTCTGTTTGTTAAGTTTGCAAGAGGATATTTGGACCCCTTTGAGACCTTCGTTGGAAACGGGATTTCTCAGTTAAATGCTAGACAGATGAATTCCCAGTAACTTCTTTGTGTTGTGTGTATTCAACTCACAGAGTTGAACCTTCCTTTAGACAGAGCAGTTTTGAAACACTCTTTTTATGGAATTTGCAAGTGGAGATTTAAAGCGATTTGTGGCCAATCTTAGAAATCGAAATATCTTTGTATAAAAACTAGACAGAATCATTCTCAGAAACCACTTTGTGATGTGTGCATTCAACTCACAGAGTTTAACCTTTCTTTTCATAGAGCAGTTTGGAAACACTCTCTTTGTTAAGTTTGCAAGAGAATATTTGGACCATTTTGAGGCCTTCGTTGGAAACGGGATTTCTCAGTTGAATGCTAGACAGATGAATTCCCAGTAATATCTTTGCCTTGTGTGTATTCAACTCACAGAGTTGAACCTTCCTTTAGACAGAGCAGTTTTGAAACACTCTTTTTGTGGAATTTGCAAGTGGAGATTTCAAGCGATTTGAGGCCAATCTTTGAAATTGAAATACCTTTGTATAAAAACTAGACAGAATCATTCTCAGAAAAAACTTTGTGATGTGTGCGTTCAACTCACAGAGTTTAACCTTTCTTTTCACAGAGCAGTTTGGAAACACTCTGTTTCTTAAGTCTGCAAGGGGATATTTAGACCTCCTTGAGGCCTTCGTTGGAAACGGGATTTCTTCATATAAAGCTAGACAGATGAATTCTCAGTAACTTCTTTGTGTTGTGTGTATTCAACTCACAGAGTTGAACCTTTCTTTAGACAGAGCAGATTTGAAACACTCTTTTTGTGGATTTTACAATTGGAGATTTCAAACGATTTGAGGCCTTTTGTATTAAAGGAAATATCTTCGTTTTAAAACTAGACAGAACCATTCTCAGAAACTACTTTGTGATGTGTGCACTCAACTCACAGAGTTTCACCTTTCTTTTCATAGAGCAGTTTGGAAACACTCTGTTTGTTAAGTTTCAAGAGGATATTTGGACCCCTTTGAGGCCTTCGTTGGAAACGGGATTTCTCAGTTAAATGCTAGACAGATGAATTCCCAGTAACTTCTTTGTGTTGTGTGTATTCAACTCACAGAGTTGAACCTTCCTTTAGACAGAGCAGTTTTGAAACACTCTTTTTGTGGAATTTGCAAGTGGAGATTTCAAGCGATTTGAGGCCAATCTTAGAAATCGAAATATCTTTGTATAAAAACTAGACAGAATCATTCTCAGAAACCACTTTGTGATGTGTGCGTTCAACTCACAGAGTTTCACCTTTCTTTTCATAGAGCAGTTTCGAAACACTCTGTTTGTTAAGTTTGCAAGAGAATATTTGGACCATTTTGAGGCCTTCGTTGGAAACGGGATTTCTCAGTTGAATCCTAGACAGATGAATTCCCAGTAACATCTTTGCGTTGTGTGTATTCAACTCACAGAGTTGAACCTTCCTTTAGACAGAGCAGTTTTGAAACACTCTTTTTGTGGAATTTGCAAGTGGAGATTTCAAGCGATTTGAGGCC
Organism: Pan paniscus; assembly: GCF_029289425.2. Taxonomy (NCBI): domain Eukaryota; kingdom Metazoa; phylum Chordata; class Mammalia; order Primates; family Hominidae; genus Pan; species Pan paniscus. The sequence goes on along the minus strand of NC_073257.2, from coordinate 53,192,895 downwards.
AATCTTAGAAATCGAAATATCTTTGTATAAAAACTAGACAGAATCATTCCCAGAAAAAACTTTGTGATGTGTGCGTTCAACTCACAGAGTTTAACGTTTCTTTTCACAGAGCAGTTTGGAAACACTCTGTTTCTTAAGTCTGCAAGGGGATATTTATACCGCCTTGTGGCCTTCGTTGAAAACGGGATTTCTTCATATAAAGCTAGACAGATGAATTCTCAGTAACTTCTTTGTGTTGTGTGTAATCAACTCACAGAGTTGAACCTTCCTTTAGACAGAGCAGTTTTGAAACACTCTTTTTGTGAATTTTACAATTGGAGATTTCAAACGATTTTAGGCCTTTTGTATTAAAGGAAATATCTTCGTTTTAAAACTAGACAGAACCATTCTCAGAAACTACTTTGTGATGTGTGCGTTCAACTCACAGAGTTTAACCTTTCTTTTCATAGAGCAGTTTGGAAACACTCTGTTTGTTAAGTTTGCAAGAGGATATTTGGACCCCTTTGAGGCCTTCGTTGGAAACGGGATTTCTCAGTTAAATGCTAGAGAGATGAATTCCCAGTAACTTCTTTGTGTTGTGTGTATTCAACTCACAGAGTTGAACCTTCCTTTAGACAGAGCAGTTTTGAAACACTCTTTTTGTGGAATTTGCAAGTGGAGATTTCAAGCGATTTGAGGCCAATCTTAGAAATCGAAATATCTTTGTATAAAAACTAGACAGAATCATTCTCAGAAAAAACTTTGTGATGTGTGCGTTCAACTCACAGAGTTTAACCTTTCTTTTCATAGAGCAGTTTGGAAACACTCTGTTTGTTAAGTTTGCAAGAGAATATTTGGACCATTTTGAGGCCTTCGTTGGAAACGGGATTTCTCAGTTGAATGCTAGACAGATGAATTCCCAGTAACATCTTTGCGTTGTGTGTATTCAACTCACAGAGTTGAACCTTCCTTTAGACAGAGCAGTTTTGAAACACTCTTTTCGTGGAATTTGCAAGTGGAGATTTCAAGCGATTTGAGGCCAATCTTAGAAATCGAAATATCTTTGTATAAAAACTAGACAGAATCATTCTCAGAAAAAACTTTGTGATGTGTGCGTTCAACTCACAGAGTTTAACGTTTCTTTTCACAGAGCAGTTTGGAAACACTCTGTTTCTTAAGTCTGCAAGGGGATATTTATACCGCCTTCTGGCCTTCGTTGGAAACGGGATTTCTTCATATAAAGCTAGACAGATGAATTCTCAGTAACTTCTTTGTGTTGTGTGTATTCAACTCACAGAGTTTAACCTTTCTTTAGACAGAGCAGATTTGAAACACTCTTTTTGTGGATTTTACAATTGGAGATTTCAAACGATTTGAGGCCTTTTGTATTAAAGGAAATATCTTCGTTTTAAAACTAGACAGAACCATTCTCAGAAACTACTTTGTGATGTGTGCGTTCAACTCACAGAGTTTCACCTTTCTTTTCATAGAGCAGTTTGGAAACACTCTGTTTGTTAAGTTTGCAAGAGGATATTTGGACCCCTTTGAGGCCTTCGTTGGAAACGGGATTTCTCAGTTAAATGCTAGACAGATGAATTCCCAGTAACTTCTTTGCATTGTGTGTATTCAACTCACAGAGTTGAACCTTCCTTTAGACAGAGCAGTTTTGAAACACTCTTTTTGTGGAATTTGCAAGTGGAGATTTCAAGCGATTTGAGGCCAATCTTAGAAATCGAAATATCTTTGTATAAAAACTAGACAGAATCATTCTCAGAAAAAACTTTGTGATGTGTGAGTTCAACTCACAGAGTTTAACCTTTCTTTTCACAGAGCAGTTTGGAAACACTCTGTTTCTTAAGTCTGCAAGGGGATATTTAGACCTCCTTGAGGCCTTCGTTGGAAACGGGATTTCTTCATATAAAGCTAGACAGATGAATTCTCAGTAACTTCTTTGTGTTGTGTGTATTCAACTCACAGAGTTGAACCTTCCTTTAGACAGAGCAGTTTTGAAACACTCTTTTTGTGGATTTTACAATTGGAGATTTCAAACGATTTTAGGCCTTTTGTATTAAAGGAAATATCTTCGTTTTAAAACTAGACAGAACCATTCTCAGAAACTACTTTGTGATGTGTGCGTTCAACTCACAGAGTTTAACCTTTCTTTTCATAGAGCAGTTTGGAAACACTCTGTTTGTTAAGTTTGCAAGAGGATATTTGGACCCCTTTGAGGCCTTCGTTGGAAACGGGATTTCTCAGTTAAATGCTAGAGAGATGAATTCCCAGTAACTTCTTTGTGTTGTGTGTATTCAACTCACAGAGTTGAACCTTCCTTTAGACAGAGCAGTTTTGAAACACTCTTTTTGTGGAATTTGCAAGTGGAGATTTCAAGCGATTTGAGGCCAATCTTAGAAATCGAAATATCTTTGTATAAAAACTAGACAGAATCATTCTCAGAAACCACTTTGTGATGTGTGCGTTCAACTCACAGAGTTTCACCTTTCTTTTCATAGAGCAGTTTGGAAACACTCTGTTTGTTAAGTTTGCAAGAGAATATTTGGACCATTTTGAGGCCTTCGTTGGAAACGGGATTTCTCAGTTGAATGCTAGACAGATGAATTCCCAGTAACATCTTTGCGTTGTGTGTATTCAACTCACAGAGTTGAACCTTCCTTTAGACAGAGCAGTTTTGAAACACTCTTTTCGTGGAATTTGCAAGTGGAGATTTCAAGCGATTTGAGGCCAATCTTAGAAATCGAAATATCTTTGTATAAAAACTAGACAGAATCATTCTCAGAAAAAACTTTGTGATGTGTGCGTTCAACTCACAGAGTTTAACCTTTCTTTTCACAGAGCAGTTTGGAAACACTCTGTTTCTTAAGTCAGCAAGGGGATATTTAGACCTCCTTGAGGCCTTCGTTGGAAACGGGATTTCTTCATATAAAGCTAGACAGATGAATTCTCAGTAACTTCTTTGTGTTGTGTGTATTCAACTCACAGAGTTGAACCTTTCTTTAGACAGAGCAGATTTGAAACACTCTTTTTGTGGATTTTACAATTGGAGATTTCAAACGATTTGAGGCCTTTTGTATTAAAGGAAATATCTTCGTTTTGAAACTAGACAGAACCATTCTCAGAAACTACTTTGTGATGTGTGCTTTCAACTCACAGAGTTTCACCTTTCTTTTCATAGAGCAGTTTGGAAACACTCTGTTTGTTAAGTTTCAAGAGGATATTTGGACCCCTTTGAGGCCTTCGTTGGAAACGGGATTTCTCAGTTAAATGCTAGAGAGATGAATTCCCAGTAACTTCTTTGTGTTGTGTGTATTCAACTCACAGAGTTGAACCTTCCTTTAGACAGAGCAGTTTTGAAACACTCTTTTTGTGGAATTTGCAAGTGGAGATTTCAAGCGATTTGAGGCCAATCTTAGAAATCGAAATATCTTTGTATAAAAACTAGACAGAATCATTCTCAGAAACCACTTTGTGATGTGTGCGTTCAACTCACAGAGTTTAACCTTTCTTTTCATAGAGCAGTTTGGAAACACTCTGTTTGTTAAGTTTGCAAGAGAATATTTGGACCATTTTGAGGCCTTCGTTGGAAACGGGATTTCTCAGTTGAATGCTAGACAGATGAATTCCCAGTAACATCTTTGCGTTGTGTGTATTCAACTCACAGAGTTGAACCTTCCTTTAGACAGAGCAGTTTTGAAACACTCTTTTCGTGGAATTTGCAAGTGGAGATTTCAACCGATTTGAGGCCAATCTTAGAAATCGAAATATCTTTGTATAAAAACTAGACAGAATCATTCTCAGAAAAAACTTTGTGATGTGTGCGTTCAACTCACAGAGTTTAACCTTTCTTTTCACAGAGCAGTTTGGAAACACTCTGTTTCTTAAGTCAGCAAGGGGATATTTAGACCTCCTTGAGGCCTTCGTTGGAAACGGGATTTCTTCATATAAAGCTAGACAGATGAATTCTCAGTAACTTCTTTGTGTTGTGTGTATTCAACTCACAGAGTTGAACCTTTCTTTAGACAGAGCAGATTTGAAACACTCTTTTTGTGGATTTTACAATTGGAGATTTCAAACGATTTGAGGCCTTTTGTATTAAAGGAAATATCTTCGTTTTGAAACTAGACAGAACCATTCTCAGAAACTACTTTGTGATGTGTGCGTTCAACTCACAGAGTTTCACCTTTCTTTTCATAGAGCAGTTTGGAAACACTCTGTTTGTTAAGTTTCAAGAGGATATTTGGACCCCTTTGAGGCCTTCGTTGGAAACGGGATTTCTCAGTTAAATGCTAGAGAGATGAATTCCCAGTAACTTCTTTGTGTTGTGTGTATTCAACTCACAGAGTTGAACCTTCCTTTAGACAGAGCAGTTTTGAAACACTCTTTTTGTGGAATTTGCAAGTGGAGATTTCAAGCGATTTGAGGCCAATCTTAGAAATCGAAATATCTTTGTATAAAAACTAGACAGAATCATTCTCAGAAACCACTTTGTGATGTGTGCGTTCAACTCACAGAGTTTAACCTTTCTTTTCATAGAGCAGTTTGGAAACACTCTGTTTGTTAAGTTTGCAAGAGAATATTTGGACCATTTTGAGGCCTTCGTTGGAAACGGGATTTCTCAGTTGAATGCTAGACAGATGAATTCCCAGTAACATCTTTGCGTTGTGTGTATTCAACTCACAGAGTTGAACCTTCCTTTAGACAGAGCAGTTTTGAAACACTCTTTTCGTGGAATTTGCAAGTGGAGATTTCAAGCGATTTGAGGCCAATCTTAGAAATCGAAATATCTTTGTATAAAAACTAGACAGAATCATTCTCAGAAAAAACTTTGTGATGTGTGCGTTCAACTCACAGAGTTTAACCTTTCTTTTCACAGAGCAGTTTGGAAACACTCTGTTTCTTAAGTCAGCAAGGGGATATTTAGACCTCCTTGAGGCCTTCGTTGGAAACGGGATTTCTTCATATAAAGCTAGACAGATGAATTCTCAGTAACTTCTTTGTGTTGTGTGTATTCAACTCACAGAGTTGAACCTTTCTTTAGACAGAGCAGATTTGAAACACTCTTTTTGTGGATTTTACAATTGGAGATTTCAAACGATTTGAGGCCTTTTGTATTAAAGGAAATATCTTCGTTTTGAAACTAGACAGAACCATTCTCAGAAACTACTTTGTGATGTGTGCGTTCAACTCACAGAGTTTCACCTTTCTTTTCATAGAGCAGTTTGGAAACACTCTGTTTGTTAAGTTTCAAGAGGATATTTGGACCCCTTTGAGGCCTTCGTTGGAAACGGGATTTCTCAGTTAAATGCTAGAGAGATGAATTCCCAGTAACTTCTTTGTGTTGTGTGTATTCAACTCACAGAGTTGAACCTTCCTTTAGACAGAGCAGTTTTGAAACACTCTTTTTGTGGAATTTGCAAGTGGAGATTTCAAGCGATTTGAGGCCAATCTTAGAAATCGAAATATCTTTGTATAAAAACTAGACAGAATCATTCTCAGAAACCACTTTGTGATGTGTGCGTTCAACTCACAGAGTTTAACCTTTCTTTTCATAGAGCAGTTTGGAAACACTCTGTTTGTTAAGTTTGCAAGAGAATATTTGGACCATTTTGAGGCCTTCGTTGGAAACGGGATTTCTCAGTTGAATGCTAGACAGATGAATTCCCAGTAACATCTTTGCGTTATGTGTATTCAACTCACAGAGTTGAACCTTCCTTTAGACAGAGCAGTTTTGAAACACTCTTTTTGTGGAATTTGCAAGTGGAGATTTCAAGCGATTTGAGGCCAATCTTAGAAATCGAAATATCTTTGTATAAAAACTAGACAGAATCATTCTCAGAAAAAACTTTGTGATGTGTGCGTTCAACTCACAGAGTTTAACGTTTCTTTTCACAGAGCAGTTTGGAAACACTCTGTTTCTTAAGTCTGCAAGGGGATATTTATACCGCCTTGTGGCCTTCGTTGGAAACGGGATTTCTTCATATAAAGCTAGACAGATGAATTCTCAGTAACTTCATTGTGTTGTGTGTATTCAACTCACAGAGTTGAACCTTTCTTTAGACAGAGCAGATTTGAAACACTCTTTTTGTGGATTTTACAATTGGAGATTTCAAACGATTTGAGGCCTTTTGTATTAAAGGAAATATCTTCGTTTTAAAACTAGACAGAACCATTCTCAGAAACTACTTTGTGATGTGTGCGTTCAACTCACAGAGTTTCACCTTTCTTTTCATAGAGCAGTTTGGAAACACTCTGTTTGTTAAGTTTGCAAGAGGATATTTGGACCCCTTTGAGGCCTTCGTTGGAAACGGGATTTCTCAGTTAAATGCTAGACAGATGAATTCCCAGTAACTTCTTTGCGTTGTGTGTATTCAACTCACAGAGTTGAACCTTCCTTTAGACAGAGCAGTTTTGAAACACTCTTTTTGTGGAATTTGCAAGTGGAGATTTCAAGCGATTTGAGGCCAATCTTAGAAATCGAAATATCTTTGTATAAAAACTAGACAGAATCATTCTCAGAAAAAACTTTGTGATGTGTGAGTTCAACTCACAGAGTTTAACCTTTCTTTTCATAGAGCAGTTTGGAAACACTCTGTTTGTTAAGTTTGCAAGAGGATATTTGGACCCCTTTGAGGCCTTCGTTGGAAACGGGATTTCTTCATACACAGCTAGACAGATGAATTCTCAATAACTTATTCGTGTTGTGTTTATTCAACTCACAGAGTTGGACATTTCTTTAGAGAGAGCAGATTTGAAACACTCTTTTTGTGGATTTTACAAATGGACATTTCACCCGATTTGAGGACAATTGTAGTAAAGGAAATATCTTCGTTTAAAACTACACAGAATCATTCTCAGAAACTACTTCGTGATATGTGCGTTCAACTCACGGAGTTTAAACTTTCTTTTCATAGAGCAGTTTGGAAACACTCTGTTTCTTAAGTCTGCAAGGGGATATTTAGACCTCTTTGAGGCCTTCGTTGGAAACGGGATTTCTTCATATAAAGCTAGACAGATGAATTCTCAGTAACTTCTTTGTGTTGTGTGTATTCAACTCACAGAATTGAACCTTTCTTTAGATAGAGCAGATTTGAAACACTCTTTTTGTGGATTTTACAAGTGGAGATTTCAAGCGATTTGAGGCCAATTGTAGTAAAGGAAATATCTTCGTTTAAAATCTGGACAGAATCATTCTCAGAAACTACTTTGTGATGTGTGCGTTCAACTCACAGAGTTTCACCTTTCTTTTCATAGAGCATTTTGGAAACACTCTGTTAAGTTGGCAAGAGGATATTTGGACTACTTTGAGGCCTTCGTTGGAAACGGGATTTCTCAGTTAAATGCTAGACAGATGAATTCGCAGTAACTTCTTTGTGTTGTGTGTATTCAACTCACAGATTTGAACGTTCTTTTTGAGAGAGCAGTTTTGAAACACTCTTTTTGTGGAAATGGCAATTGGAGATTTCAAGCGATTTGAGGCCAATCTTAGAAACCGAAATATCTTTGTATAAAAGGTAGACAGAATCATTCTCAGAAACCACTTTGTGATGTGTGCGTTCAACTCACAGAGTTTAACCTTTCTTTTCATAGAGCAGTTTGGAAACACTCTGTTTCTTAAGTCTGCAAGGGGATATTTAGACCTCTTTGAGGCCTTCGTTGGAAACGGGATTTCTTCATATAAAGCTGGACAGATGAATTCTCAGTAACTTCTTTGTGTTGTGTGTATTCAACTCACAGAGTAGAAACTTTCTTTAGACAGAGCAGATTTGAAACACTCTTTTTGTGGATTTTACAAGTGGAGATTTCAATCGATTTGAGGCCAATTGTAGTAAAGGAAATATCTTCGTGTAAAAACTGGACAGAATCATTCTCAGAAACTACTTTGTGATGTGTGCGTTCCACTCACAGAGTTTCACCTTTCTTTTCATAGAGCAGTTTGGAAACACTCTGTTAAGTTGGCAAGAGTATATTTGGACCACTTTGAGGCCTTCGTTGGAAACGGGATTTCTCAGTTAAATGCTAGACATATGAATTCCCAGTAACTTCTTTGTGTTGTGTGTATTCAAATCACAGATTTGAACGTTCCTTTCGAGAGAGCAGTTTTGAAACACTCTTTTTGTGAGATCTGCTGGGGGAGATTTCAAGCGATTTGAGGCCAATCTTAGAAATCGAAATATCATTGCATAAAAACTAGACAGAATCATTCTCAGAAACCTGTTTGTGATGTGAGCGTTCGACTCACAGAGTTTAACCTTTCTTTTCATAGAGCAGTTTGGAAACACTCTGTTTCTTAAGTCTGCCAGGGGATATTTAGATCTCTTTGAGGCCTTCGTTGGAAACGGGATTTCTTCATACACACCTAGACAGATGAATTCTCAATAACGTGTTGTGTTTATTCAACTCACAGAGTTGGACATTTCTTTATAGAGAGCAGATTTGAAACACTCTTTTTGTGGATTTTACAAGTGGACATTTCAAGCGATTTGAGGACAATTGTAGTAAAGGAAATACCTTCGTTTAAAACTACACAGAATCATTCTCAGAAACTACTTCGTGATGTGTGCGTTCAACTCACAGAGTTTCACCTTTCTTTTCATAGAGCACTTTTGAAACACTCTGTTTGTTATGTTGCAAGAGGATATTTGGCCCACTTTGACGCCTTCGTTGGAAACGGGATTTCTCATTTAAATGCTAGACAGATGAATTCCCAGTAACTTGTTTGTGTTGTGTGTATTCAACTCACAGAGTTGAACCTTCCTTTAGGCAGAGCAGTTTTGAAACACTCTTTTTTTGGAATTTGCAAATGGAGATTTCAAGCGATTTGGCGCTTATCGTAAAAGTAGAAATATCTTTGTATAAAAACTAGACTGAATCATTCTCAGAAACCACTTTGTGAGGTGTGCGTTCAACTCACAGAGTTTAACCTTTCTTTTCATAAAGCAGTTTGGAAAGACTCTGTTTATTAAGTCTGCAAGGGAATATTTACACCTTTTGAGGCCTTCGTTGGAAACGGGATTTCTTCATATAAAGCTAGACAGACGAATTCTCAGTAACTTCTTTCTGATGTCTGTATTCAACTCACAGAGTTGAACCTTCCTTTAGACAGAGCAGATTTGAAACACTCCTTTTGTGGATTTTACAAGTGGAGATTTCAAGAGATTTGAGGATAATTCTAGTAAAGGAAATATCTTCGTTTAAAAACTAGACAGAATCATTCTCAGAAACTACTTTGTAATGTGTGCATTCAACTCTGTTTGCGTTTGGAAACACTCTGTTTCTTAAGTCTGCAAGGGGATATTTAGACCTCTTTGTGGCCTTCGTTGGAATCGGGCTTTCTTCATATAAAGCTAGACAGATGAATTCCCAGAAACTTCTTTGTGTTGTGTGTATTCAACTCACAGATTTGAAGCTTCCTTTAGACAGAGCAGTTTTGAAACACTCTTTTTGTGCAAATGGCAAGTGGAGATTTCAAGCGATTTGAGGACAATTGTAGTAAAGGAAATATCTTCGTTTAAAACTACACAGAATCATTCTCAGAAACTACTTTGTGATGTGTGCGTTCAACTCACAGAGTTTCACCTTTCTTTTCATAGAGCAGTTTGGAAACACTCTGTTAAGTTGGCAAGAGGATATTTGGACCACTTTGAGGCCGTCCTTGGAAACGGGATTTCTCAGTTAAATGCTAGACAGATGAATTCCCAGTAACTTCTTTGTGTTGTGTGTATTCAACTCACAGATTTGAACGTTCCTTTCGAGAGAGCAGTTTTGAAACACTCTTATTGTGGGATCTGCAAGTGGAGATTTCTAGCGATTTGAGGCCAATCTTAGAAATCGAAATGTCTTTGTATAAAAACTAGACAGAATCATTCTCAGAAACCACTTTGTGATGTGAGCGTTCAACTCACAGAGTTTAACTTTTCTTTTCATAGAGCAGTTTGGAAACACTCTGTTTGTTCTGTTGCAAGAGGATATTTGGACCACTTTGACGCCTTCGTTGGAAACGGGATTTCTCAGTTAAATGCTAGACAGATGATTTCCCAGTAACTTCTTTGTGTTGTGTGTATTCAACTCACAGAGTTGAACCTTCCTTTAGGCAGACCAGTTTTGAAACACTCTTTTTTTGGAATTTGCAAATGGAGATTTCAAGCGATATGGCGCTTATCGTAGAAATAGAAATATCTTTGTGTAAAAACTAGACTGAATCATTCTCAGAAACCACTTGGTGAGGTGTGCGTTCAACTCACAGAGTTTAATCTTTCTTTTCATAGAGCAGTTTGGAAAGACTCTGTTTGTTAAGTCGGCAAGAGAATATTTAGACCTCTTTGAGGCCTTTGTTGGAAACGGGATTTCTTCATAGAAAGCTAGACAGATGAATTCTCAGTAACTTCTTTGTGTTGTGTGTATTCAACTCACAGAGTTGAACATTTCTTTAGACAGAGCAGATTTGAAACACTCCTTTTGTGGATTTTACAAGTGGAGATTTCAAGAGATTTGAGGATAATTGTAGTAAAGGAAATATCTTCGTTTAAAAACTAGACAGAATCATTCTCAGAAACTACTTTGTGATGTGTGCGTTCAACTCACAGGGTTTCATCTCTCTTTTCATCGAGCAGTTTGGAAACACTCTGTTTCTTAAGTCTGCAAGGGGATATTTAGACCTATTTGTGGCCTTCGTTGGAATCGGGCTTTCTTCATATAAATCTAGACAGATGAATTCTCAGTAACTTCTTTGTGTTGTGTGTATTCAACTCACAGAGTTGAACGTTCCTTTTGAAAGAGCAGTTTTGAAACACTCTTTTTGTGGGTTCTGCAAGTGGAGATTTCAAGCGATTTGGGGCCAATCTTAGAAATCGAAATATCATTGCATAAAAACTAGACAGAATCATTCTCAGAAACCACTTTGTGATGTGAGCGTTCAACTCACAGAGTTTAACCTTTCTTTTCATAGAGCAGTTTGGAAACACTCTGTTTCTTAAGTCTGCCAGGGGATATTTAGACCTCTTTGAGGCCTTCGTTGGAAACGGGATTTCTTCATACACAGCTAGACAGATGAATTCTCAATACCTTATTCGTGTTGTGTTTATTCAACTCACAGAGTTGAACATTTCTTTAGAGAGAGCAGATTTGAAACACTCTTTTTGTGGATTTTACAAGTGGAGATTTCAAGCGATTTGAGGACAATTGTAGTAAAGGAAATATCTTCGTTTAAAACTACACAGAATCACTCTCAGAAACTACTTCGTGATGTGTGCGTTCAACTCACAGAGTTTCACCTTTCTTTGCATAGAGCAGTTTGGAAACACTCTGTTAAGTTGGCAAGAGGATATTTGGACCACTTTGAGGCCTTCCTTGGAAACGGGATTTCTCAGTTAAATGCTACACAGATGAACTCCCAGTAACTTCTTTGTGTTGTGTGTATTCAACTCACAGAGTTGAACCTTTCTTTAGACAGAGCAGATTTGAAACACTCTTTTTGTGGGAGCTGCAAGTGGAGATTTCAAGCGATTTGAGGCCAATCTTAGAAATCGAAATATCTTTGTATAAAAATTAGACCGAATCATTCTCAGAAACCACTTTGTGATGTGTGCGTTCAACTCACAGAGTTTAACCTTTCTTTTCATAGAGCAGTTTGGAAGCACTCTGTTTGCTAAGTTTGCAAGAGAATATTTGGACCACTTTGAGGACTTCGTTGGAAACGGGATTTCTCAGTTGAATGCTAGACAGATGAATTCCCAGTAACTTCTTTGCATTGTGTGTATTCAACTCACAGAGTTGAACCTTCCTTTAGACAGAGCAGTTTTGAAACACTCTTTTTGTGGAATTTGCAAGTGGAGATTTCAAGCGATTTGAGGCCAATCTTAGAAATCGAAATATCTTTGTATAAAAACTAGACAGAATCATTCTCAGAAAAATCTTTGTGATGTGTGCGTTCAACTCACAGAGTTTAACCTTTCTTTTCACAGAGCAGTTTGGAAACACTCTGTTTCTTAAGTCTGCAAGGGGATATTTTGACCTCCTTGAGGCCTTCGTTGGAAACGGGATTTCTTCATATAAAGCTTGACAGATGAATTCTCAGTAACTTCTTTGTGTTGTGTGTATTCAACTCACAGAGTTGAACCTTTCTTTAGACAGAGCAGATTTGAAACACTCTTTTTGTGGATTTTACAATTGGAGATTTCAAACGATTTGAGGCCTCTTGTATTAAAGGAAATATCTTCGTTTAAAACTAGACAGAACCATTCTCAGAAACTACTTTGTGATGTGTGCGTTCAACTCACAGAGTTTCACCTTTCTTTTCATAGAGCAGTTTGGAAACACTCTGTTTGTTACGTTTCAAGAGGATATTTGGACCCCTTTGAGGCTTTCGTTGGAAACGGGATTTCTCAGTTAAATGCTAGACAGATGAATTCCCAGTAACTTCTTTGTGTTGTGTGTATTCAACTCACAGAGTTGAACCTTCCTTTAGACAGAGCAGTTTTGAAACACTCTTTTTGTGGAATTTGCAAGTGGAGATTTCAAGCGATTTGAGGCCAATCTTAGAAATCGAAATATCATTGTATAAAGACTAGACAGAATCATTCTCAGAAACCACTTTGTGATGTGTGCGTTCAACTCACAGAGTTTAACCTTTCTTTTCATAGAGCAGTTTGGAAACACTCTGTTTGTTAAGTTTGCAAGAGAATATTTGGACCATTTTGAGGCCTTCGTTGGAAACGGGATTTCTCAGTTGAATGCTAGACAGATGAATTCCCAGTAACATCTTTGCGTTGTGTGCATTCAACTCACAGAGTTGAACCTTCCTTTAGACAGAGCAGTTTTGAAACACTCTTTTTGTGGAATTTGCAAGTGGAGATTTCAAGCGATTTGAGGCCAATCTTAGAAATCGAAATATCTTTGTATAAAACCTAGACAGAATCATTCTCAGAAAAAACTTTGTGATGTGTGCGTTCAACTCACAGAGTTTAACCTTTCCTTTCACAGAGCAGTTTGGAAACACTCTGTTTCTTAAGTCTGCAAGGGGATATTTAGACCTCCTTGAGGCCTTCGTTGGAAACGGGATTTCTTCATATAAAGCTAGACAGATGAATTCTCAGTAACTTCTTTGTGTTGTGTGTATTCAACTCACAGATTTGAACGTTCCTTTCGAGAGAGCAGTTTTGAAACACTCTTTTTGTGGGATCTGCAAGTGGAGATTTCCAGCGATTTGAGGCCCATCTTAGAAATCGAAATATCATTGCATAAAAACTAGACAGAATCATTCTCAGAAACCACTTTGTGATGTGAGCGTTCAACTCACAGAGTTTAACCTTTCTTTTCATAGAGCAGTTTGGAAACACTCTGTTTGATATGTTGCAAGAGGATATTTGGACCACTTTGACGCCTTCGTTGGAAACGGGATCTCTCAGTTAAATGCTAGACAGATGAATTCCCAGTAACTTCTTTGTGTTGTGTGTATTCAACTCACAGAGTTGAACCTTCTTTTAGGCAGAGCAGTTTTGAAACACTCTTTTTTTGGAATTTGCAAATGGAGATTTCAAGCGATTTCGCGCTTATAGTAGAAATAGAAATATCTTTGTATAAAAACTAGACTGAATCATTCTCAGAAACCACTTTGTGAGGTGTGCGTTCAACTCACGGAGTTTCACCTTTCTTTTCATAGAGCAGTTTGGAAAGACTCTGTTTGTTAAGTCGGCAAGGGAATATTTAGACCTCTTTGAGGCCTTCGTTGGAAACGGGATTTCTTCATAGAAAGCTAGACAGATGAATTCTCAGTAACTTCTTGTGTTGTGTGTATTCAACTCACAGAGTTGAACCTTTCTTTAGACAGAGCAGATTTGAAACACTCCTTTTGTGGATTTTACAAGTGGAGATTTCAAGAGATTTGAGGATAATTGTAGTAAAGCAAATATCTTCGTTTAAAAACTAGACAGAATCATTCTCAGAAACTACTTTCTGATGTGTGCGTTCAACTCACAGAGTTTCATCTCTCTTTTCATCGAGCAGTTTGGAAACACTCTGTTTCTTAAGTCTGCAAGGGGATATTTAGACCTCTTTGTGGCCTTCGTTGGAATCGGGCTTTCTTCATATAAAGCTAGACAGATGAATTCTCAGTAACTTCTTTGTGTTGTGTGTATTCAACTCACAGAGTTGAAGCTTCCTTTAGACAGAGCAGTTTTGAAACACTCTTTTTGTGGAAATGGCAAGTGGAGATTTCAAGCGATTTGAGGCCAATCTTAGAAACCGAAATATCTTTGAACAAAAAGTAGACAGAATCATTCTCAGAAACCACTTTGTGATGCGTGCGTTCAACTCACAGAGTTTAACCTTTCTTTGCATAGAGCAGTTTGGAAACACTCTGTTTCTTAAGTCTGCAAGGGGATATTTCCACCTCTTTGAGGCCTTCGTTGGAAACGGGATTTCTTCATATAAAGCTAGACAGATGAATTCTCAGTAACTTCTTTGTGTTGTGTGTATTCAACTCACAGAGTTGAAGCTTCCTTTAGACAGAGCAGTTTTGAAACACTCTTTTTGTGGAAATGGCAATTGGAGATTTCAAACGATTTGAGGCCTTTTGTATTAAAGGAAATATCTTCGTTTTGAAACTAGACAGAACCATTCTCAGAAACTACTTTGTGATGTGTGCGTTCAACTCACAGAGTTTCACCTTTCTTTTCATAGAGCAGTTTGGAAACACTCTGTTTGTTAAGTTTGCAAGAGGATATTTGGACCCCTTTGAGACCTTCGTTGGAAACGGGATTTCTCAGTTGAATGCTAGACAGATGAATTCCCAGTAACATCTTTGCGTTGTGTGTATTCAACTCACAGAGTTGAACCTTCCTTTAGACAGAGCAGTTTTGAAACACTCTTTTTGTGGAATTTGCAAGTGGAGATTTCAAGCGATTTGAGGCCAATCTTAGAAATCGAAATATCTTTGTATAAAAACTAGACAGAATCATTCTCAGAAAAAACTTTGTGATGTGTGCGTTCAACTCACAGAGTTTAACCTTTCTTTTCACAGAGCAGTTTGGAAACACTCTGTTTCTTAAGTCTGCAAGGGGATATTTAGACCTCCTTGAGGCCTTCGTTGGAAACGGGATTTCTTCATATAAAGCTAGACAGATGAATTCTCAGTAACTTCTTTGTGTTGTGTGTATTCAACTCACAGAGTTGAACCTTTCTTTAGACAGAGCAGATTTGAAACACTCTTTTTCTGGATTTTACAAGTGGAGATTTCAAACGATTTGAGGCCTTTTGTATTAAAGGAAATATCTACGTTTTAAAACTAGACAGAACCATTCTCAGAAACTACTTTGTGATGTGTGCGTTCAACTCACAGAGTTTCACCTTTCTTTTCATAGAGCAGTTTGGAAACACTCTGTTTGTTAAGTTTGCAAGAGGATATTTGGACCCCTTTGAGACCTTCGTTGGAAACGGGATTTCTCAGTTAAATGCTAGACAGATGAATTCCCAGTAACTTCTTTGTGTTGTGTGTATTCAACTCACAGAGTTGAACCTTCCTTTAGACAGAGCAGTTTTGAAACACTCTTTTTATGGAATTTGCAAGTGGAGATTTAAAGCGATTTGTGGCCAATCTTAGAAATCGAAATATCTTTGTATAAAAACTAGACAGAATCATTCTCAGAAACCACTTTGTGATGTGTGCATTCAACTCACAGAGTTTAACCTTTCTTTTCATAGAGCAGTTTGGAAACACTCTCTTTGTTAAGTTTGCAAGAGAATATTTGGACCATTTTGAGGCCTTCGTTGGAAACGGGATTTCTCAGTTGAATGCTAGACAGATGAATTCCCAGTAATATCTTTGCCTTGTGTGTATTCAACTCACAGAGTTGAACCTTCCTTTAGACAGAGCAGTTTTGAAACACTCTTTTTGTGGAATTTGCAAGTGGAGATTTCAAGCGATTTGAGGCCAATCTTAGAAATTGAAATACCTTTGTATAAAAACTAGACAGAATCATTCTCAGAAAAAACTTTGTGATGTGTGCGTTCAACTCACAGAGTTTAACCTTTCTTTTCACAGAGCAGTTTGGAAACACTCTGTTTCTTAAGTCTGCAAGGGGATATTTAGACCTCCTTGAGGCCTTCGTTGGAAACGGGATTTCTTCATATAAAGCTAGACAGATGAATTCTCAGTAACTTCTTTGGGTTGTGTGTATTCAACTCACAGAGTTGAACCTTTCTTTAGACAGAGCAGATTTGAAACACTCTTTTTGTGGATTTTACAATTGGAGATTTCAAACGATTTGAGGCCTTTTGTATTAAAGGAAATATCTTCGTTTTAAAACTAGACAGAACCATTCTCAGAAACTACTTTGTGATGTGTGCGTTCAACTCACAGAGTTTAACCTTTCTTTTCATAGAGCAGTTTGGAAACACTCTGTTTGTTAAGTTTGCAAGAGGATATTTGGACCCCTTTGAGGCCTTCGTTGGAAACGGGATTTCTCAGTTAAATGCTAGAGAGATGAATTCCCAGTAACTTCTTTGTGTTGTGTGTATTCAACTCACAGAGTTGAACCTTCCTTTAGACAGAGCAGTTTTGAAACACTCTTTTTGTGGAATTTGCAAGTGGAGATTTCAAGCGATTTGAGGCCAATCTTAGAAACCGAAATATCTTTGTATAAAAACTAGACAGAATCATTCTCAGAAACCACTTTGTGATGTGTGCGTTCAACTCACAGAGTTTAACCTTTCTTTTCATAGAGCAGTTTGGAAACACTCTGTTTGTTAAGTTTGCAAGAGAATATTTGGACCATTTTGAGGCCTTCGTTGGAAACGGGATTTCTCAGTTGAATGCTAGACAGATGAATTCCCAGTAACATCTTTGCGTTGTGTGTATTCAACTCACAGAGTTGAACCTTCCTTTAGACAGAGCAGTTTTGAAACACTCTTTTTGTGGAATTTGCAAGTGGAGATTTCAAGCGATTTGAGGCCAATCTTAGAAATCGAAATATCTTTGTATAAAAACTAGACAGAATCATTCTCAGAAAAAACTTTGTGATGTGTGCGTTCAACTCACAGAGTTTAACGTTTCTTTTCACAGAGCAGTTTGGAAACACTCTGTTTCTTAAGTCTGCAAGGGGATATTTATACCGCCTTGTGGCCTTCGTTGGAAACGGGATTTCTTCATATAAAGCTAGACAGATGAATTCTCAGTAACTTCTTTGTGTTGTGTGTATTCAACTCACAGAGTTGAAACTTTCTTTAGACAGAGCAGATTTGAAACACTCTTTTTGTGGATTTTACAATTGGAGATTTCAAACGATTTGAGGCCTTTTGTATTAAAGGAAATATCTTCGTTTTAAAACAAGAAAGAACCATTCTCAGAAACTACTTTGTGATGTGTGCGTTCAACTCACAGAGTTTCACCTTTCTTTTCATAGAGCAGCTTGGAAACACTCTGTTTGTTAAGTTTGCAAGAGGATATTTGGACCCCTTTGAGGCCTTCGTTGGAAACGGGATTTCTCAGTTAAATGCTAGACAGATGAATTCCCAGTAACTTCTTTGCGTTGTGTGTATTCAACTCACAGAGTTGAACCTTCCTTTAGACAGAGCAGTTTTGAAACACTCTTTTTGTGGAATTTGCAAGTGGAGATTTCAAGCGATTTGAGGCCAATCTTAGAAATCGAAATATTTTTGTATAAAAACTAGACAGAATCATTCTCAGAAAAATCTTTGTGATGTGTGAGTTCAACTCACAGAGTTTAACCTTTCTTTTCACAGAGCAGTTTGGAAACACTCTGTTTCTTAAGTCTGCAAGGGGATATTTAGACCTCCTTGAGGCCTTCGTTGGAAACGGGATTTCTTCATATAAAGCTAGACAGATGAATTCTCAGTAACTTCTTTGTGTTGTGTGTATTCAACTCACAGAGTTGAACCTTGCTTTAGACAGAGCAGTTTTGAAACAGTCTTTTTGTGGATTTTACAATTGGAGATTTCAAACGATTTGAGGCCTTTTGTATTAAAGGAAATATCTTCGTTTTAAAACTAGACAGAACCATTCTCAGAAACTACTTTGTGATGTGTGCGTTCAACTCACAGAGTTTAACCTTTCTTTTCATAGAGCAGTTTGGAAACACTCTGTTTGTTACGTTTGCAAGAGGATATTTGGACCCCTTTGAGGCCTTCGTTGGAAACGGGATTTCTCAGTTAAATGCTAGAGAGATGAATTCCCAGTAACTTCTTTGTGTTGTGTGTATTCAACTCACAGAGTTGAACCTTCCTTTAGACAGAGCAGTTTTGAAACACTCTTTTTGTGGAATTTGCAAGTGGAGATTTCAAGCGATTTGAGGCCAATCTTAGAAATCGAAATATCTTTGTATAAAAACTAGACAGAATCATTCTCAGAAACCACTTTGTGATGTGTGCGTTCAACTCACAGAGTTTAACCTTTCTTTTCATAGAGCAGTTTGGAAACACTCTGTTTGTTAAGTTTGCAAGAGAATATTTGGACCATTTTGAGGCCTTCGTTGGAAACGGGATTTCTCAGTTGAATGCTAGACAGATGAATTCCCAGTAACATCTTTGCATTGTGTGTATTCAACTCACAGAGTTGAACCTTCCTTTAGACAGAGCAGTTTTGAAACACTCTTTTCGTGGAATTTGCAAGTGGAGATTTCAAGCGATTTGAGGCCAATCTTAGAAATCGAAATATCTTTGTATAAAAACTAGACAGAATCATTCTCAGAAAAAACTTTGTGATGTGTGCGTTCAACTCACAGAGTTTAACCTTTCTTTTCACAGAGCAGTTTGGAAACACTCTGTTTCTTAAGTCAGCAAGGGGATATTTAGACCTCCTTGAGGCCTTCGTTGGAAACGGGATTTCTTCATATAAAGCTAGACAGATGAATTCTCAGTAACTTCTTTGTGTTGTGTGTATTCAACTCACAGAGTTGAACCTTTCTTTAGACAGAGCAGATTTGAAACACTCTTTTTGTGGATTTTACAATTGGAGATTTCAAACGATTTGAGGCCTTTTGTATTAAAGGAAATATCTTCGTTTTGAAACTAGACAGAACCATTCTCAGAAACTACTTTGTGATGTGTGCGTTCAACTCACAGAGTTTCACCTTTCTTTTCATAGAGCAGTTTGGAAACACTCTGTTTGTTAAGTTTCAAGGGGATATTTGGACCCCTTTGAGGCCTTCGTTGGAAACGGGATTTCTCAGTTAAATGCTAGAGAGATGAATTCCCAGTAACTTCTTTGTGTTGTGTGTATTCAACTCACAGAGTTGAACCTTCCTTTAGACAGAGCAGTTTTGAAACACTCTTTTTGTGGAATTTGCAAGTGGAGATTTCAAGCGATTTGAGGCCAATCTTAGAAATCGAAATATCTTTGTATAAAAACTAGACAGAATCATTCTCAGAAACCACTCTGTGATGTGTGCGTTCAACTCACAGAGTTTAACCTTTCTTTTCATAGAGCAGTTTGGAAACACTCTGTTTGTTAAGTTTGCAAGAGAATATTTGGACCATTTTGAGGCCTTCTTTGGAAACGGGCTTTCTCAGTTGAATGCTAGACAGATGAATTCCCAGTAACATCTTTGCGTTGTGTGTATTCAACTCACAGAGTTGAACCTTCCTTTAGACAGAGCAGTTTTGAAACACTCTTTTTGTGGAATTTGCAAGTGGAGATTTCAAGCGATTTGAGGCCAATCTTAGAAATCGAAATATCTTTGTATAAAAACTAGACAGAATCATTCTCAGAAAAAACTTTGTGATGTGTGAGTTCAACTCACAGAGTTTAACCTTTCTTTTCACAGAGCAGTTTGGAAACACTCTGTTTCTTAAGTCTGCAAGGGGATATTTAGACCTCCTTGAGGCCTTCGTTGGAAACGGGATTTCTTCATATAAAGCTAGACAGATGAATTCTCAGTAACTTCTTTGTGTTGTGTGTATTCAACTCACAGAGTTGAACCTTCCTTTAGACAGAGCAGTTTTGAAACACTCTTTTTGTGGATTTTACAATTGGAGATTTCAAACGATTTGAGGCCTTTTGTATTAAAGGAAATATCTTCGTTTTGAAACTAGACAGAACCATTCTCAGAAACTACTTTGTGATGTGTGCGTTCAACTCACAGAGTTTCACCTTTCTTTTCATAGAGCAGTTTGGAAACACTCTGTTTGTTAAGTTTCAAGAGGATATTTGGACCCCTTTGAGGCCTTCGTTGGAAACGGGATTTCTCAGTTAAATGCTAGAGAGATGAATTCCCAGTAACTTCTTTGTGTTGTGTGTATTCAACTCACAGAGTTGAACCTTCCTTTAGACAGAGCAGTTTTGAAACACTCTTTTTGTGGAATTTGCAAGTGGAGATTTCAAGCGATTTGAGGCCAATCTTAGAAATCGAAATATCTTTGTATAAAAACTAGACAGAATCATTCTCAGAAACCACTTTGTGATGTGTGCGTTCAACTCACAGAGTTTAACCTTTCTTTTCATAGAGCAGTTTGGAAACACTCTGTTTGTTAAGTTTGCAAGAGAATATTTGGACCATTTTGAGGCCTTCGTTGGAAACGGGATTTCTCAGTTGAATGCTAGACAGATGAATTCCCAGTAACATCTTTGCGTTGTGTGTATTCAACTCACAGAGTTGAACCTTCCTTTAGACAGAGCAGTTTTGAAACACTCTTTTCGTGGAATTTGCAAGTGGAGATTTCAAGCGATTTGAGGCCAATCTTAGAAATCGAAATATCTTTGTATAAAAACTAGACAGAATCATTCTCAGAAAAAACTTTGTGATGTGTGCGTTCAACTCACAGAGTTTAACGTTTCTTTTCACAGAGCAGTTTGGAAACACTCTGTTTCTTAAGTCAGCAAGGGGATATTTATACCGCCTTGTGGCCTTCGTTGGAAACGGGATTTCTTCATATAAAGCTAGACAGATGAATTCTCAGTAACTTCTTTGTGTTGTGTGTATTCAACTCACAGAGTTGAACCTTTCTTTAGACAGAGCAGATTTGAAACACTCTTTTTGTGGATTTTACTATTGGAGATTTCAAACGATTTGAGGCCTTTTGTATTAAAGGAAATATCTTCGTTTTAAAACTAGACAGAACCATTCTCAGAAACTACTTTGTGATGTGTGCGTTCAACTCACAGAGTTTCACCTTTCTTTTCATAGAGCAGTTTGGAAACACTCTGTTTGTTAAGTTTGCAAGAGGATATTTGGACCCCTTTGAGGCCTTCGTTGGAAACGGGATTTCTCAGTTAAATGCTAGACAGATGAATTCCCAGTAACTTCTTTGCGTTGTGTGTATTCAACTCACAGAGTTGAACCTTCCTTTAGACAGAGCAGTTTTGAAACACTCTTTTTGTGGAATTTGCAAGTGGAGATTTCAAGCGATTTGAGGCCAATCTTAGAAATCGAAATATCTTTGTATAAAAACTAGACAGAATCATTCTAAGAAAAAACTTTGTGATGTGTGAGTTCAACTCACAGAGTTTAACCTTTCTTTTCATAGAGCAGTTTGGAAACACTCTGTTTGTTAAGTTTCCAAGAGGATATTTGGACCCCTTTGAGGCCTTCGTTGGAAACGGGATTTCTCAGTTAAATGCTAGACATATGAATTCCCAGTAACTTCTTTGTGTTGTGTGTATTCAACTCACAGATTTGAACGTTCCTTTCGAGAGAGCAGTTTTGAAACACACTTTTTGTGGGATCTGCAGGGGGAGATTTCAAGCGATTTGAGGCCAATCTTAGAAATCGAAATATCATTGCATAAAACTAGACAGAATCATTCTCAGAAACCACTTTGTGATGTGAGCGTTCAACTCACAGAGTTTAACCTTTCTTTTCATAGAGCAGTTTGGAAGCACTCTGTTTCTTAAGTCTGCCAGGGGATATTTAGACCTCTTTGAGTCCTTCGTTGGAAACGGGATTTCTTCATACACAGCTAGACAGATGAATTCTCAATAACTTATTCGTGTTGTGTTTATTCAACTCACAGAGTTGGACATTTCTTTAGAGAGAGCAGATTTGAAACACTCTTTTTGTGGATTTTACAAATGGACATTTCAACCGATTTGAGGACAATTGTAGTAAAGGAAATATCTTCGTTTAAAACTACACAGAATCATTCTCAGAAACTACTTCGTGATGTGTGCGTTCAACTCACGGAGTTTAAACTTTCTTTTCATAGAGCAGTTTGGAAACACTCTGTTTCTTAAGTCTGCAAGGGGATATTTAGACCTCTTTGAGGCCTTCGTTGGAAACGGGATTTCTTCATATAAAGCTAGACAGATGAATTCTCAGTAACTTCTTTGTGTTGTGTGTATTCAACTCACAGAATTGAACCTTTCTTTAGATAGAGCAGATTTGAAACACTCTTTTTGTGGATTTTACAAGTGGAGATTTCAAGCGATTTGAGGCCAATTGTAGTAAAGGAAATATCTTCGTTTAAAATCTGGACAGAATCATTCTCAGAAACTACTTTGTGATGTGTGCGTTCAACTCACAGAGTTTCACCTTTCTTTTCATAGAGCATTTTGGAAACACTCTGTTAAGTTGGCAAGAGGATATTTGGACCACTTTGAGGCCTTCGTTGGAAACGGGATTTCTCAGTTAAATGCTAGACAGATGAATTCGCAGTAACTTCTTTGTGTTGTGTGTATTCAACTCACAGATTTGAACGTTCTTTTTGAGAGAGCAGTTTTGAAACACTCTTTTTGTGGAAATGGCAATTGGAGATTTCAAGCGATTTGAGGCCAATCTTAGAAACCGAAATATCTTTGTATAAAAGGTAGACAGAATCATTCTCAGAAACCACTTTGTGATGTGTGCGTTCAACTCACAGAGTTTAACCTTTCTTTTCATAGAGCAGTTTGGAAACACTCTGTTTCTTAAGTCTGCAAGGGGATATTTAGACCTCTTTGAGGCCTTCGTTGGAAACGGGATTTCTTCATATAAAGCTGGACAGATGAATTCTCAGTAACTTCTTTGTGTTGTGTGTATTCAACTCACAGAGTAGAAACTTTCTTTAGACAGAGCAGATTTGAAACACTCTTTTTGTGGATTTTACAAGTGGAGATTTCATTCGATTTGAGGCCAATTGTAGTAAAGCAAATATCTTCGTGTAAAAACTGGACAGAATCATTCTCAGAAACTACTTTGTGATGTGTGCGTTCCACTCACAGAGTTTCACCTTTCTTTTCATAGAGCAGTTTGGAAACACTCTGTTAAGTTGGCAAGAGTATATTTGGACCACTTTGAGGCCTTCGTTGGAAACGGGATTTCTCAGTTAAATGCTAGACATATGAATTCCCAGTAACTTCTTTGTGTTGTGTGTATTCAAATCACAGATTTGAACGTTCCTTTCGAGAGAGCAGTTTTGAAACACTCTTTTTGTGAGATCTGCTGGGGGAGATTTCAAACGATTTGAGGCCAATCTTAGAAATCGAAATATCATTGCATAAAAACTAGACAGAATCATTCTCAGAAACCTGTTTGTGATGTGAGCGTTCGACTCACAGAGTTTAACCTTTCTTTTCATAGAGCAGTTTGGAAAAACTCTGTTTCTTAAGTCTGCCAGGGGATATTTAGACCTCTTTGAGGCCTTCGTTGGAAACGGGATTTCTTCATACACACCTAGACAGATGAATTCTCAATAACGTGTTGTGTTTATTCAACTCACAGAGTTGGACATTTCTTTATAGAGAGCAGATTTGAAACACTCTTTTTGTGGATTTTACAAGTGGACATTTCAAGCGATTTGAGGACAATTGTAGTAAAGGAAATACCTTCGTTTAAAACTACACAGAATCATTCTCAGAAACTACTTCGTGATGTGTGCGTTCAACTCACAGAGTTTCACCTTTCTTTTCATAGAGCACTTTTGAAACACTCTGTTTGTTATGTTGCAAGAGGATATTTGGCCCACTTTGACGCCTTCGTTGGAAAAGGGATTTCTCATTTAAATGCTAGACAGATGAATTCCCAGTAACTTCTTTGTGTTGTGTGTATTCAACTCACAGAGATGAACCTTCCTTTAGGCAGAGCAGTTTTGAAACACTCTTTTTTTGGAATTTGCAAATGGAGATTTCAAGCGATTTGGCGCTTATCGTAAAAGTAGAAATATCTTTGTATAAAAACTAGACTGAATCATTCTCAGAAACCACTTTGTGAGGTGTGCGTTCAACTCACAGAGTTTAACCTTTCTTTTCATAAAGCAGTTTGGAAAGACTCTGTTTATTAAGTCTGCAAGGGAATATTTACACCTTTTGAGGCCTTCGTTGGAAACGGGATTTCTTCATATAAAGCTAGACAGACGAATTCTCAGTAACTTCTTTCTGATGTCTGTATTCAACTCACAGAGTTGAACCTTCCTTTAGACAGAGCAGATTTGAAACACTCCTTTAGTGGATTTTACAAGTGGAGATTTCAAGAGATTTGAGGATAATTCTAGTAAAGGAAATATCTTCGTTTAAAAACTAGACAGAATCATTCTCAGAAACTACTTTGTGATGTGTGCATTCAACTCTGTTTGCGTTTGGAAACACTCTGTTTCTTAAGTCTGCAAGGGGATATTTAGACCTCTTTGTGGCCTTCGTTGGAATCGGGCTTTCTTCATATAAAGCTAGACAGATGAATTCCCAGAAACTTCTTTGTGTTGTGTGTATTCAACTCACAGATTTGAAGCTTTCTTTAGACAGAGCAGATTTGAAACACTCTTTTTTGTGGATTTTACAAGTGGAGATTTCAAGCGATTTGAGGCCAATAGTAGTAAAGGAAATATCTTCGTTTAAATACTGGACGGAATCATTCTCAGAAACTACTTTGTGATGTGTGCATTCAACTCACAGAGTTTCACCTTTCTTTTCATAGAGCAGTTTGGAAACACTCTGTTAAGTTGGCAAGAGGATATTTGGACCACTTTGAGGCCTTCGTTGGAAGCGGTATTTCTCAGTTAAATGCTAGAGAGATGAATTCCCAGTAACTTCTTTGTGTTGTGTGTATTCAACTCACAGATTTGAACGTTCCATTCGAGAGAGCAGTTTTGAAACACTCTTTTTGTGGGATCTGCAAGTGGAGATTTCAAGCGATTTGAGGCCAATCTTAGAAATGGAAATATCATTGCATAAAAAATAGACAGAATCATTCTCAGAAACCACTTTGTGATGTGAGCGTTTAACTCACAGAGTTTAACCTTTCTTTTCATAGAGCAGTTTGGAAACACTCTGTTTGTTATGTTGCAAGAGGATATTTGGACCACTTTGTCGCCTTCGTTGGAAACGGGATCTCTCAGTTAAATGCTAGACAGATGAATTCCCAGTAACTTCTTTGTCTTGTGTGTATTCAACTCACAGAGTTGAACCTTCCTTTAGGCAGAGCAGTTTTGAAACACTCTTTTTTTGGAATTTCAAATGGAGATTTCAAGCGATTTGGCGCTTATCGTAGAAATAGAAATATCTTTGTATAAAAACTAGACTGAATCATTCTCAGAAACCACTTTGTGAGGTGTGCGTTCAACTCACAGAGTTTAACCTTTCTTTTCATAGAGCAGTTTGGAAAGACTCTGTTTGTTAAGTCGGCAAGGGAATATTTAGACCTCTTTGAGGCCTTCGTTGGAAACGGGATTTCTTCATAGAAAGCTAGACAGATGAATTCTCAGTAACTTCTTTGTGTTGTGTGTATTCA
Source organism: Pan paniscus (assembly GCF_029289425.2). Taxonomy (NCBI): domain Eukaryota; kingdom Metazoa; phylum Chordata; class Mammalia; order Primates; family Hominidae; genus Pan; species Pan paniscus. Next base: position 53,167,255 of record NC_073257.2, on the reverse strand, counting down.
ACTCACAGAGTTGAACCTTTCTTTAGACAGAGCAGATTTGAAACACTCCTTTTGTGGATTTTACAAGTGGAGATTTCAAGAGATTTGAGGATAATTGTAGTAAAGCAAATATCTTCGTTTAAAAACTAGACAGAATCATTCTCAGAAACTCCTTTCTGATGTGTGCGTTCAACTCACAGAGTTTCATCTCTCTTTTCATCGAGCTGTTTGGAAACACTCTGTTTCTTAAGTCTGCAAGGGGATATTTAGACCTCTTTGTGGCCTTCGTTGGAATCGGGCTTTCTTCATATAAAGCTAGACAGATGAATTCTCAGTAACTTCTTTGTGTTGTGTGTATTCAACTCACAGAGTTGAAGCTTCCTTTAGACAGAGCAGTTTTGAAACACTCTTTTTGTGGAAATGGCAAGTGGAGATTTCAAGCGATTTGAGGCCAATCTTAGAAACCGAAATATCTTTGTACAAAAAGTAGGCAGAATCATTCTCAGAAACCACTTTGTGATGTGTGCGTTCAACTCACAGAGTTTAACCTTTCTTTTCATAGAGCAGTTTGGAAACACTCTGTTTCTTAAGTCTGCAAGGGGATATTTAGACCTCTTTGAGGCCTTCGTTGGAAACGGGATTTCTTCATATAAAGCTAGACAGATGAATTCTCAGTAACTTCTTTGTGTTGTGTGTATTCAACTCACAGAGTTGAACCTTTCTTTAGACAGAGCAGATTTGAAACACTCTTTTTGTGGATTTCACAAGTGGAGATTTCAAGCGATTTGAGGCCAATTGTAGTAAAGGAAATATCTTCGTTTAAAAACTGGACAGAATCATTCTCAGAAACTACTTCGTGATGTGAGCGTTCAACTCACAGAGTTTCACCTTTCTTTTCATAGAGCAGTTTGGAAACACTCTGTTAAGTTGGCAAGAGGATATTTGGACCACTTTGAGGCCTTCCTTGGAAACGTGGTTTCTCTGTTAAATGCTAGACAGATGAATTCCCAGTAACTTCTTTTTGTTGTGTGTATTCAACTCACAGATTTGAACGTTCCTTTCGAGAGAGCAGTTTTGAAACACTCTTTTTGTGGGATCTGCAAGTGGAGATTTCAAGCGATTTGGGGCCAATCTTAGAAATCGAAATATCATTGCATAAAAACTAGACAGAATCATTCTCAGAAACCACTTTGTGATGTGAGCGTTCAACTCACAGAGTTTAACCTTTCTTTTCATAGAGCAGTTTGGAAACACTCTGTTTCTTAAGTCTGCAAGGGGATATTTAGACCTCTTTGAGGCCTTCGTTGGAAACAGGATTTCTTCATATAAAGCTACACAGATGAATTCTCAGTAACTTCTTTGTGTTGTGTGTATTCAACTCACAGAGTTGAACCTTTCTTTAGACAGAGCAGATTTGAAACACTCTTTTTGTGGATTTTACAAGTGGAGATTTCAAGCGATTTGAGGCCAATTGTACTAAAGGAAATATCTTCGTTTAAAAACAAGACAGAATCATTCTCAGAAACTACTTTGTGATGTGTGCGTTCAACTCACAGAGTTTCATCTCTCTTTTCATCGAGCAGTTTGGGGACACTCTGTTTCTTAAGACTGCAAGGGGATATTTAGACCTATTTGTGGCCTTCGTTGGAATCGGGCTTTCTTCATATAAATCTAGACAGATGAATTCTCAGTAACTTCTTTGTGTTGTGTGTATTCAACTCACAGATTTGAACGTTCCTTTTGAAAGAGCAGTTTTGAAACACTCTTTTTGTGGGTTCTGCAAGTGGAGATTTCAAGCGATTTGAGGCCAATCTTAGAAATCGAAATATCATTGCATAAAAACTAGACAGAATCATTCTCAGAAACCACTTTGTGATGTGAGCGTTCAACTCACAGAGTTTAACCTTTCTTTTCATAGAGCAGTTTGGAAACACTCTGTTTCTTAAGTCTGCCAGGGGATATTTAGACCTCTTTGAGGCCTTCGTTGGAAACGGGATTTCTTCATACACAGCTAGACAGATGAATTCTCAATACCTTATTCGTGTTGTGTTTATTCAACTCACAGAGTTGAACATTTCTTTAGAGAGAGCAGATTTGAAACACTCTTTTTGTGGATTTTACAAGTGGAGATTTCAAGCGATTTGAGGACAATTGTAGTAAAGGAAATATCTTCGTTTAAAACTACACAGAATCACTCTCAGAAACTACTTCGTGATGTGTGCGTTCAACTCACAGAGTTTCACCTTTCTTTGCATAGAGCAGTTTGGAAACACTCTGTTAAGTTGGCAAGAGGATATTTGGACCACTTTGAGGCCTTCCTTGGAAACGGGATTTCTCAGTTAAATGCTAGACAGATGAACTCCCAGTAACTTCTTTGTGTTGTGTGTATTCAACTCACAGAGTTGAACCTTTCTTTAGACAGAGCAGATATGAAACACTCTTTTTGTGGGATCTGCAATTGGAGATTTCAAGCGATTTGAGGCCAATCTTAGAAATCGAAATATCTTTGTATAAAAATTAGACCGAATCATTCTCAGAAACCACTTTGTGATGTGTGCGTTCAACTCACAGAGTTTAACCTTTCTTTTCATAGAGCAGTTTGGAAGCACTCTGTTTGCTAAGTTTGCAAGAGAATATTTGGACCACTTTGAGGACTTCGTTGGAAACGGGATTTCTCAGTTGAATGCTAGACAGATGAATTCCCAGTAACTTCTTTGCATTGTGTGTATTCAACTCACAGAGTTGAACCTTCCTTTAGACAGAGCAGTTTTGAAACACTCTTTTTGTGGAATTTGCAAGTGGAGATTTCAAACGATTTGAGGCTAATCTTAGAAATCGAAATATCTTTGTATAAAAACTAGACAGAATCATTCTCAGAAAAAACTTTGTGATGTGTGCATTCAACTCACAGAGTTTAACCTTTCTTTTCACAGAGCAGTTTGGAAACACTCTGTTTGTTAAGTCTGCAAGGGGATATTTTGACCTCCTTGAGGCCTTCGTTGGAAACGGGATTTCTTCATATAAAGCTTGACAGATGAATTCTCAGTAACTTCTTTGTGTTGTGTGTATTCAACTCACAGAGTTGAACCTTTCTTTAGACAGAGCAGATTTGAAACACTCTTTTTGTGGATTTTACAATTGGAGATTTCAAACGATTTGAGGCCTATTGTATTAAAGGAACTATCTTCGTTTTAAAACTAGACAGAACCATTCTGAGAAACTACTTTGTGATGTGTGCGTTCAACTCACAGAGTTTCACCTTTCTTTTCATACAGCAGTTTGGAAACACTCTGTTTGTTAAGTTTGCAAGAGGATATTTGGACCACTTTGAGGCCTTAGTTTGAAACGGGATTTCTCATTTAAATGCTAGACAGATGAATTCCCAGTA